>NC_084630.1:29655023-29914076 GCF_033978795.1 Nerophis ophidion
TCTCGACGCACCGCACGATGGGAAATAACCCTAAAATAAATATTAAATGCGGGGAGTACGGGAAAACCGCTAATCTACTTCCTACATCCTTAATCCATTCATATCTTTTTGTACCGCTTGTCGATTAATGTCATGTAGGGGCCAGAGTCTTTTGCAGCTGCACTCAGTCGGACAGCAGGGCTGGACAAGTTGCCACCTCTTAAACCGTCACACTGAAAATATATTTGAAGCCAGCAAAGCCAAACATGAGTTTGCGCGGTATTTACATTGTTAAAAATTATATTGGTAGTTTACTTTTTCTGAAAAACAATAACATAACTATATATAATATATATATATATATATATATATATATATATATATATATATATATTAAGGGTGTAATGGTACACAAACATTTCGGTTCGGCACGTACCTCGGTTCAGAGGTCACGGTTCGGTTCATTTTCGGTACAGTAAGAAAACAACAAAGTATACATTCTTTGGTTATTTATTTACCAAATTTGCTAAATCTTCTGCCAAAAATATTTTTCTTAGTGGAATATTTGATGTGAAGTAATCTTAAACTTGGACAGGTCAATAAATCACAATAACATTGATTTTGATTCAATATTATGTTTTGAGCAATGACAATTTGTAAGATAAAAAACCGGCTTTGTTTTATTAGTCAACGTTGCAACTTTTTCTAAATTACATTTAGCCTTTAAGCTTTTTTATTTCACTTTTGTTTTTTTTTTGTTTTAATAGTATTTTTAGAATGTGCCGTGGGCCTTTAATACATTAGCTGTGGGCCGCAAATGGCCTATGGGGCACACTTTTGACACCCCTGTTATAGATAATAAAAAATAAAATCTGATAAATCTATGGGTAAAAAGCAGAGCCTGGCGACGCATTCGTGTTTATCATAACTCTCTCGCTCTCTCTGTCTCTGCCCCTCCCTCCCTCATGTTGCTGTGCACCCAATTTTTTGTTTAATTTTTAACCCCTTCTTAACCCTGAACGTACATTGAAAATACACAGAACCCAAACTTAAAATGCCGGACACTTGAGGCATTTAAGAAACTCCACCTGGACAGCCCTGCAAAAGAGGACATATCCGGTGAAAAGAGGAGGTATGGTCAGTCTATCGTAGCCCGGTAGCTGCTAGCATGCCGTGTGTTGTTGTTGTTGGGTTTTTTTTAATGAAGCTTCACGGTGGCAGAGGGGTTAGTGCGTCTGCCTCACAATACGAAGGTCCTGCAGTCCTGGGTTCAAATACAGGCTCGGTATCTTTCTGTGTGGAGTTTGCATGTTCTCCCCGTGAATGCGTGGGTTCCCTCCGGGTACTCCGGCTTCCTCCCACTTCCAAAGACATGCACCTGGGGATAGGTTGATTGGCAACACTAAATTGGCCCTAGTGTGTGAATGTGAGTGTGAATGTTGTTTGTCTATCTGTGTTGGCGACTTGTCCAGGGTGTACCCTGCCTTCCGCCCGATTGTAGCTGAGATAGGCGCCAGTGACCACTAAATCGTTTTTCAACTTGTTTAAGTCGGGGTCCACGTAAATCAATTCAAAACGGTGTGCATTGTTTACACAATGTGCGGTGCGCTACTTAAAATGTCCGTGTGGAACTCGTTCGGTACACCTCCAAACCAAACCGAAACCCCCTTACCGAAAATGTTCAATACAAATACACGTACCTTTACACCCCTAATATATATATATACACACAAATACATACAGTCAAGAAAATAAGTATTTCAACACCCTGCTACAGTGGGGCAAAAAAGTATTTAGTCAGCCACCGATTGTGCAAGTTCTCCCACTTAAAATGATGACAGAGGTCTGTAATTTTCATCATAGGTACACTTCAACTGTGAGAGACAGAATGTGAAAAAAAATCCAGGAGTTAACATTGTAGGAATTTTTAGGAATTTATTTGTAAATTATGGTAGAAAATAAGTATTTGGTCAACCATTCAAAGCTCTCACTGATGGAAGGACGTTTTGGCTAAAAATCTCACGATACATGGCCCCATTCGTTCTTTCCTTAACACGGATCAATCGTCTTGTCCCCTTAGCAGAAAAACAGCACCAAAGAATTATATTTCCACCCCCATGCTTCACAGTAGGTATGGTGTACTTGGGATGCAACTCAGTATTCTTCTTCCTCCAAACACGACGAGATGAGTTTATACCAAAATGTATACATGGATGATACAGCAGAGGATTGGGAGAATATCATGTGGTCTGATGAAACTAAAATATAACTTTTTGGTATAAACTCAGGATAATACAGTGGAGTGGAGGAGGACTTTTAAAGGCGGACTAACAGGTCTTTGAGGGTCAGAATTCTAGCTGATCTCTAAGTTATCTCTCACACAGTGGACATGCACCCACCGTGAAAATTTCAGACCCCTCCATGATTTCTAAGTGGGAGAACTTGCAAAATAGCAGGGTGCTCAAATACTTATTTTCTTGACTGTGTATATATATATATATATATACATATATATATATATATATATATATATATATATATATATATATATATATATATATATATGTATATTTATACATATACACATATATGTGTATATATATATATATATATATATATATATATACATATATATTGTGAACGACTCCTCTTGAGCCGGCCTGAATGAAGGTGTGGGACCCCAGCTGTCATGTGATACACTTTTTATTGTTGCTCTTTCGTGCAAGTGTCCTTTTGGCTCGTGCTCCGTCTCGCTCCCCTATGCCGTCAGCCTCCTCTCATGGTCTCCGACGCTGCTGATAAAGACACAGGTGATTAGATAACTCGTTCCAGCTGAGAAATCTCCTCACCTGTCATTGCTTCACAGCTCGCTCCTCCACATGCCCTGCCCACAGGGGACACGTGACCACGCCCCTTTCACATGCCTCCACCGCCAGTTTCAGGCCTGGCAGCCCCCCACCCTCCAACCTCTCATAGAGGGGCGAGAGAGGAAGTCGGCCATAGCCATCTGCGTACCCAGCCGTGTACCACCCGGAAGTTGTAGGATTGGAACGCCAGGTACCACCGGGTGATCCGTGCGTTGGCATCCTTCATGCAGTGGAGCCACTGGAGTGGTTTTTGGTCCAAACATAGACTGAAGGCGCGCCCCAACAAGTAGTACCGGAGGGCCTCGACCGCCTACAGGATGGCGAGGCACTCCCTCTCCACCGTACTGTACCTCGCCTCCCTGTCCGAGAGTTTCCGGCTGATGTACAGGATAGGGCGGTCGACGCCCTCCACCTGCTGAACAGCACCTTCCCCAGTCCCAGCCTTGACGCATCCGACTGCAGACAAAAAGGGATGATGAAGTCAGGCATGCGCAGCACCGGCTCCTCGCAGAGTGCTGATTTTACCTGTTCAAAAACCCGCTGGCACTGCTCCGTCCACTAGACCGGTTCTGACGCACCCTTTCGGGTGAGGTCAGTCAGTGGGCTGGTCAGGTCTGCGAACCGGGGAATAAATCGTCGGTAGTACCCTGCCTTGCCCAAAAACTGCCTCACCTCTTTTTTTTGTCTTGGGGGGTGGACAGGCCGCGATCGCTGCCGTTTTGTCGACCTGCGGTCGCAACTAAACCCCCACCCCCCCAAGTGGTACCCCAGATACTGTACCTTCCTCCGGCCAACCGCGCACTTTGCCGGGTTGGCGGTGAGCCCCGCCCGCCTCAAGGACTCGAGCACCGCCCCCACTCGCCGCAGGTGATCTTCCCAGCTGCTACTCTTGATGATAACATCATCCAGGTAGGCCGCCGCGTAACTCCAGCATGATTTTCAATTCTTCCCGAACTAATTTGCGTTTGTGCTCGGGAAGCCTGTATGACCGAGACCGCACCGTAATCCCCGGGCTGGTCTCAATATGATGTCGGATGAGATCCGTGCGCCCGGGCCGCGAGGATAACACGTCTGAGTAGCGCCGCTGTAACTCAGCAACCTCCGCTCTTTGTGCCAATGTGAGCTGGTCATCACAGGGAAGAGGAGGGGACCTCTGGCCCCAACTCCTCCTCCTCTTTCACTACCGTCACCATGGAGACAGGCACCGCCTCCCTCCATGCTTTCAGTAGGTTTAAATGGTAAATTTGTTTGCCTCCACCTCGGTCCGAGCGCCGAACCTCGTAGTCCACATCATTCACTTGCCGTGTGACCTCAAAAGGTCCTTGCCACTTTGATAGTATTTTCGAGCCGGAGGTTGGGAGTAGTACAAGTACTTTTTCTCCCGGTGAAAATTTTCAAAGCTGGTTCTCCCTGTTATACGTGCGCTGCTGCCGTTGTTGGGCGCGGAGCAAATTTTCGCGTGACAAGTGCCCCACCTTGTGGAGTTTTGCTCGCATGTCCATAGCGTATTGTATTTAATTTTTACTGCGGCTTGAACCCTCCTCCCAGCTTTCTTTAATTAGGTCAAGTACGCCGCGTGGCCTCCTGCCTTATAACAACCTGAAAGGCGCAAGGCCGATTGAGGTCTGGGGTGCCTCCCCCATCGCAAACATTAAGAGATCCAGCCATTTATCCCAATTATGTTTGTCCTTGTGCGTGAACTTACGGATCATGGTTTTCAGCGTCTTGTTCCTCAAATTATGGGTTGCGTAAGGTGCTCGCTTATGGCAACCTTACGCTATGCTTTTGTCCCCTATACCAAATCTCTACTGGCACAATAGGATATGTGTGCACATCCCCATGTATACACCTTATACGCCCCTGTGTTGCATGCCTCAACGCCCCGGGTCGAACCAGGTTCTGGTAGATCATGGATTGTTTGCAACCTAAATCCACCATGGCCCGGTATGTACTCCCTTGTACCCTTACCGGGACACGTCTCCCCTGGATCGGGGGAGGGTGCTGGGGGGCCGGTAACCCGTATCACCTGTAGGGCCGGCAACCCGTATCACCTGTCCCACCTCCATTAGGGAGCACTCCCGCCTCTCGTGACCACGTTACCCGCACACCTGCCCTGGTGTCCGAGTTCCCGTCTGAGGGGGAAGCCCCCTGTCAGCAGCGCCGGTACCCTGGAAAGAAGGAGCAGAAGCACAATTATAACCCAAGAACCCCCCCTGTGATGGTACTGGTGGTGGGATCGTCTGTCGCCTGATGGGCGTGACTGGTGCGGGAACATGCTCGTAGCTCAGGGTGGCCTCCGGCGGTGGGGGTCGCGGCTCCGATGGCGCCGCTCCCTCGGGTGTTGTGTGGCGCCTGCGCGGGGCCGGAGTGGGTCTGTCTGTTGGCCTTGGGGTCGCCTCTTCTCTCTGCGCCTCCCGATGGACCGCCAGGTGGTCCTCCGCCAGATTTACTGCCTCCGACAGGTCCTGTGGCCGGTGGTACCTCACCCACGCCGAGGTACGTGCAGGGATTGATTCCAGGAATTGTTCGAGGAGGATGAGCTTGAACATGGGACTGTCCGTCTCTCTCGGTTTGAGCCACCTGGTGGCCGTGTCCCGAAGCTGCTGCCCGAGAGCGAATGGCCGGCCCTCCGGTCCCAATTTCAGTGCCCGCAACCGGCGCCGGTGGTCTTCCGCGTTGCTGCCGATCCGGTCCAGTATCGCTCTTTTTAGGTGCTGGAATTGGACCCGGGCGGCCGCCGGCAGGCCAAGCACCGCCCGCTGCGCCTCCACCGCCAGGAGCGGCAGCAACTTCACCCCCACTCCCCTTGAGGCCAGCCGCAAGCTGTTGCTGTGGCCTCGAAGATGTCCAAATAGGCCTGCGGGTCTTCGGCCTCCGTCATGCGCTGCATGGAGGCAGCTGCTCCGGCGCTTGGTGACCCCCCGGTCTCGACATTAGCGTCTGCAGGACTTGGGTCTATTGCTGGCTTTTTATTGTTGCTCTTTCGTGCAAGTGTCCTTTTGGCTCGTGCTCCGTCTCGCTCCCCTATGCCGTCAGCCCCCTCTCATGGTCTCCGACGCTGCTGATAAAGAGACAGGTGATTAGATAACTCCTTCCAGCTGAGAAATCTCCTCACCTGTCATTGCTTCACAGCTGGCTCCTGCACATGCCCTGCCCACAGGGGACATGTGACCACGCCCCTTCCACACATATATATATATATATATATATATATATATATATATTTTTTTTTTTTTTTTTTTTCTACCGCTTACTCCCTTTTTGGGGTCGCGGGGGGCGCTGGCGCCTATCTCACACATGTACAAACCCTGTAGTGAAGTGAGGTGAATTATATTTATATAGCGCTTTTCTCTAATGACTCAAAGCGCTTTACATAGTGACACCCAATATCTAAGTTACATTTAAAGCAGTGTGGGTGGCACTGGGAGCACGTGGGTAAAGTGTCTTGCCCAAGGACACAACGGCAGTGACTAGGATGGCAGAAGCGGGAATCGAACCTGCAACCCTCAAATTGCTGGCGCGGCCACTCTACCAACCGAGCTATACCGCCCATGTGGGAAATTGTGTTAGATGTAAATATAAACGTAATACAATGATTTGCAAATCCTTTTCAACCCATATTCAATTGATTGTACTACAAAGACAAGATATTTGATGTTCAAACTCATAAAATTTATTTTTTTTTGCAAACAATAATTAACTTGGAATTTCATGGCTGCAACACGTGCCAAAGTAGTTGGGAAATGTCATGTTCACCACTGTGTTACATCACCTTCTCTTTTAACAACACTTAATAAACGTTTGGGAACTGAGGAAAATTGTTGAAGCTTTGAAAGTGGAATTCTTTCCCATTGTTTTATGTAGAGCTTCAGTCGTTCAATAGTCCAGGGTCTCCGCTGTCGTATTTTACACTTCATAATGCGCCACACATTTTCGATCAGGTCTGGAGTACAGGCGGGCCAGGAAAGTACCCGCACTCTTTTTTTACAAAGCCACGCTGTTGTAACACATGCTGAATGTGGCTTGGCATTGTCTTGCTGAGATAAGCAGGGGCATCCATTAAAAATACGTGGCTTAAATGGCAGCATATGTTGTTCCAAAACCTGTAAGTACCTTTCAGCATTAATGGTGCCTTCACAGATGTGTAAGTTACCCATGCTTTGGGCACTTATGCACCCCCATACCATCACAGATGCTGGCTTTTGAACTTTGCGTCGATAACAGTCTCGATGGTTTGCTTCCCCTTTGGTCCGGATGACACAATGTCAAATACTTCCAAAAACAATTTCAAATGTGGACTCGTCAGACCACAGAACACTTTTCCACTTCGCATCAGTCCATCTTAGATGATCTCAGGCCCAGAGAAGCCGGCAGCGTTTTTGGATGTTGTTGATAAATGGCTCTCGCTTTGCACGTTAGAGCTTTAACTTGCACTTACAGATGTAGCGACAAAGTGTATTTAGTGACAGTGGTTTTCTGAAATGTTCCTGAGCCCATGTGGTGATGTCCTTTAGAGATTGATGTCTGTTTTTGATACAGTGCCGTCTGAGGGATCGAAGGTCACAGTCATTCAATGTTGGATTCCGGCCATGCCGCTTACGTGGAGTGATTTCTCCAGATTTTCTGAACCTTTTGATAATATTATGGACCGTAGATGTTGAAATCCCTAAATTTCTTGCAATTGCACTTTGAGAAACGTTCTTCTTAAACTGTTTGACTATTTGCTCACACAGTTGTGGACAAAGGGGTGTACCTCGCCCCATCCTTTCTTGTGAAAGACTGAGCATTTTTTGGGAGCTGTTTTTATACCCAATCATGGCAGCCACCTCTTCCCAATTAGCCTGCACACCTGTGGGATGTTCCAAAAAAGTGTTGATGAGCATTCCTCAACTTTGTCAGTAATTATTGCCACCTTTCCCAACTTCTTTGTCACGTGTTGCTGGCATCAAATTCTAAAGTTAATGATTATTTGCACAAAAAAATGTTTATCAGTTTGAACATCAAATATGTTGTCTTTGTAGCATATTCAACTGAATATGGGTTGAAAAGGATTTGCAAATCATTGTATTCCGTTTATATTTACATCTTACACAATTTCCCAACTTGTATGGAAACAGGGTTTGTATATAGGTGAGGCATACATACTTTTTTTCTTCTTTTTTTTATTTTATTTTACTTAAATTCATATGTGCACCTGTAGTCATTGTTGATTTAGGTTGCACATTAGTGTTACAGGAAAAAAAGGGAGTTATTTGCTTTCATAAAAACGTTATCATAATGATATGATAAATGGGCCCAAAACTGTTTGATATTGTTGTTATTAAATAATTTTTGGTACCATTTGATTTTAACAAAATAAATCAAGTATTGTGAGTGTATATTACCTTTCTGTATTTGTATCTGAAGCAGCAATAGCTATCCTCCATGAAAACGTACTTTGTATGATCGCATTCATTTTGGCTGAAAGTCTTGGATACAGTATATAATCCTCCATATTGGCAGAAACATTCATTTAATTCAATTTCATTCCCAGAAATTAAACAATATTTTTGCATCTGACAAAAAACACCCACAAACACTGGCTTACCCTAATAAAATGTCATGTTTGTCATACATACAGTTAAAAAAAGAAAAGAAAAGAAAAGAAAAAATGCTGGCTTCCGCTAGAGAGACCTGTGTCTGCTAGCTTGAGCGCCCCTATTTCTCCCAGCGTGGCGAGTCAGAGTACTGCTGAGGCGTTGAACTGCAAGTTCATAATATATCGCCCCCTACCTTGAGGCAGAGGTACTTGCTGCCTCAGGACTTTACTTTTCCACGTGGCAACAAGCATGCACCCCATCGCACGCACACCCCCAATACACACTGCGTGTAGCCGTGGAGGCACTGCCTGTGTCTGCCTCACTTCTCATCTGCTGCATTGTTTTGATCAGGAATCCAGGAATTTCCGCGATTTTGACCATGAAAATGACCAAAATATACAGGAACCACACCAAAATCACATAGAAGGCATAAACCAAAAGAGAAATATTAAAACTTATTATTTTATTACTTTGTTTTTGAACATCTCATGGTCAAGCCACCTGGTGGCAGGTGAGGCACTGACTCACTTGCCCACCCTGACAGCACGTCTCTGATATATATATATATATATATATATATATATATATATATATATATATATATATATATATATATATATATATATATATATATATATATATATATACATACTAATAGAGTACAGCGATACTAATAAATAGAAATCGGTACTATACTGTCTTTGAAAATGACTGATACCGTTCTTTAATCTGAATGCCGCTGTGCGGTGGTGACTAAAGAGCATGGCGCATTATGTTAAGTGTGTCAAAATGCACACAGAAAGTGCATACAAGCAATATCATCTTGGAGAGGAAGAATGGCAAAAAAACATAATTTCTACTGGTTAATAAAGAAGCTGGAAAAGCACAATATGGAGGTATTTGGGCTTCAAAACTAACAACAAAGGTGATACTTTAAACAGGGAGGCGCCGCGCTGCCAGCACTGCTTTAAGACACGTCTCGCCAAACATGGCGCTTAGTATTACCACCGTTGCGAAGGTCAACATTTAAATAATAAGCATTCAGATCTGCACGAGGAGTTGTAAAGAGTGACAGGTAATAATGTAACAAATCGCTACAATTTTTGTTTTATCTTTGACAAATGTGTATTTTGTCTGCTGCATGTCTTATTTGTGTACATTTATATATAGTTTTGTTTTTAGTATTTACTAATGAATGTAGTTTTCTTAAAGCACAGAACAGGAGTGGCAACCACAAATCATGCAACATCTGATATTTATTGATATTAGATAGATAGATAGTACTTTATCCATCTATCTATCTATCTATCTATCTATCTATCTATCTATCTATCTATCTATCTATCTATCTATCTATCTATCTATCTATCTATCTATCTATCTAATGTCAATAAAGCTTTTTATTATATTCTAATCTAATCCTTGATTATGACAGACTATATGTAATATTGAAAATTGTTCTTTGAATGCAATAAGAAAAGGCCAATGTGTTTAATGTCTTTTAATCTATATTTGAACCTTGTAAAAGTTTTATTAAAGTGCAATAGCAAACCTATGTTTATGGATTGTAAGATGACATTTTCAAAGTTCCCTTTATTTGGAAAAGTATTGAAAAGCATCGATATGCATTTTACCAAATTATTGGTATCTGGAAAACCTTAATATACATATACATGTATATATACACGTTAGGTCAGGAAAAAACACAGAGGCTATTTCATCCCTACAATCCTGTTTCGCAGGTTTCCCCACTGTATAACAGATAAACCACAGAAACCTCGAATATATATGTATGTATGTGTATAGTAGGTATTTATGTATGTATATATATATATATATATACACACACACACACACACAGGCCCTGCGATGAGTTGGCGACTTGTCCAGGGTGTATCCCGCCTTCCGTCCAAATGCGGCTGAGATAGGCTCCAGCGACCCCGAACAGGACAAGCGGCAAAAAATGGATGGATATACACACACACACACACACACACACACACACACACACACACACACACACACACACGGACAATGCTGAAGAAACGAGTCCATGTTAGAAAACCAACACATTTTGCTGAACTGCGCCAATTTTGTCAAGATGAGTGGTCAAAAATTCAACCAGAAGTTTGTGGATGGCTACCAAAAGCACCTTAGAGACAGCCCTCGCAAAACTGACTAATGATCTATTGCTAACGATGGACTCTGATGCGTCATCTATGTTGCTGCTCCTCGATCTTAGCGCTGCTTTCGATACCGTCGATCATAATATTTTATTAGAGCGTATCAAAATACGAATTGGTATTTCAGACTCAGCCCTGTCATGGTTTAACTCTTATCTTACTGATAGGATGCAGTGCGTCTCCTATAACAGTGTGACCTCGGACTATGTTAAGGTAACATGTGGAGTTCCCCAGGGTTCGGTCCTTGGCCCTGTACTCTTCAGCATCTACATGCTGCCGCTAGGTGACGTCATACGCAAATACGGTATTAGCTTTCACTGTTATGCTGATGACACCCAACTTTACATGCCCCTAAAGCTGACCAACACGCCGGACTGTAGTCAGTTGGAAGCGTGTCTTAATGAAATTAAACAATGGATGTCCGCTAACTTTTTGCAACTTAATGCCAAAAAAACGGAAATGCTGATTATCGGTCCTGCTAGACACCGACCTCTATTTAATAATACAACTTTAACATTTGACAACCAAATAATAAAACAAGGTGACTCTGTAAAAAATCTGGGTATTATCTTCGACCCAACTCTCTCCTTTGAGTCACACATTAAAAGCGTTACTAAAACGGCCTTCTTTCATCTCCGTAATATCGCTAAAATTCGCTCCATTTTGTCCACTAAAGACGCCGAGATCATTATCCATGCGTTTGTTACGTCTCGTCTCGATTACTGTAACGTATTATTTTCGGGTCTCCCAATGTCTAGCATTAAAAGATTACAGTTGGTACAAAATGCGGCTGCTAGACTTTTGACAAGAACAAGAAAGTTTGATCATATTACGCCTGTACTGGCTCACCTGCACTGGCTTCCTCTGCACTTAAGATGTGACTTTAAGGTTTTACTACTTACGTATAAAATACTACACGGTCTAGCTCCAGCCTATCTTGCCGATTGTATTGTACCGTATGTCCCGGCAAGAAATCTGCGTTCAAAAGACTCCGGCTTATTAGTGATTCCTAGAGCTCAAAAAAAGTCTGCGGGCTATAGAGCGTTTTCCGTTCGGGCTCCAGTACTCTGGAATGCCCTCCCGGTAACAGTTCGAGATGCTACCTCAGTAGAAGCATTTAAGTCTCATCTTAAAACTCATCTGTATACTCTAGCCTTTAAATAGACCTCCTTTTTAGACCAGTTGATCTGCCGCTTCTTTTCTTTCTCCTATGTCCCCCCCTCCCTTGTGGAGGGGGTCCGGTCCGATGACCATGGATGAAGTACTGGCTGTCCAGAGTCGAGACCCAGGATGGACCGCTCGTCGGGACCCAGGATGGACCGCTCGCCTGTATCGGTTGGGGACATCTCTACGCTGCTTATCCGCTCGAGATGGTTTCCTGTGGACGGGACTCTCGCTGCTGTCTTGGAGCCACTGTGGATTGAACTTTCGCAGTATCATGTTGGACCCGCTCGACATCCATTGCTTTCGGTCCCCTAGAGGGGGGGGGTTGCCCACATCTGAGGTCCTCTCCAAGGTTTCTCATAGTCAGCATTGTCGCTGGCGTCCCACTGAATGTGAATTCTCCCTGCCCACTGGGTGTGAGTTTTCCTTGCCCTTTTGTGGGTTCTTCCGAGGATGTTGTAGTCGTAATGATTTGTGCAGTCCTTTGAGACATTTGTGATTTGGGGCTATATAAATAAACATTGATTGATTGATTGATTGCAGTGGAACTTGCCAAGGGACATGTACCCAAATATTAACATCGCTGTATGTATACTTATGACTTTTGACCCAGCAGATCTGGTCACATGTTCAGTAGACACATTATAAATTCATAAAAGAACCAAACTTCATGAATTTTTTTTGTGACCAACAAGTATGTGCTCCAATCACTCTATCAAAAAAAAACAGGAGTTGTAGAATTCATTGCAAACTCAAGACAGCCATGACATTATATTCTTTACTTTTGACCACAACTGTATACATATCAATCAATCAATGTTTATTTATATAGCCCTAAATCACAAGTGCCTCAAAGGGCTGCACAAACCACAATGACATCCTCGGTAGGGCCCACATAAGGGCAAGGAAAAACTCACCCCAGTGGGACGTCGACCATGATGACTATGAGAAACCTTGGAGAGGACCACAGGGGACCGAAAGCAATGGATGTCGAGCAGATCTAACATGATATTGTGAAAGTCCAATCCATAGTGGATGTAACGTAACCGTGAGAATAAAGTCCAAAGTTGATCCAATATAGTACGGGGAGTCTTATCCAAAGTGGAGCCAGCAGGGAACCATCCCAAGCGGAGGCGGATCAGCAGCGCAGAGATGTCCCCAACCGATGCATAGGCGAGCGGTTTATATTGGGTCCCGACTCTGGACGAGTGGTCCGTCCTGGGTCCCGATTTTGGACAGCTAGTACTTCATCCATGGCCACCGGACCGGACCGGACCCCTTCCACAAAGGAGGGGGGGATATAGGAGAAAAAGAAAATAAATGGCAGATCAACTGGTCTAAAAAAGGGGGTCTATTTAAAGGCTAGAGCAGGGGTCGGGAACCTTTTTGGCTGAGTGAGCCATGAAAGCCAAATATTGCAAAATGTATTTCCGTGAGAGCCATATAATATTTTTTAACACTGAATACAACTAAATGCGTGCATTTTTAAGTAAGACCAACATTTTTAGAGTATAATAAGTCTCGTATTCGTTTTAATAACATTGTTATTCTAAAGTTAACCAATAATAAATATAATACGTCTCACCATTAATGCCACATCAGGACAGGTGCGATAGAAAACGGATTGTTGGATTAAAATGCATGAGAACATTTCATAATTTGAATGTGATTTGTAACACTATGATTACCAGTGGAATTATTCATTACTTATCGTGGTAAGCAATGTCAGCTAAGATTTATCTGAGAGCCAGATGCAGTCATCAAAAGAGCCACATCTGGCTCTAGAGCCATAGGTTCCCTACCCCTGGGCTAGAGTATACAAATAAGTTTTAAGATGAGACTTAAATGCTTGTACTGAGGTAGCATCTCGAACTGTTACCGGGAGGGCATTCCAGAGTACTGGAGCCCGAAATGAAAACGCTCTATAGCCCGCAGACTTTTTTGGGGATTTGGGAATCACTAATAAGCCGGAGTCCTTTGAACGCAGATTTCTTGCCGGGACATATGGTACAATACAATCGGCAAGATAGGCTGGAGCTAGACCGTGTAGTATTTTATACGTAAGTAGTAAAACTTAAAGTCACATCTTAAGTGCACAGGAAGCCAGTGCAGGTGAGCCAGTACAGGCGTAATATGATCAAACTCACTTGTTCTTGTCAAAAGTCTAGCAGCCGCATTTTGTACCAACTATAGTCTTTTCATGATAGACATTGGGAGACCCGAAAATAATACGTTACAGTAATCGAGACGAGACGTAACAAACGCATGGATAATGATCTCAGCGTCGTTAGTGGACAAAATGGAGCTAATTTTAGCGATATTACGGAGATGAAAGAAGGCTGTTTTAGTAATATGAATGTATACAATATATATGTATATATATATATATACTGTATGTATACATACTTATATACACATAATATATAAATGTGTGTGTGTGTGTGTGTGTGTCTCAACAGCAACCATTATTTTGTATAATATAATACAGGGGGGGCTTCACGGTGGAAGAGGGGTTAGTGCGTCTGCCTCACAATACAAAGGTCCTGCAGTCCTGGGTTCAATCCTAGGCTCGGGATCTTTCTGTGTGGAGTTTGCATGTTCTTCCCGTGAATGAGTGGGTCCCCTCCGGCTTCCTCCCACTTCCAAAGACATGCACCTGGGGATAGGTTGATTGGCAACACTAAATGGGCCCTAGTGTGTGAATGTGAGTGTGAATGTTGTCTGTCTATCTGTGTTGGCCCTGCGATGAGGTGGCGACTTGTCCAGGGTGTACCTCGCCTTCCGCCCGATTGTAGCTGAGATAGGCGTCAGCGCCCCCCGCGACCCCAAAAGGGAATAAATGGTAGAAAATGGATGGATAATACAGGGGCTGAATGGTTAGTACTTCTAAGATAGTTTTTTCCCAGGTATGTTCATGGGTCTACCTTTGGACTGTCTCTCTTCAGTGAAATCAAATATTTTACAGTAATACTTGTTTGCTGTGTTTTAGTCATCAAAGGTCTTTTGTGCTAAGTTCTTGTTAGCAACACTTGATGAATGTCTGATCAAGACCTCTTGTCACGAGGAAACCCACACTGATTTTCCGAGTGGTTAACATATACAAAGAGTCAAAATTGTTAATTTTTTTTGTGTACATTGAAACTTCACATGATGAAATACAACCTTCTTGTTGATTTGTCATTTAGGCAAGCACCGAGAATCCTTTTGAGCTGGCTGTGCAGCTGCAGAGAGCAAGTCCAGGTTCACCCACAGGGGGGAGTTGCAGCACAAAGTCTGCAACCTGCTGCAAGTGATTGATGCAAATAGGCCCAGAGTCACATGGTGGTACAACAGTAGTTTAAATAAACCTATTACTCAATATGTGCATTGATCGTGCTGTAGGGGTGAATAATTACAACAGTCAAACCCAGTACATTCAGGTTATAGCAAATACTATATTACAGGAGATGATGTTATAACATATGTTTAGTATTCACTACTCTTCCCCTTTAAACAGGATATGCTTGCTGTGGAAATACAACATCATAGATCATTTTTGGACACCTACTTTAAACACATTTAATTACTCACTATATTCCATCCTCCTTTTTTGTATTTTTTACATTTCTTTGTTACAGTCTACCCCAGCTGACTTAGTGTAAGAGGTGTACCCCACCTGACCAGAGAGGCAGTTAAAGGCCTACTGAAAGCCACTACTACCCACCACGCAGTCTGATAGTTTATATATTAATGATGAAATATTAACATTGCACCACATGCCACTACGGCCTTTTTAGTTTACTAAATTGCATTTTTAAATTTCCCGGGATTTTTTTTCTTGAAAACGTCGCGTAATGATGACGTGTACGCGTGACGTCACGGGCTGTTATGAATATGAGCGCTGCGTACACACACAGCTAAAAGTCGTCTGCTTTAACGGCATAATTACACAGTATTTTGGAGATCTGTGTTGCTGAATCTTTTGCAATTTGTTCAATTAATATTGGAGAAGTCAAAGTAGAAAGAGAGTTGGGAAGCTTTAGCCTTTAGCCACTAAAACACACGGTGATTCCTTGTTTAAAATTCACGGAGGTGAAACTTTAGTATGGATCACAGCGGACATGGATCCCGACTACATGTCAACCAGCAGGTTTCGGTGAGAAAATTGTGGTTAAAAAGTAGCCTCTTACCGGATATCAGCTGAGCTTGTGCCATCCATACAGCTGCCGTCGACTTCCCCGAGACACTGCGCTTCAACACCCGGCCGTGGACGTACACTTCCGACTATCAGGTACTGTTAAACTCACTAAAACACTAGCAACACAATAGAAAGATAAGGGATTTCCCAGAAATATCCTAGTAAATGACTCTAAAAACATATGAATCCGTCTCAATGCAACGCGATTGCAATCGCGTCTTGTTTTTTTTTTGTTTTTTAGTTTTTTTTTTTCTGTTTTTTTTTCTAGTCCGTCCGTCAATATCCTCAAACACGGATCTTTCCTCCTCGCTCAAATTAACGGGGAAATTGTCGTTTTCTCGGTCTGAATAGCTGTTTTTGTTGGAGGCTCCCATTAAAATCAATGTGAATATATGAGGAGCCATCAACATGTGACATCATCGTCTGCGACTTCCGGGCTTTTCTCCAGTTGCAAACTTTATCATGGATGTTCTCTACTAAATCCTTTCAGCAAAAATATGGCAATATCGCGAAATTATCAAGTATGACACATAGAATGGACCTGCTATCCCCGTTTAGATAAGAAAATCTCATTTCAGTAGGCCTTTAACTATTCCCACTTTTATCATCAATCAGTGGGGACTGAACCCACACAAGTCAATCACTAAACCAGTGGTTTCCAAAGTGTGGCTCGTAGGCCATTTTTTATTCAAAACAAAAGACATTGAGTATCATTGAGATACAATATGTTACTTGATATTACACTTTGGAGTTAAGTGGTTTAGTTCAGATAGCTTAACAAAGGGACACCCCTGTACTAAACTATTAGTAACATTCACAATCTACAGTGAAAATAATTCAACTTTTTAGTGCTTTTTGGTGTGATATGTCTTACTCGTAAACAGCGTACTTGTAATTATGTTTCTGTTGTACCACTTTTAGTTTGAATGACTTTAGTTAATTTTGCCACATGGTTTTAATAAATGACATGAATTGCTGAATGTTACTGTAGTAAGAAATACATGTCTTGTCATGCTATATCAATTAGAATACCTTTACACATGATGATTTAGAGCAAGGGTGTCAAATGTACGGCCTGAAGGCCGTATCATGCTGGCGAACAGTTTTTATCTGGCCCACAGGATGAGTTTGCGAAGTATAAAATTTAACCTGAAATTTTGGAATTAAATAAACAGCTGGATGTCGCAATAGTAATTATTTGTATCTTTGTAAATTATCCTACATATGTACAAAAACAACCACACAATTTTAGTACATGTGTCTAGGAAAATTAACAAACTACATAAATAACATATAGTAATTGGATTTTGATATAATTTTTTTATCTTGATAGATTGAAAATTAACAGCGATGAGTTAACTGACGAACATTATCTCATAATTTATTCAGAAAAATATAAATAACGACAAATAAAGATAAAATACTATTAACTAGGGCTGTGAATCTTTGGGTGTCCCACGATTAGATTCAATATCGATTCATGGGGTCACGATTCGATAATATATCGATTTTTTTCGATTCGATTCTCAATTCAAAAACGATATTTTTCCGATTCTGTATTCATTCAATACACAGATTTCAGCAGGATCTACCCCAGTCTGCTGACATGCTAGCAGAGTAGTAGATTTAAAAAAAAAAAAAAGCACAACGTTTTATCAACTGATTGCAATAATGTAAATTTGTTTTAACTATTAAATGAACCAAAAATATGACAAATTTTATCTTTGTGAAAACATTGGACACAGTGTGTTGTCAAGCTTATGAGATGCGATGCAAGTGTAAGCCACTGTGACACTATTGTTCTTTTTTTATTATTTTTATAAATGTCTAATGATAATGTAAATGGGGGATTTTTAATCACTGCTATGCTGAAATTATAATTAATATTGATACTGTTGTTGATAATATTCATTTTTGTTTCATTACTTTTGGTTTGTTCTGTGTCGTGTTTGACTCCTCAATTGCTCTGTTTATTGCAGTTCTGAGTGTTGCTGGGTCAGGTTTGGTTTTGGAATTGGATTGCATTGTTATGGTATTGCTGTTTTAGTGTTTTTTTGGATTGATTAAAAAAAAAAAAAAAAAGTTAAAAAAAAATAAAAAATAAAATAAAAAAACGATTTAAAAAAAAAAAGAGAATCGATTCTGAATCGCACAACGTAAACGATTCGATTCGTATTCGAATCTAATTTTTCCCCACACCCCTACTATTAACCGCAACATATAAGTGTATTAAAAAACCCAACAACATTCTGATTTGTACATTTTCACAATGTGATTGTTCTATTTTTAAACAAAGAAAACAATCTGAAGTTGTCTTTATTTTTAAGTTATCGTGCCGTGATTTTACCAGTCCGGCCCGCTTGGGAGTAGATTTTTCTCCATGTGGCCCCCGATCTAAAATGAGTTTGACACCCCTGATTTAGAGTTTTGTCATTTAGTCAAATAGTATTGAGAGCCTCCAATGTACACATTGTGAGTGTTACAACATGAAGGACAAGAGCAATGGTGTTCATTTGATCCAAAAACATGACCTTTTTTCCCATGAGTTAGTCACAAAGTACATCCCTCGCTTTTCAACAAGCCTTTTAGTATATATTTTAAATGCAACTTAGACATAATTTAGAGTAGTCCGTTTACAACTTGTGTAGCGATAAAGATTTACAAGTCATTGGAAAAAACCCAGCATAGTTGTGACGATCTGTCACAGCACTTCTGGTGATGGTTCCTTGTTTAGTGTTTGTTTCCTGTCAGCGCTCTTATTTTTGTTCCTCTTCCTGCTTGTCTCCCTGAGCGCTCGTTTCACTCACCTGTCCCTGATTGACAGCCGGGCACACCTGGTTGCAGTTGCCAATCAGGCGGTTATTTATGGCTGCCTCGCCTGTGCTGGAAGATTGACTATATGTTAGGGACCTTATGCTGGATACATGACTTCTCCTCCTTGTTTTGAGAGTGATACAAACTTTTACCTGCCCGTTGTCCTCCTGTTTCCTGCATCTTGGGGTCACCGCAAGTTCCTCACAATAGTGACGTTATTGTCAGACTGACAGTGAATAACTCCCAACTGTGTTCAGTAATAATGGCTGTGTTGGTTTGTTTTTAATAGATAATCCGATATTTTTACCGCGACAAGCTGTACACAGACTTCTCTAAAGTATATTATAGTTTCATTTATATAGCATACTGTAGCTGCACTGTTATACAAAGAGTTGATGAAATATAAGGACTGTACTGTATAAGCAAGTAATAGGCTATTTTGATGAGTCAGCATTATTGAATACGGTCTGTATTGACAAAACACCCAGAAATGCTCAAGTTTTTCAGCTTTTTGTCTATTCTGAACAAAGATTTAGGTCAATAAATTGCATTACCAGAAAGTCACAGTTGTTAATGAAGTTCAAACTAGACAATACTTAGTTTGTACACCATATTGCAGGGTTGTGCAAACCTTTAATATTTTATACATATTTGGTAAAAAGGCAACCAAAAAAAAGTTAAACAGGAGTGTTATTATAAATTAGAATACTTTGCAAAACTTAACGATTTCAGAAGTTCAATCAAACTAAGAGACCAATTACATGTATTTAGCGAAATGGAACAAAAAACAATATTTTAACTTTTTCATTAGCTGTATGCTACAATCAATACAATAATAACAATACATGTTATTTAGAATCACTTTACAAGCAATACAAATAAAATACGAAAATGCAATACAAAAATGCAATAAATACAGAAATTCACTTAAAAAGTAAAAACAGTAAAGAGTAAAACATAAAAAATAGATTCTTAAAATAAAATGTGTATGGATTGATGTAATAATTTCACCTTTTTAAATTAAAAATATTGAAATGGATTAATTTTATGGGTAGATTCATTGTAGTTCACCCATTGTCTACCGCTTGTCCCTTTTGTTGCCAATCAACTGATCCCCAGGTGCATGTCTTTGGAGGTGGGTGGAAACCCGAGGACCCGGAGGGAACCTGCAAACTCCACAAAGAAGGACCCCGAGCCTGGGGATTGAACTCAGGACCTTCGTATTGTGAGGCACACGCACTAACCCCTGTTTCACCATGCTGCCCCATTGTAGATAAGTGAATGTTAAAACCTCTGAATATTTAGGCCTATCACACTACTGTATTTTAATATCGGTCATTATGTACTTGTTCTCTAACAGCTTCTTCCCTCAGGCCATAAAACTCTTGAAGGATCATAATAATTTCCTCAATTCCCCCCCCAAAAACAGATTAATTCGCTGGAATATAAAGAAACTATAACATACATCCATAAACGTGCACGCATGTGCAAAAGTGCAATATATTTATCTGTACAGTAATCTATTTATTTATATCTGCACCTTATTGCTCTTTTACCCTGCACAACAACCAGCTAATGCAACGAAATGTCCTTCTTATCTGTACTGTAAAGTTCAAATTTGAATGACAATAAAAGGAAGTCTCAGTCTAAACCCAAGTGTTTTCTAAAGTGGTACTTAGTGAAAAAGAACCAATGCTGTGTGTTTTTTGTTGTATTTAAAAAAAAAATTATGCTGTGTTTTTAATTATTTATTTATTTTGTTTAGTCTTACAAAAGGCTCCCATGCCGCACTTTGGACACCACTGGTATATTGTAAGCGCGCTGACGTCATCCTACAGGTGGCCATTGATGTCTTATAATGTGATTTATCTTCTAAAAGTCATGAATGTGTTGTAGATCAGTGATTGTTATGTAAAACCTCTGCCTAGTTTTAATGAATATTTAGGCCTATTACACTACTGTATTTAATGTTGGTCATTATGTACTTGTAAATTCAGGTGTTTTGTGAGGGAGAACCTAGTAAAAAAAAAAAGTTGAGAACCAAGTTATTAATCGCTGCTAGTATCAACATTTCATATTTTTCGGTTTACACTGTGCCTTTTTGTTGTATTTTTCATAATTTATGCTGTGTTTTATTATTTTGTTTAGTCCTACAAATGGCTCCCAGGCCGCACTTTGAACACCACTGAAAAAAGTTTGAGAACCAAGTCATTAATCGCTGCTAGTATCAACATTTCAGCTTTTTTTGGTATACATCGTGCCCTTTTGTTGTATTTCTACTAATTTATGTTGTGTTTTTATTTGTTTTGTTTTTTAGTCCTACAAATGGCTCCCAGGCCGCACTTTGGACACCACTGAAAAAAGTCTGAGAACCAAGTTATTAATCGCTGCTAGTATCAACATTTCAGCTTTTTTTTGTTTACATTGTGCCCTTTTGTTGTATTTTTACTAATTTATGCTGTTTTTTTTTTTTTTTTTTAGTCCTACAAATGGCTCCAAGGCCGCACTTTGGACACCACTCGGTATATTGTAAACATCATTGGACACCTGTCCAATGATGTCTTATAATGTGATTTCTGTTCTAAAAGTCACATGTCACAAAGTGATTGTGATATAAAACCTCTGCCAAGTTTTAAATTAATATTTAGGCCTATTACACTACTGTATTGCCATGTTGGTCATCAGGTACCAGGTGTTTTCTGAGGTGGCACTTAGTGAAAGACGTTTGAGAACCAAGTAATTAATTGCTGCTAGTATCAAAATTTCAGCATTTTTGGTTTACATTGTGCTCTTTTTGTTATATTTTTCATAAGGCGCCAGCGCCCCCCGCGACCCCGAAAGGGAATAAGTGGTAGAAAATGGATGGATGGATGGACAGTATGCTGTGTTTTTATTATTTTGTTTAGTCCTACAAATGGCTCCCAGGCCGCACTTTGGACACCACTGAAAAACGTTTGAGAACCAAGTAATTAATTGCTGCTAGTATCAAAATTTCAGCTTTTTTTGTTTACATTGTGCCCTTTTGTTGTATTTTTACAAATTTATTGTGTTTTTATTTTTATTTTTATTTAGTCCTACAAATGGTTCCCAGGCCGCACTTTGGACACCATTGGTATATTGTAAACGCAATGATGTCATCCTACAGGTGTCCAATGATGTCTTGTAATGTGATTTTGTCTTCTAAAAGTCATGCTTCTTTGATTTTGTATTTTTTGTAAATTTATTTTATAAACCTTTATTTATGACATGCAACATTTACATACAATGAAGAAATAATAATAATGAAAAAAAGTACAGAAACAGCGCCAGGGGGTTGTAAAATAGAATGCTAAATATATATATATATATATATATATATATATATATATATATATATATATATATATATATATATATATATATACATGTGTATATATATATATATATACATGTGTATATATATATATGTGTGTATGTATATATATATATATATATATGTATGTATGTGTATATATATGTATGTATGTGTATATATGTATGTATGTGTATATATATGTATGTATGTGTATGTATGTATGTATATATATATATATATATATGTATGTATGTGTGTATATATATATATATATAGGTATATATATTTGTAGGTATATATATATATGTATATGTGTGTATATGTATGTATGCATGTATGTATGTTCATATATATACATATTTATATATTTATATATATATATATATATATATATATATATATATATATATATATATATATATATATATATATATATGTGTGTATGTAACAAAATTTAAGGACATGTTCTCACATAAATTCCGTAAATAATCCAAATTTGGAGCACAGCATCATAGTTTTCAAGGCTTAGAGCTTTGGTGTCAAACTTTGGCCATGTAATTTATTTTTGGCCCTTGAGACGATATTAAATTAACATTAGAGCTGACCCGCTGGTATTAAACAGCGGCGGTGCATTCACCGCAAATTCTAATACTTGCCAACCCTCACGATTTTCCCAGGAGACTCCCGAATTTCAGTGCCCCCCCCTCGAAAATCTACCGGGACAACCATTCGCGGCGTGCCTTAAAGGTACTGCTTTTAGCGTCCTCTACAACCTGTTTTCATGTCCGCTTTTCCGCCATACAATCAGCGTGCCGGCCCAGTCACGTAATATATGCGGATTCTACACACATACACAAGTGAATGCAAGGCATACTTGGTCAACAGTCATACAGGTCACACTGAGGGTGGCCTTATAAACAACTTTAACACTGTTACAAATATGCACCACACTGTGAACCCACACCAAACATTTTGGGAGAACATCCGCACTGTAACACATCATCAACACAACAGAACAAATACCCAGAACCCCTGGCTTAGAGAGTGTTTTAAAGTAGAGTTCTAGTTCTCTTTTGAAGGCACAAAAACAGGAGAAACTTACATTTTTGAATATAAAACTTAGTCAATATTAGAATGAGGTCGCAAAAAATATATGCGGATTCTACACACACACACACACACACACACACACAGGTGAATGCAACATACTTGGTCAACAGCCATACAGGTCACACTGAGGGTGGCATTATAAACAACTTTAGCACTGTTACAAATATGCACCACACTGTAAACCCGCACCAAACATTTCGGGAGAACCTCCACACTGTAACACAACAGAAGAAATACCGAGAAACCCTTGCAGCACTAACTCTTCCTGGACACTACAATATACACCCCCGCTACTAATAAACCTCGATTTTGCATGTCACTATAAAGTTATATAAGCTTTGCTTGTTCAATATTCCATGCAAAACTTGTTTGGGTCCCTATTCAAAGGTTAAGTTGTTCAACTTTGGACCGCGGCTTTGTTCAGTTTAGAATTTTGGCCCACTCTGTGTTTGAGTTTGACACCCCTGGCTTAGACAGTGTTTTAAAGTAGAGTTGTAGTTCTCTTTTAAAGGCACAAAAACAGGAGAAACTTACATTTTTAATATAAAACTTAGCCAATATTAGAATGAGGCCGCAAAAAATATATGCGGATTCTACACACACACACACACAAGTGAATGCAAGGCATACTTGGTCAACAATCATACAGGTCACACTGAGGGTGGCCTTATAAACAACTTAAACACTGTTACAAATATGCAGCACACTGTGAACCCACACCAAACAAGAATGACAGACACATTTCGGGAGAACATCCGCACTGTAACACAACAGAACAAATACCCAGAACCCCTTGCAGCACTAACTCTTCCAGGACACTACAATATACACCCCCGCTACCAACAAACCTCGATTTCGCATGTCACTATAAATTTATATAAGCCTTGCTTGTTCAATATTCAATGCAAAACTTGTTTGGGTCCCTTTTAAAAGGTTAAGTTGGTTTTTTTTTGGCCCACTTTGTATTTGAGTTCGACACCCCTGGCTTAGAGAGTGTTTTAAAGTAGAGTTCTAGTTCTCTTTTAAAAGCACAAAAACAGGAGAAACTTACATTTTTGAATATAAAACTTAGCCAATATTAGAATGAGGTCGCAAAGGTGAAATGTATTTTATCCCACACAATATCTGCGTCTTAACGTGAGGTGCACTTGTCACGGAATGTGATTCGTCACCGCGCGGCCACACGCCCCGCCCCTTTTCTTTCTTTTTTTTCCCATTTTATTGCCTCCAGCCCTCTTCTGATTGGCTCCCGTCCCCGTCCGTCCAGGAGGGAAGTCCGAAGCCAGGCACGAGTTAGCCCGTAAGCCAGCGGCAGTTTCGGACCACGTAGCTGGGGAGCGAAAGCGGGGTCCTGATGCGCAAGTCACGGCAACCCTCCGCGGAGATGAAGGCGGACTCCGACCGGCATTAATACCCAAAAGTCTTCTTCATTCAGCTTGTCATTATGGCAGCGCCGAAAATGGCGTCAGCGAAGCACCGGGTCCGCGCCTTGACGTTCGTTCTCCTGACCGCCACGGGCTGCCTCGTCGCCCCCACCAGTGGCAAGGAAGGGTCGGAGGAGACGGTCATTACCGGCCTGCGCCTGGAGGACACGGATGATATTTCCTTCATGGACCGCGGCTTCCTGCGGGTGAGCGAGCGCTCCAGGGTCAAACTGCGAGTCTACGGGCAGAACATCGACAACGAGACGTGGTCCAAGATCGCCTTCACGGAACACGAGAGGAGCCGCGCGGTGGGGAGCCCCGGCGGGGACAACCGCAGCCAGGAGGACCCCCCGGCCTCGCACCCCTGCGGTATCCGGACGTCAGATATCATCATCCTGCCCGGTATCGTCGTGAGCAGGAAGACGTCCGGCGTGGTGGAGATCGACGTCAAGCCTCTGCGGAAGACGGAGAGGAGCAAGTCCTACTACCTTTGCATCGCCGCCGCGGCGGGGACGCGCGACCCGTGGACGGAGAACACCTGGATCTACCACGACGGCGACGACACCCGGGTCATAGTCGTGGAGGAGAAGAAGTTCCTGCTGCCCTTCTGGCTCCAGGTCATCTTCATCTCCATGCTGCTCTGTCTGTCGGGGATGTTCAGCGGCCTGAACCTGGGGCTCATGGCCCTGGACCCCATGGAGCTGCAGATAGTCCAGAACTGCGGCACGGAGCGGGAGAAGAACTACGCCAAGAAGATCGAGCCGGTCCGGAGCCAAGGGAATTACTTGCTTTGCTCGCTCCTGCTGGGGAACGTGCTGGTGAACACCACCCTGACCATCCTCCTGGATGACATCGCCGGGTCGGGGCTGATCGCCGTGGTCATGTCCACCATCGGGATCGTGATCTTCGGGGAAATCGTCCCCCAGGCCATCTGCTCCAGGCACGGCCTGGCCGTGGGCGCCAACACCATCTTCCTGACCAAGTTCTTCATGCTGCTCACCTTCCCGGCCTCCTACCCGGTGAGCAAGCTGCTGGACTACCTGCTGGGCCAGGAGATCGGGACCGTGTACAACCGGGAGAAGCTCCTGGAGATGCTGCGCGTCACCGACCCCTACAACGACCTGGTCAAGGAGGAGCTCAACATCATCCAGGGCGCGCTGGAGCTGAGGACCAAGACGGTGGAGGTGGTGATGACGCCGCTGCGGGATTGCTTCATGATCCCCGGGGACGCCACGCTGGACTTCAACACCATGTCGGAGATCATGAAGAGCGGATACACGCGCATCCCGGTCTTCGAGGGCGAGCGCTCCAACATCGTGGACCTGCTCTTCGTCAAGGACCTGGCCTTTGTGGACCCGGATGACTGCACGCCGCTCAAAACCATCACCAAGTTTTACAGCCACCCGTTGCACTTTGTCTTTAACGACACCAAGTTGGATGCCATGCTGGAGGAGTTTAAAAAAGGTATGTTGGCGTCGGAGCTACCTGGCTGACCTTTCACCCCTCCTCCTCAGTGACCTTTGTAGGTCAAGTTGTGTTTTTTTTTTGTTTTCTTTTCACCTGTCTCCTTATCTTTCTCTCCATCACTGTCGCAGCCTCGCTCTCATTCAAACTCCTGACTTCTGCCCCCCTTTCCCCCCCTCTCCCCTATTTGTGAATGCATCAGGACATGTGGGAATGGTGTAATGGCAAGATTTGGGGTTATCGGGTGGGGGCATCTTGTTTGAGAACCTGCTTAAATCCCTCTCTGTTGCTCGCCCTGGGAGTGATGGTGGTGATAACCTCTTTTGTCCGGGCCCTGGAATGCAGTCGTGTGGATAATGAATAACAGCCTCTAACACCCTCCAGCCCCCCTCTTGTGTTGTGTGTACGCGCATGATGTTTCACCAAGATGTTTACCTCCTAACTGCACTATGTTGTTACTGGCGGCGTGTGACCCCCCCACCCCTCTCGCCAGCCTCGGTGCTCACGTGTTTAGCGTGGACGACCATTTGACCCTTCTCGTTTTATAGAGATCCGATTTGTCATCTACAGCGGTGGTCGTCAAACCTTTTTTTTTAACCAAGTATCACCTCAGAAAATAATGGTGCTCTCCAAGTATCGAAAGACCAAGATTAAAATGCAGTAGCGTAGTAGGCCTAAGTATTCATTAAAAACAAAGCAGTTGTTTTACAAAACCCAAAACACAGTGAAGTTTGGTACGTTTTGTAAATTGTAAATAAAAACAGAAGACAATGATTAGTAAATCTTTTCCAACTTGAATAGACTGAAAAGACAAAATATTTAATGTTAGACCTGAGATAGTTCTGTCTTTTTTTTGGAAAAAGTTGGCACAGGGGCATCCATTGCTTTCGTCCTCTCCAAGGTTCTCATAGTCATCATTGTCACCGACATTCCACTGGGTGTGAGTTTTCCTTGCCCTTATGTGGGCCTACCGAGGACGTCGTAGTGGTTTGTGTTGTGGTTTGTGCAGCTCTTTGAGACACTAGTGATTTAGGGCTATATAAGTAAACATTGATTGATTGATTTTTACCACTGTGTTACATGGCCTTTCCTTTAAACCAGTGGTTCTCAAACTTTTTTCAGTGATGTACCCCCTGTGAACATGTTTTTAATTCAAGTACCCCCTAATCAGAGCAAAGCATTTTTGGTTGAAAAAAAGAGATAAAGAAGTAAAATACAGCACTATGTCATCGGTTTCTGATTTATTAAATTGTATAGCAAAATATTGCTCATTTGTAGTGATCTTTCTTGAACTATTTGGAAAAAAAGATATAAAAAATAACTAAAAACTTGTGGAAAAATAAACAAGCGATTCAATTATAAATAAAGATTTCTACACATAGCAGTTATCATCAACTTAAAGTGCCCTCTTTGGGGATTGTAATAGAGATCCATCTGGATTCATGAACTTAATTCTAAACATTTCTCCACAAAAAAATAAATCTTTAACATCAATATTTATGGAACATGTCCACAAAAAATCTAGCTGTCAACACTGAATATTGCATTGTTGTATTTTTTTTTTCACAGTTTATGAACTTACATTCATATTTTGTTGAAGTATTATTCAATAAATATATTTGTAAAGGATTTTTGAATTGTTGCTATTTTTAGAATATTTAAAAAAAAATCTCACTTACCCCTTGGCATACCTTCAAGTACCCCAGGGGTACGCGTACCCCCATTTGAGAACCACTGATTTAGGGCACATGTCCACACAAAATCTAGCTGTCAACACTGAATATTGCATTGTTGTATTTTTTTTCTCAGTTTATGAACTTACATTCATATTTTGTTGAAGTATTATTCAATAAATATATTTTTTAAAGGATTTTTGAATTGTTGCTATTTTTAGCTTATTTAAAAAAAAATATCACGTACCCCTTGGCATACTTTCAAGTACCCCCAGCGGTACGCGTACCCCCATTTGAGAACCACTGCTTTAAACAACACTCAGTAAACGTTTGTGAACTGAGGAGACCCATTTTGAAGCTTTTCTGGTGAAATTCTTTCCCAATCTTGCTTGATGTACAGCTTAAGTTGTTCAACAGTCTTCATTGTGGTATTTTAGACTTCATAATGCACCACACATTTTCAATGGAAGACAGGTCTGGACTACAGGCAGGCCAGTCTAGTACCTGCGCTCTTTTACTATGAAGCCACGCTGCTGTTACATGTGGCTTGGCATTGTCTTGCTAAAATAAGCAGGGGCATCCATGATAATGATGTCAACATATGTTGCTGCAAAACCTGTATGTACCTTTCAGCACAATGGTGCCTTCACAGATGTGTAAGTTACTCATGCCTTGGGCACAAATACTCCACCATACCATCACAGATGCTGGCTTTTGAACTTTGCGCCTTGAACAATCCGGATGGTTCTTTTCCTCTTTGTTCCAGAGGACACAGTGTTTACAGTTTCCAAAAACAATTTGAAACCTGGTCTCGTCAGACTACTTTTCCACTTTGCATCAGTCCATCTAAGATTAGCTTGGGCCCAGCGAAGCCAGCGATGTTTCAGGGTGTTGTTGATGCATGATAGAGTTTTAACTTCCACTTACAGATGTAGCAAAAACTGTAGTTACTGCCAGTGTTTTTATGAGGTGTTCCTGAGCCCATGTGGTGATCTCCTTTACACACTGATGCACTACCGCCTGAGGGATCGAAGGTCCCTAATATCATCGCTTAGGTGCAGTGATTTCTCCAGATTCTCTTGGAACCCACCTGTTCCCAAATAACCTGTACACCTGTGGGATGTTCCAAAAAAGTGTTTGATGAGGATTCCTCAACTTTCTCAGTTTTTTTTGGCACTTGCGCCTGCTATTTTGAAACATGGTGCAGGCTTCAAATTCTAAATGAGCTAATACTTGCATAAAAAAACTTAGATTACCAGTTCGAACGTTAAGTAGCTTGTCTTTGCAATCCATTCAATTGAATATAGGTTGAAAAGGATTTGCAAATCATTGTATTCTATTTGTATTTACCATTTACACAACATGCCAACTTCACTGGTTTTAAAATTTGTATTTAAGAAGTATAGTCAATATTTTGGCCACTGTAACATTACAGACATTTTGAACAGTAACACTGTGTTTGAATATAGCAAAATTAAGGGGTTGGTTAATTATTTTGCATTGCAGTCTGCTGAAAATGATGGAAAGCGCCACTCAACCTCGCGACTGATGCTGTGGTCAAAGTTGAAATTGCCAGAAAACACACTTTAAGGTATTTAACACACTTCTGCCGTCCGGCGGCTGAAGTGGATCGTGCACTTTATCATGTTTCATGTGTCAGGTACACCGTGACAGATGGGGCAATATGAATGCTCTTCCTACTGTAATAAGTGTCAATTAAGCAATAGAAAAAACCCTGTTGCATATATTTTTAACGTTAGTATTATCTAATAATGTAAGTATTGTATTCAAATATCTGCTTGCAATATTAGCAAGTTAGCCATCAACACTGTAAAAATGACAATAGAATGTACGGTAAAAAACGGCCAGCTCAGTCGCCAGAATTGTACCTTCAACCAGGCGTGTCGAATTCATTTTCACTGAGGGCCACATCGCAGTGTCCTTAGAGCAGTGTTTTTCAACTTTTTTTGAGGCAAGTTTTTTTTATGACAAATTCCGGAGGCACACTACCAGCAGAAAACGTTAAAAAATTGAAATCCACCAGTTTGTCGTGCCTTATTTTGAGTTTGTTGGTGTTTTCCTGTCTAGTGCTTTAGTTTTTGTCTTGCGCTGTAATTTTGGCGACCCTTCCTGTTTAGTTGGTGTTTTCCTGTAGCAGTTTCATGTCTTCCTTTCAGCGCACCTGCTTTGTGTTAGCGAGCAAGGCTATTTAAGTTGTTGCTATCCTTCTTTGTGTGGGCATTGTTGATCGCCATGTCATATACAGGATGTACTTTGTGGAGGCCGTAAGTTTTTGCTGTCGTCCAGCATTCTGTTTATTTTGTAGCCAGTTCAGTTTTACTTGTGTTTTGCATAGCCATTCCTATGCTTCATTGCGTTTTCCTTATCTTCATTTTTGGATTAAGCATTATCCACGTTTTTACCTGCATATTGTGAATGTGTCTCACCCGACGCATTCAGACTTTCACAAAGCAATGAACTTACCTGCTGCCACCTACTGACATGGAGTATTACGTGGTTACCTTGCCGAGCTCTACACAGCACAGACACTAAGCAACGGCACATTGTTTGCAGACTATATTTATTGATTTGGAAAAAATATGTTTGGGACCAATTAGGTGAAGTTGCATAATTTCCCACGGCACACCAGACAATATCTCACGGCACACGAGTGTGCCGCGGCACAGTGATTGAAAAACACTGCCTTAGAGGGCCGCTTGTAGAAGTAAATAATATGAATAGAAACATATAAGTTTTGGCCTTATAATATCATTAAATGATTGCCTGTGCGTTGGATATATTTTTTTTACGAACACTCAAAAAGATAGATGGATTTACCGTGTTTTACATCATATTACTGTAAATGGGAAAATAGTACCTGGTTTTATATAGTAAAAAAGAAGAACAAATACTTTAAAATTCTGTCAACTATGTTGCCATTTTTTCTTGACCTTAAAACCTACGGTTGTTGTTTTTAAAATGTATTATTTGTAAATTGAAAATGGGTTTATACAAACCCCGTTGCCATATGAGTTGGGAAATTGTGTTAGATGTAAATATAAACGGAATACAATGATTTGCAAATCCTTTTCAACCCATATTTAATTGAATGCACCACAAAGACAGGATATTTGATGTTCAAACTCATAAACTTTATTTTTTTTTTGCAAATAAAAATTAACTTAGAATTTCATTGCTGCAACACTTGCCAAAGTAGTTGGGAAAGGGCATGTTCACCACTGTGTTATATCACCTTTTCTTACAACAACACTCAATAAATGTTTGGGAACTGAGGAAATTAATTGTTGAATCTTTGAAAGTGGAATTCTTTCCCATTCTTGTTTTATGTAGAGCTTCAGTCGTTCTACAGTCCGGGGTCTCCTCTGTCGTATTTTACGCTTTATAATGCGCCACACATTTTCGATGGGAGACAGGTCTGGACTGCAGGCGGGCCAGGAAAGTATCCGCACTCTTTTTTTTTTACGAATGCCACGCTGTTGTAACACAGGCTGAATGGGGCTTGCCATTGCCTTGCTGAAATAAGCAGGGGCGTCCATTAAAAAGACGGCGCTTAGATGGCAGCATATGTTGTTCCAAAACCTGTATGTACCTTTCAGCATTAATGGTGCCTTCACAAATGTGTAATTTACCCATGCCTTGGGCACTAATGCACCCCCATACCATCACAGATGCTGGCTTTTGAACTTTGCGTGGATAACAGTTTAGATGGTTCGCTTCCCCTTCGGTCCGGATGACACAATGTCGAATATTTCCAAAAACAATTTGAAATGTGGACTCGTCAGACCACAGAACACTTTTTCACTTTGCATCGGTCCATCTTAGATGATCTCCAGCCGGCGACGTTTCTGGATGTTGTTGATAAATGGCTTTCGCTTTGCATAGTAGAGCTCTAACTTGCACTTACAGATGTAGCGACGAACTGTATTTAGTGACAGTGGGTTTTAGAAGTGTTCCTGAGCCCATGTGGTGATATCCTTTAGAGATTGATGTCGGTTTTTGATACAGTGCCGTCTGAGGGATCGAAGGTCACGGTCATTCAATGTTGGTTTCCGGCCATGCCGCTTACGTGGAGTGATTTCTCCAGATTCTCTGAACCTTTTGATAATATTATGGACGGTAGATGTTGAAATCCTTAAATTTCTTGCAATTGCACTTTGAGAAACGTTCTTCTTAAACTGTTTGACTATTTGCTCACGCAGTTGTGGACAAAGGGGTGTACCTCGCCCCATCCTTTCTTGTGAAAGACTTAGCATTTTTTGGGAAGCTCTTTTTATACCCAATCATGGCAGCCACCTGTTCCCAATTAGTCTGCACACCTGTGGGATGTTCCAAATAAGTGTTTGATGAGCATTCCTCAACTTCATCAGTATTTATTGCCACCTTTCCCAACTCCTTTGTCACGTGTTGCTGGCATCAAATTCTAAAGTTAATGATTATTTGCACACACAAAAAAAAGTTTATCAGTTTGAACATCAAATATGTTGTCTTTGTAGCATATTCAACTGGATATGGGTTGAAAATGATTTGCAAATCATTGTATTCAGTTTATATTTACATCTAACACGATTTCCGAACTCATCTGGAAATGGAGTTTGTACATATATACATACACATACAAATGATTATATACATACATATATATATATATATATATATATACATATATATATATATATATATATTATGTAAGTATTACACATATGTAATATTTTATATTGCGACTATGGTGCATTTTAGTGTACTTTATACCTGCATTATCTTTTCCATTGTTACCCATTCCATCCTTTGTAACTGAGCTACTCTGTGGAACAATTTCCCTTGTGGATCAATAAAGTTTGTACAACGGTTTATTGCGGTGAAAAGATGGCCGATCAGCTGGCATAATTTTACAATAAAAAAAACAAACAATGTTACTACTTTCCCATTTATGCTTCAAAAAACATCATATATTTTAAGATAAACTGGCAGCTCAGTCGCCATAATTTTACTGTAAAATCTAGTTTTATTTCTACGCTGTACAATTTAATGGGTAACTTGCTTTAAAATCATAAGTCAAGCAAATACTACGTTAAAAAAAGTTTTTGGAACGTATGATAGTATGTTTATTGCATCATTAGATAATAATACAGTTTTAAAAACATGCAATTACATTTGGTAAGAAAAGGTGAACTGTTTTATTGACACATAGCATTTCCAGGTTTCCATTTACAGTAATTGCTATAAAAAAACTGTACATTTTATGATAAAATTCTGACGACTGAGCTGCCAGCAAAATATACAAATCTATTTATTTTTAAAGTCTACATTAAAAATTTGTGTATATACGTATGTATACAAACATATACACACTGTTATCAAATGCTTATGCAATCATGTAATAATATCATCAAGCAAATCCATACATGTATATTCTTATATTATTTATTATTTATCTGATGGCAGCCATAACTGTGATGTGGCCCTCAATGAAACTGACGTACTCTATATCAAACATGTTTACTATTACAACAATATCATTTCTCATGTACAGCATAGCTTGTGAAAAATTGTAATTCAAATTGAGAATGTCTTTAAAATTATAATTACATTTTTCTGATTTAAATTGAAGTTGCATTTCAAATTGTGTATACCAGGGTTCATCAACCTTTTTGAAACCAAGAGCTACTTCTTGGGTACTGATTAATGCGAAGGGCTACCAGTTTGATACACAATTAAATAAATTGCCAGAAATAGCCAATTTGCTCAATTTACCTTTAAAAAAAAAAAAAAAAGAAAAAAAAAAAAAAAAAAAAAATATATATATATATATATATATATATATATATATATATATTGGGTATTTCTGTCTGTCCTTCCGTCGTACATTTTTTTTTCTTTTATGGAAGGTTTTTGTAGAGAATAAATGATGAAAGAAACCATTGAATGGTTTAAAGGAGGAGAAAACACGAAAAAATGAAAATTAAATTTTGAAACATAGTTTATCTTCAATTTCGACTCTTTAGAATATAAAATTCAACCCCCCCCCAAAAAATGAAGAGAAAAACTAGCTAATTCGAATCTTTTTGAAAAAATTAAAAAACATTTTATGGAACATCATTAGTAATTTTTCCTGATTAAGATTAATTTTAGAATTTTGATGAAATGTTTTAAATAGGTCAAAATCCACTTTGAAATAAGATTTAAATTTGATTCTACATATTTTCTAAATTTGCCAGAATATTTTTTGGAATTTTAATCTAATAAATTTGAAGAAATATTTCACAAATGTTCTTCATTGAAAAAACAGAAGCTAAAATTAAGAATTAAATTAAAATGTATTAATTATTCTTTACATTAAAAAAAATACTTGAACATTGATTTAATGAATGCACTTTTGTGCATGATGTCACTAAGATTACATATCAAAACAACACTAAATTAAAGTGCACTTTTTGTACAGAACACCACTTCAATAGTTTAAAATATATAAAGTGCACTTTTGTGTGTGATGTCACACAAGATATTTCAATAACTGTCAAATAGAAATGAGCTGCATAATAAGATATCAAATAGTGTATGTCCTTCGCTATGTGGTAGATTCCCGCGGACGTTATTTCCTTCTGTTGTTGACAATTTTTTTCATACGGTGTTGATGTGGAAATGGTTGCTTTGGCATTTTGTTGGTGTGGCACCGAACGGAGATGTTGACATGCGGAATTTCAAGCACTCCTTATCATTTATCGGGTGGCTTTTCAAATAATGCTACATTAGGAATGGTGCTATTTTTTGTAGCAACGCTTTTGCCGCATAATTCTTCAACGCTTGAAGCCAAACCACCGCCAGGCAATGGACCCAGTGCTGGTTTTCTTGGTAATTCATTCTTCCTAAATTTGTTTCCTGATTTGCACCTTCTTTCTCTCGTATTGCCATTCGCACTGCACCGTTAGCATCTCAGCTAACGTTACCATGTTGCTAGCTGTCTGCTCCGCCGGAACTTGTGACGTTGCACATGTGACGTATGTAAGATAGTGCACTTTGTTTTAAGTCTCTGTGAGAAGGAGAGACAAGAAATAGTGAGAAGAGCATGCAGTGTAAAGCCCGCAGCTAAAAGCAACCGTGTGAGAACGGATACTCCAATATCACAATATAGTCATTTTCTGTATCGCAGACAAACCCGCAATATATCAAGTATATCGATGTATTGCCCAGCCCTAATACAAACCCATTCTCACAATAAACCTTAATAACCTTCATTCTTTTTTTCTAATAAATGGACAACATCAACATTTAAATTGGCCTTTTAACGTATGCATCAAAAAAAGTCTGGATTTTATTTATATTTTATTGATATCCAGCATCAGACATTCCTATCCATTACATCATATTCACATACATCATATATCCGTTGTCTGCCCTAAATGTCAAAATATTTTTTGTTCATATCCCAACCATACCACCCACCCCCCCAATAAAAAAAGAAACAGCAAAAAACAAAAACAAAATAGTATCTACAAATACATCAATTAAATAAACAAAAAAGAAATAGTAATACATTCATAAAAACAATAAACATAAATAACAAAAAAAATATATAAACAGATACATATACAGTATATATATATATATATATATATATATATATATATATATATATATATACATACATACTTACACACACATACAAAATTATATACATATGTAGATATATACATATATCCATATATATATATATATATATATATATATATATATATATATATATATATATATATATATATATATATATACACACACACATATACATACATACACATATAGGGAGTAATCTATTTTTTTTTTAAAAAAATTTTAAGCTTTACAATCACTAATTCGAAAAATTAAAGTCAGGGTTATGGGGCGTGACATAAGTGACCCAGTTTTCCCAGTATGAAGTCATTTTCTCCAATTTATAATTAATAAAGGCTGTTGTCTTCTCCAATGTATAAATGCCCTTTGTGATTTCCATCCATTGCTTCAAATTTAGGCTCTCCTGGGAGTAATGTTTTTTTTACAAGCCACCAGAAGGATATTAAGTGTTTATCTTTCTTCAGCCCATCCTGAGGTGCATGTCCAAAAAAACAAAGTTTTATTTTCAAGGGGTATTTCACGTTTGAAAATATCCTGTAAAGCTTGGTGTATCTCTTTCCAATAGTCCTTTATTTAAATTTTTTCAACTTTACACACATAAAACAATTAATAATAGCAGCCGGATATAAATCTAAGCTTTGTCAAATCAAATTAATCGATTTTATGGATTCATTTTTTGTAGCCTTAATATATACACCTTTCAAATTATGGAAAATGGTGCAAGAAATACGTCACTTCCTAGTAGAGCTTTACAGCTTGATTAACCACTGATCAGTTTAAAAGTATTTGATAGCCTTTGCTGATTGATGTCTTTTAATGTCGATTCCCTCTGGCTAAAACTGTATTTATGTTTAGCCCCATGGCTAACAAGCAACTAGAAGCTATTTCTATGTCTCCATACACAGTGTGGAACCGCTTCTCTACAGTAAATTAATAATAATCACCTTCATTACCTTAAATAAACTGCATTTTCTGCTATTAGTATCTTAAATATCTTCAAATATTAGACTTAAAGCTAGCTTTAAACAACACCAAGAAACAAATAGTAAGGTTTAAGAAGTATGGATGGAACCAAGCAGATTTGCTCAGTGCCCTTGTGGTTAGAGTCTCCGGCCTGAGATCGGTAGGTCGTGAGTTCAAACCCCGGCCGAGTCATACCAAACACTATGAACATGGGACTCATTACCTTCCTGCTTGGCACTCAGCATCAAAGGTTGGAATTGGGCGTTAAATCACCAAAAATGATTCCCAGGCGCGGCCACCGCTGCTGCTCACTGCTCTCCTCACTTCCCAGGGGTTGATCAAGGGTGATGGGTCAAATGCAGAAAAGAATTTCGCTACACCTAGTGTGTGTGTGTGTGAGTGTGTGTGTGTGTGTGTGACAATCATTGGTACTTTAACTTTTTAGATATTAACATGAAATTAGGGCCCTGTGATGAGGTGGCGACTTGTCCAGGGTGTACGCGGCCTTCCGCCTGATTGTAGCTGAGATAGGCTCCAGCGCCCCCCGCAACCCAGAGGGGGAATAAGCGGTAGAAAATGGATGTAACATGAAATCAGCAAGTATATTAACAATTAATTAACATATTAGAGGATAATATATAAACAACTGTTATTGTGTCAGTGTTGTCACAGTCAGTACACGACACGATCCATAAATTGGTGGTGTCAGCACCAGGTGCAGTATCGGTATATGATCGATCCTATTGATCCTTTTCAAATATGTAAAAAAAGAAAGTCCAATGCTCATTTGTTTTTGTTTTTTATTCTCCATTGTTTTCATTTTGTTATAATGGCTGTTAAGGCTACAGCACTGTATTGGATCAGGTTTGCTCTTGTTTTTTTGCATATTTGAAATAAAAATGTATCAATTAATCAAAAAATTAGGTTGATATTTTTATTTTCTCAAAATATTAATTTTCTTGTTTTTGTTCATGTTTACAAATTCCCTAGACACAACAGGACTTTGATTGATTGAAATGAGCAGAATATAGTAGATTTTGCTTTTGTTTTGGATTAGAGATGTCCGATAATATTGGACTGCCGATATTGTCGGCCGATAAATACTTTAAAATGTATTATCGGAAATTATCGGTATCGGTTTCAAAAAGTAACATTTATGTAGGGAGGAGTACAGAGTGCCGATAAACCTTAAAGGCACTGCCTTTGCGTGCTGGTCCAATATAATAATATCTACGGCTTTTCACACACACAAGAGTGAATGCAATGCATACTTAGTCAACAGCCATACATGTCACACTGAGGGTGACCGTATAAACACCTTTAACACTGTTACAAATATGCGCCACACTGTGAACCCATACCACACATGAATGACAAACACATTTCGGGAGAACATTCGCACCGTAACACAACATAAACACAACAGAACAAATACCCAGAACCCCTTGCAGCACTAACTCTTCCGGGACGCTACAATATACACCCCCGCCACCCCAACCCGGCCCACATCAACCTCCTCATGCTCTCTCGGGGAGAGCATGGCCCAAATTCCAAGCTGCTGTTTTGAGGCATGTTAAAAAAATAATGCACTTTGTGACTTCAATAATAAATATGGCAGTGCCATCTTGGCATTTTTTTTTTCCATAACTTGAGTTGATTTATTTTGGAAAACCTTGTTGCACTGTTTAATGCATCCAGCGGGGCTTCACAACAAAATTAGGCATAATAATGTGTTAATTCCACGACTGTATATATCAGTATCGGTTGATATCGGAATCGGTAATTAAGAGTTGGACAATGTCGGAATCTGGGAAATCGGCAAAAAAGCCATTATCGGACATCTCTAGTTTAGATAATCTGTGTTATTGACTTTGTTTGGATTAAATAATTGTATGTAATAAAATAAAGAAGTAGTTTAACATTTTACATTGATCATCATCGGCGGTCACTCGTGGTCGAGTATGACTGTCCTCCTTCCTGGTCCTTGTGGGTCTTCAGGTGGGCGTGGAGGCCGATTCCGGACCCGATTATTCTGGGGCAATGTGGACAAGGGAGTGTAGTGGTGGTGGGTTTCGGCAGACCTGGGCAAATTAAGGCCCGGGGGCCACAAGCGCGCCGTTAAGCTTTTCAATCTGGCCCGCCGGACATTCTCAAATCATTTTTTTTAGATCTTAAAGATGGAAAGTGTAGCTGCCATTATGATGTGCTGTCATGTTTTCTAATGACCGGAAGTCTTGAACTATACAAAGTATTTCAATGGTTGGAATCTGCGCTTCTGCAAGATATACTAGTGTGAGAGTCTCGAGCCGTCGTCGCACGGGTTCTCAGGACCACCAAGGAATGACATTCTGTCGAGCAGGTGTAGACTTCTTTTATTTTGCAATATTTAATCCTCTTGCCAGTTTTCTTTGCAGTCTTCCCGTGTTTCTGCTTGCTCTTCCGCTCCAGCTTTTCAGCTACATGCGGCGTCTTCCTTTTGCTCTTTTCCTCTCACGCTCAGTATCGGCTTCCTTCTGGCTCCTTCTCTGTCCGTCTCTCTCCCCGGCGTTTACGGCCGCTGCCCTTTTACACAGTGCAAGAGGAGATTTAAATTGTGCCCAGCTGGGAAACCCACGCACCTGATAATATTTGCGGGGTTGATTCCCGGCGCGCCCCGCCTCGCTGCTTGCTCGCAGTCCACGCCTCCTCGCCGCCATCTTGGACTGGGCCTGCCTCGCTGTCGGCCTGCCGGCTCCGCCTCTCCAAAACTAGTTACTATGGTAATCTAATCAGTTACTATGGTAATCTAAGTCACAGCAGCTCAGAGGAGGCACCAAGCAGTGTGGGTGGGGAGCGTTTCCACAGAGTGTTTCCTGAGCGGCCAGCCTGAAATGCGGGTGTCAGGGACAGACGTGGAAGGAGATTTTTACAACAAAGTTCTAAAGTTTAGTGATATATCATATGTATCAGATTGTAGGTGTTATTTTTTTTTTTAACCTTCGTGTTCATATTTTTCTGTGTTTGTTGCATTTTTGTTGCAGTTTGCTTGATTGTAAAAAATGTCAATGGAGAGGGGGTGTGACGTTCATATGTTGTCAATATTCAGTGTTTTATCCTTCATAGTTAATATTGTAAATCCCACATTCTTTAATTTCATGTACATTCTGGGTGTAAAAAAATGTAAAATCCATTCCGTTTTTTAAGGTGGTCTGTCATAGCGTTTTTAAGCATTCAATCAGACATTATTGTGAGGTTTTGTATTAGTGATCCTAAAAATAAGATATACCGGCACCCTGACTCATTTTTTTCTCTAAATTTGGCCCCCGAGTCAGAGTAATTGCCCAGGCCTGATCCAATGGATGCATAACGTAACCCCAGCCATCTATTCTATGCGCCTTATAATGCGGTGCGCCTTATATATGAACAAAGTTTTAAAATAGGCCATTCATTGAAGGTGCGCCTTATAATCCTTATAATAGTGCGGAAAATACGGTTAGCTATTAGTTGGGAGACAGGAAAATATTAAACACAGCAATTTCTTGTGAAGGCCAGAACTGTGCATTTAATTTTTTTCTGGCGCTATTGCCACCGTTTTGTGTGGAGGATGAAGATGGAAACAAAAGTACTTCAGCTGTCATCTTACAAGTCTGCCGGTTAGAAGTATAATCAATAACAACAACAGTCGATGTTTACTTTGCATGATCCTGAAATAACATGACCCGTGCAGCCATTAATCTTTGTTGTCATCTAAAGTTGCAAAGGCCTCTCCTACTGTTTGTATCGCTATGATCCACGGAGAGTCTGGTGATAATATAAGTCCTGCACTTTCCTTTTTTTCCCCTGGGGGGGATTTTTGTTGGCAGCTATATTATTGTTGCATTATTATTATTATTGTGGTTATTGTTGAATGGGCTCAAAAATTCCTTATACACACTTTAACTTAATCCTTTGACCATCCATCCCATCCCATCCATTTTCTACCGCTTATTCCCCTGAGGGTTGCAGGGAGCGCTGGAGCCCATCTCAGCTACAATCGGGCGGAAGGGGGTGTACACCCTGGACAAGTTGCCACCTCATCGCAGGGCGTATTAGTTATTTCAAATAACTAAAATAAATTCCCACTATTTTGCATGTTTTGGTGTTTCTTATGTACCGTATTTTCCGGACCATAAGGCGCACCGGATTATAAGGCGCACCGTCGATTAATCATTTTTGATCATTGTTCATGTATAAGGCGCACCGGATTATAGGGCGCATTAAAAGAGTCATATTAGTTTTTTGTTTTTTTTCTAAATGTAAAACACTTCCTTGTGGTCTACATAACATGTAATGGTGGTTCTTTGGTCAAAATGTTGCTTAGATTTTGAGTACCTTGAAGGTAGAAAAGCGCTATACAAGTAAAACCCATTTATTTATTTATTTAGATTATGTTTTACAGATCATCTTCAACTCACTTTCTGACAGTCGCTTCCGAATGCAGAGTTTTGTGGGCGGTCTTATTTATGTGGCTCACCTTCGACAGCGTCTTGTCCCCGTCATCTTTGTTGTAGCGGTGTAGCGTGCAAGGACGGGAGTGGAAGAAGTGTCAAAAGGTGGAGCTAACTGTTTTAATGACATTCAGACTTTACTTCAATCAATAAAGGAGCAGCATCTCCTCATCCGGAAACAACACCCGGGAAAAAACGTCCAACCGGAACTCTCTAATAAATAAAGTTCCTTGGTTGAATAATGTAAACTCACTATACCGGTATGTTTTAGCGCTTTCATGGCAAGTTTACTAACAGATATAAGTAAGAACTTTTCACTACTTTCTATTAAAAATGGCAACAGCGGAGGATGAATGTCCCATAACGTGAAGATAGAGAAAAAGAAGAAACTTATCTACTATGGTGTCCCACGGACTACAAAGGCGGACACGCGCAATTTTTCAGGATGTATGCAGATCCCAAATACAGTTTAGCACGTACCAGCAGATAAGAAAAGTTGCTTTTGCATATTATTCCGAAAAAAAAACGGCAGATAATATGTCTTACCGTATACACACACCATAATAATACTTGTGTGTTTAATGCGTGTGATGAGGTGGCAACTTGTCCAGGGTGTACCCCGCCTACCACCTGAATGCAGCTGAGATAGGCTCCAGCAACCCCACGCGACCCAGAAAGGGACAAGCGGTAGAAAATGGATGGATGGATGTTTAATGCGCCGACAATTCATCAAGCGGTGTGGCTTCATAGCTTACCAAAGTCGTACTAGATAGATAGATAGTACTTTATTGATTTCTTAAGGAGAGTTTTCTCAGGAAAATTAAACTAAAACATTTTGATAGATTTTTGAGCGCCGTGTGTAATGTTCTATATTTTCAATGGAACATATAAAATGTTGGTGTTGTTTACTTGAGACATATTGCCATCATAGTGCAGTTTACACATATATATTATGTTTGACTGCCATCTACTGCTCACACTTATCATTACACCATGTACCAAATAAAATAGCTTTGAGGTGGCTAATCTCAACCAAACTTATTCATTACAATAGTCACACTGGGTTATAAAGTGCACTGTCGAGTTTTGAGGGAAAAAAACGATTTTAAGCGCGCCTTATAGTCCGGAAAATACGGTATTGTATTCTTAGTTTTTATTTATTAGTCTTAGTATTCATCTCTTTTAATGGCTAAGATTTATTGTTTTAAACATTGTTTTTACTGTAGCACTTTAAGATTTATTTAAATAAAAAGTGCATAACAAATAAAATCATGGCCGGCGTTGTGGCGTCCTACCCTGCTCAGCGTTCTTCGAACGCATCTTAAAAGCCCCTCCGTCTTGTATTCCTCCGAGCATCACTGTTCTAAGAGAGCACAGCTTGTAAGTCCAATGTGCACAATTGAATATCTTAGTTGCTCAGACAGAATGTGTGTATTCGGCCCCGTTAACGCTGCGCACCAAATATGATATTTTTTGCCCTCAAGTGACACAGGTCGGATTTTTTTTTTTGGAAGTCTAAACGCTCCAAAGTGTTTCAAGTTCCAGTCCAATTGGAATCTCATATTTTTAAACTGTGACTCCAGTCTAAAAGTAAACGGCAATGCAGGTCACACTGAAGGTGTCCGCATAAACAACTTTAACACTGTTACAAATATGCGCCACACTGTGAACCCACACCAAACAAGAATGACAAAGACATTTCGAAAGAACATCCGCACCGTAACACAACATAATCAATCAATCAATCAATGTTTATTCATATGGCCCTGAATTGCAAGTGTCTCAAAGGGCTGCACAAGCCACACTGACATCTGTGGTACAGAGCCCACATAAGGGCAAGGAAAAACTCACCCCAGTGGGACGTCGGTGACAATGACTATGAGAAACTTTGGAAAGACCCCCCCCCCCATGGATGTCGAGCGGGTCTAACATGATATTGGGAAAGTCCAGTCCATAGTGTATCCAGCATAACAGTGAGAGTCCAGTCCATAGTGGATCTAATATAGTAGCGAAAGTCCCGTCCATAGTGGAGCCAGCAGGAGACCATCCCAGCGGAGACGGGTCAGCAGCACAGAGACGTCCCCAACAGATGCACAGGCCAGCGGTCCATCCCGGGTCCCGACTCTGGACAGCCAGCACTTCATCCGACCGTTGTCCCCCCTGCCTCCACTCCACAAGGGAGAGAGTGGCAGAGGACAAAAGAAACGAAATGGCAGATCAACTGGTCTAAAAAGGGGGTCTATTTAAAGGCTAGAGTATACAAATGAGTCTTGTAAACACAACAAAACAAATACCCAGAACCCCTTGCAGCACTAACTCTTCCGGGACCCTATAATATAGATACCCCCCCCCCCCCGCCACCCCCTACCCCCCGCCCACCTCAAGCTCCTCATATCCCAAATTCCAAGCTGCTGTTTTGAGGCGTGTTAAAAATAAATAATGCACTTTGTGACTTCAATAATAAATATGGCAGTGCCATGTTGGCATTTTTTTCCATAACTTGAGTTGATTTATTTTGGAAAACCTTGTTGCATTGTTTAATGCATTCAGAGGGACATCACAACAAAATTAGGCATAATAATGTGTTAATTCCACGACTGTATATATCGGTATCGGTTGATATCGGAATCGGTAATTAGGAGTTGGACAATATCGTGATCTCAGCCAAAAAGCCATTATCGCACATCTCTACATGTAACCAAATATTAAAGGCCTACTGAAATGAGATTTTCTTATTTAAACGGGGATAGCAGGTCCATTGTATGTGTCATACTTGATCATTTCGCGATATTGCCATATTTTTGCTGAAAGGATTTAGTAAAGAACATCCACGATAAAGTTCGCAACTTTTGGTCGCTGATAAAAAAGCCTTGCCTGTACCGGAAGTAGCAGATGATGTGCGTGTGACATCACGGGTTGTAGGGCTCTTCACATCCTCACATTGTTTACAATCATAGCCACCAGCAGCTAGAGCGATTCGGACTGAGAATGCGACAATTTCTCCATTAATTTGAGTGAGGGTGAAAGATTCGTGGATGAGGAAATTTAGAGTGAAGGACTAGAACAAAAAAAAAAAAAGGTGTTTGCAGTGGGAGCGATTCAGATGTTTTTAGACACATCCCTTATCTGCTATTGTGTTGCTAGTGTTTTAGTGAGATTAAATAGTACCTGAAAGTCAGAGGGGTGTTGCCACGGGTGTGTTGACGCCAGAGTCTCTGAGGGAAGTCACGGCAGCTGCAGCAGGACCCAAGCTCCGCTGATGTCTCCGGTAAGAGGCGATTTATTACCACAATTTTCTCACCGAAAACTGTCGGTTGACATGTAGTCGGGATCCATGTTCGCTTGACCGCTCTGATCCATAGTAAAGCTTCATCTTCGGGAATTTTAAACCAGGAAACACCGGCTGGTTTTTGTGGCTAAAGGCTAAATGCTTCCCACCTCCAACTTTCTACTTTAACTTCTCCATTATTAATTGAAAAAAATGCAAAAGATTCAGCAAAACAGATGTCCAGAATACTGTGTAATTATGCGATTAAAGCAGACTACTTATAGCTTGGATCGGGCTGGAAAATAATGTCCGCTACAACCGGTGACGTCATCATACCGCAACGTTTTCAACACGACACTTCGCGGGAAATTTAAAATTGCAATTTAGTAAACTACAAAAGCCGTAATGGCATGTGTTGCAATGTTAATATTTCATCATTGATATATAAACTATCAGAGTGGGTTTCAGTAGGCCTTTAACATTGCTGTATGTATACTTTTGACCAGATTTGGTCACATTTTCAGTAGAGCCATAATAAATTCATAAAAGAACCAAACTTAATGAATCTTTTTTCGTGAGCAACAAGTATGTGCTCCAATCACTCTGTCACAAAAATATTAAAGTTGTAGAAATGATTGGAAACTCAAGACAGCCATGACATTATGACTCTACATGCAGGTATTCTCAATTTATTTTTTTGTAGTGTATATGGAACTGTGTAGTACTCTTAAAAAACTCTTGTAACATGTGCTCATGAGAATATTCCCTTTCCTGTAAGAGGATTAATTGGGGTGGAAAACAGCAAATCGTTGAGCTCCATTACAAGAATTTAGGTGTAGCTCTCTTGCCAAATGAACATTACATAATGCACAAGCAAGTGGGTTGTTTATTTATTGACTGCAGCCTCAAACATAACATTCGAGCTCCTTTCAGAGCAGGCTTTAGGAATGTGTCACTGCATGTTCTGCTGATTATAAGATGATAACATTAGTCGGACATTAGGCCCTGCAGCCTTGCCATCCTTACTCTGTAAAAAGTCCGGGACACAATTTCCTTTCAAGCCTTGTGTTTGTTGACTTTGTCTTCCAGCAAACACCTGTAGGGATGGGAATAGTGCATTACATAGGTCTGGTCCTGGAGCAGCTGGTGCGGAACGTGATTCCGATTGGCGCGGCACCAGGGGGGAATTTGCCTCCGGCCTCTTGTGGAGGTCATAACGGACTGTTGAAGGGAGGGCTGCGGGGTCAAAGTTTCCCGTCAATCTGGTTCTGCTCACAGCACACGCTTAGTTCAAAGTGCCTTGTGTTGGAAGTCATTGTTAATTCATTTGTGGGCTTTCAAAGTCATTTTCTCACAAAGGAGAACAATGTTAGGTGCTGGCTTGTGTTGGATGTGAGCCTTTTCAGTGGCTTAAAGGGGAACATTATCACTAGACCTATGCAAGCGTCAATATATACCTTGATGTTGCAGAAAAAAGACCATGTATTTTTTTAAACCGATTTCCGAACTCTAAATGGGTGAATTTTGGCAAATTAAACGCCTTTCTGTTTATCGGTCTTTTAGCGATGACGTCAGAACGTCAGAACGTGACGTCACCGAGGTAACACACCCGCCATATTCATTTTCACATTACAAACACCGGGTCTCAGCTCTGTTATTTTCCGTTTTTTCGACTATTTTTTGGAACCTTGGAGACATCATGCCTCGTCGGTGTGTTGTCGGAGGGTGTAACAACACTAACAGGGAGGGATTCAAGTTGCACCACTGGCAAGAAATCTTCCGCCAGACCCCCATTGAATGTACCAAAGTGTCTTCGCATTTGACCGGCGATGCTAAAACAGATGTATGGATAACCTGCAGATGCATTTGCAACCATTAAGTCAACAAAATCACAAAGGTGAGTTTTGTTGATGTTGTTGACTTATGTGCTAATCAGACATATTTGGTCACGGCATGACAGCCAGCTAATCGATACCAACATGCTATGCTAATCAATGCTAACATGCTACGCTAATAGATGCTAACATGCTATTTACGCTAGCTGTTGGTACATTTGAAACTAGATACCCACATTTAATGCGAAACAAACACTTACCAATCGACGGATTTAAGTTGCTCCAGTGTCACAAGATGCGAAAGTCCTGATCGTTTGGTCTGCACATTTTACTGGCGATGCTAATAAGGCAGCCATGCTATGGGACACTACATTAGGTACACCCACGCTATGGCCGAATAGCGTCAATAGCTATTCGCTCAATAGCTTCAATTTCTTCTTCAATTTCGTTTTCGCTATCTGCCTCCATACTTCGACCATCTGTTTCAATACATGTGTAATCTGTTGAATCGCTTAAGCCGCTGAAATCCGAGTCTGAATCCGAGCTAATGTCGCTATATCTTGCTGTGGTAACCGCCATGTTGTTTGTATTGGCAGCACTGTATGACGTCACAGGGAAATGGATAGTGGTTTCGAAGATAGCAAAAATAATGCACTTTAAAGCTTTATTTAGGGATATTCCGGGACCGGTAAATTTTTTTAAAAAACTTCAAAAAATACAAAAAGCCACTGGGAACTGATTTTTATTGTTTTTAACCCTTTTGAAATTGTGATAATGTTCCCCTTTAAGTCTGTGGACAGGTGAGAAATACTTGAAGAAGCCTACCTGTGCGTACTATAGTTGTGATCAAAATTATTCAACCACCACACAATTTTGGTGTTTTAGCAATTTGGCCATTTATTCCGTATTTTGTTTATAGTCATATCAAATAATGATGTGTCAAATAGACAAATGCAACTTAAATTGTAACACTGTATTTTACAAAATACCAAAAAAGGAATTTTTTCTTAATATCTCATTGACAATATGATTCAACCCCCTAGTTACATGCATCTTTAGTACTTAGTAGAACACCCTTTGGCAGTAATGACATCCTTCAAACGTGATACATAAGCGGACACAAGCTTCTTGCAACCATCTACAGGTATTTTAGCCCATTCCTCTTGGGCAAAGGCCTCCAGTTCATTCATATTCTTGGGCTTGCGTGCTGCAACTGCCTTCTTCAAGTCCCACCACAGCTTTTCTATAGGATTTAGGTCTGGAGACTGTGAAGGCCATTCCAGAGTCTTCCAGCCCTTCTTCTGCAACCACTCTGATGTTGATTTGGAGGTATGCTTGGAATCGTTGTCCTGTTGGAAGGTCCAACGTCTCCCAAGCCTCAGCTTCGTCACTGACTTCATGACATTTGCAGCTAATATATCCTGGTAGGAAATAGAATTCATAATTCCTGGAACGCGCTGGAGATTCCCGTTAACTGAGGCAGAGAAACAGCCCCAGAGCATGATTGACCCCCCACCATGCTTAACAGTAAGCAAGGTGTTCTTCTCTTTGTAAGTTTCATTTTTTCCCCTCCAGACATAACATTGATTCATAGGCCCAAAGAGTTCCAGTTTTGTCTCATCACTCCATAGAACAGTTTCCCAAAACCTTTGGGGTTTGTCCAGATGATTTTTGGCATACTGGAGTCTATTTTTTTGTGCCTGGTAGTCAGAAGTGGGGTGCGCCTGGGAGTTCTGGCATGGAGGCCTTCATCTCGCAGTGTGCGCCTTATTGTATGGGACGAAACCTACGTTCCCCCCTCTGCAATGTCCTGTTGTAGTTCCTCAACTTTTACCCGGGGGTTTTTCCACCACTGTACGCACACAGCATCATCTTTCTACCACGCCCAGGTAGTGTCTCCACCGTGCCTTTAGCTTTAAACTTGCAAATTATGCTCCCAACTGTGTCTCTTAGAATGTGTAATCTCTTTGCTATTTTCTTATATCCATATCCTTTCTCATGAAGAGAAATTACCTCCTCTCTTGACTTCTTTGACCACTCCCTGGACTTCACCATGTTGCAAATACACCATTGACCATCTACAAGAAGCTGAGCGTCACAGTCTGTTTCAATCAGTTTAATTGTTGCTCGTTATGTCTCTAATCACATCTACAGGTGTTTTCAAAACCTGATTGAAAAGACCTTATTCAAATTCTGTTCTTAAGAGTTATGATCTTCAAGGGGTTGAATCATATTGTCAGTGGGATATTAAGACAAATGTCCTTTTTTGGTATTTTGTAAAATACAGTGTTACAATTTAAGTAGCATTTGTCTATTTGACACATCTTTATTTGATATGACTATAAACAAAATATGGAATAACTGTCCAACTTGCTAAAACACCAAAATTGTGTGGGGGTTGAATAATTTTGATCACAACTGTAGTTTCCACCATTGATAGTCAACTTTGTGGTATTTCACTGCGCAACGTAGATTTAAAACTCATCGCTAATGACGAAAGCGAAAACCAGTGAAGTTGGCACGTTTTGTAATTCGGAAATAAAAACAGAATTCAATGATTTGCAAATCCTTTTCAACTTATATTTAATTGAATAGACTGCAAAGACAAGATATTTAATGTTCAAACTGTGAAACCAAATTTTTCTTTTGCAAATAATGTCATGCCTGTGAAGCAGGTTTTATGTTTGATCATGTTATCTTTAGTTTTTTTGGACATTCAGCTCTTACGTTTGCACTTCCTTGTTTTCTTTGTCACCATGGCTACTCATTAGTTCTCACCTTGTCACGCCCCTGACCTCAGTCCCGCACCTGTTTCTCGTTACCACAGCTACTATTTAAGTCATTTACTTTCTGTCCATTGGTCTGGGAACTTTGCATTTTGCCTTCATGCCTGCATATTACTTACTGCTGGCTGCACATCCTTCAAGCCCTCGATCACCTGCCACGCACCTTGATGTTCATGCTTCTTGTTTTTGTCACAGTAAGTGTTTTGTTTTAGTTATTTATAGCCATGCCATGGTGCTGTTTTTTTTTTATAGTTCATTCATGCCATTGAGCAAGTGTTTTGGTTTCCCATTTATAGTTATAGCCTAGTATTGTACCTCTTTGTGAGCGCCCTTTGTTTGATTATTTTTGTATTTAGTGTATAAATAAATAACCATGTACCTGAACTCACGCCTGGCTCGTCCCGTATCTTCTTCTGCATCGAAGAAGCAAAATTAATCCACGTCAAAGTCCTGACAAATAATTAACTTACAATTTAATGGCAGCCACACATTGCAAAAAAGTTGGCACGGGTGTTTTTTTACCACTGTGTTACATGGCCTTTCCATTTAACAACACTCAGTAAATGTTTGGGAACTAAGGAGACCAATTTTTTTAAAGCTTTTCAGGTGGAATTCTTTCCCATTCTTGCTTGATGTACTGCTTAAGTTGTTCAACAGTCCGGGGTCTCTGTTGTCATATTTTAGGCTTCATAATGTGCCACACTTTCAATGGTCTGGACTACAGGCAGGCCGGTCTAGTACCCGCAGTCTTTACTACGAAGCCACGCTGTTGTAACACGTGGCTTAGCATTGTCTTGCTGAAATAAGCAGGGGCGTCCATGATAATATTGCTTGGATGGCAACATATACAATTATGGTAATGGTGCCTTCACAGATGTGTAAGTTACCCATACCTTGGGCACTAATACACCCTAATTTAATCACTGAACTTTGCGCCTATAACATTCCACATACCAAATCCCTGTCTTGTTTCTAAAGCTATGTTTTTATGCTGATTAATGCAATGCTGCCAACTTTATTTTCCCGTGTTTATTTAACTGCCATGTAAAGTTCTATTAATTCCCCTGTAAAAACGATAACTATCACTAATTATTTTATTAAAAACTATGTTTTGTAGTGGAATAACTGCTGAAGGTCCTACTTTATTTATTTATTTTTGCATCTGTATATAAATAGTAAATAGACACACACATTATCCTGAATACTTTCCTAAATATAGTTTTTTATTTGATAATGCTTTAAACATATATTCTGTGGTATGCCAAGAATTGGTATAATATCTTCAATTTGATTTTTTTTTTTATAAAGCTCTGATTATCCATCCAAAACACTTAATCGTTTTCTTCTTTTTTTTTTGGCAATTTAAGCAATTTGGAAGTTTTTTCAAGTTGACTTTGTTGGTATAGCTTGGCTCCAATTTCCACATTTGTACCCGCAAGTCACGCCCACCTCACTCTCTCAGCTTCTGCCTGCTCCGTTTCACCCTCTGTTCGTACTCGCCAATATAACCAGCACATCATCCTCAGGATATTCATGTTCAAAAAGATAGAACGTGAATCCTCATTTGTCCAAAAATAGTCATATTTTTAGTCTGTTTCCAAGTCTGCCATGATTACAACACACTTCCGTTTGTTTCCGTAATTAGGAGTCGGAAATGTGCTGCAATGGAAACGGACAAAAATGCGCAGTGGGGAAGAAGTTTGGGTAATGCTTAAAATGACCAAAAAGGGTAATAATTTGAACATATTACACATTTTTATAAACGATTACTACAATATATACAATATATACTTGCAAGGTGTAAATAAATCTTTGATGGGGAGATTTGAAGTTGATTAAGAGGGCTTTGAAGGCTATACCGGTGACTCCCCTTAGCCACATTTCGCAAGTGTTATCATTTTTAAGATCCTAAAAAAATATGTTTTATTGTCTCTCATACTGATTGTGACTGGAAAAATTCTCCCCAAAATGTGCAGTTCCCCTTCATGTTTAGCGAATCGTTGTCCTAATGATACCTGTAAAAAACATAGTTTACCTGCCGCCATGGAACCGTGGATTGCTGACAAAGCACCTTTAAAGGCCTACTGAAACGCAGTCTGATAGTTTATATATCACTGATGAAATATTAACATTGCAACACATGCCAGTACGGCCTTTTTAGTTTACTAAATTGCAATTTTAAATTTCCCGGGAGTTTAGTCTTGAAAACGTTGTGTAATGATGACGTGTACGCAAGACGTCACAAGTTTTTAAGAAGTATGAGCGCTGCACACACACACAGCTAAAAGTCGTCTGCTTTAACCGCATTATTACACAGTATTTTGGAGATCTGTGTTGCTGAATCTTTTGCAATTTGTTCAATTAATATTGGAGGAGTCAAAGTAGAAAGATGGAGTTGGGAAGCTTTAGCCTTTAGCCACACAAACACACGGTGATTCCTTGTTTAAAATTCCCGGAGATGAAACTTTACTATGGATCAGAGCGCGGTCAAGCCAACATGAATCACGACGGAATGTCAACCAGCAGGTTTCGGTGAGAAAATTGTGGTTAAAAAGTCGCTTCTTACCGGAGATCAGCTGAGCTTGTGCCGTCAATTGCTGCCGTCGACTTCCCCGACACACTGCGCGTCAGGACATCCGTGGAGACACACCTCCGACTATATAATATTAAACTCACTAAAACACTAGCAACACAATAGAAAGATAAGGGATTTCCCAGAATAATCCTAGTAAATGTGTCTAAAAACATCGGAATCCGTCCCAATGCAATCGCGTTCTTTTTTTAACTTGTTTTTTTGTTTTTTTTCTAGTCCGTCACTATCAATATCCTCAGACACAAATCTTTCATCCTCTCTCATATTAATGGGGAAATTGTCGTTTTCTCGGTCCGAATAGCACTTTTTGTTGGAGGCTCCCATTATAAACAATGTGAATATGTGAGGAGCCATCAAACATGTGACGTCATCGTCTGCGACTTCTGGTAGAGGCAGGGCATTTCTCTTAGCACCGAAAGTTGCGAACTTTATCGTGGATGTTCTCTACTAAATCCTTTCAGCAAAAATATGGCAATATCACGAAATGATCAAGTATGCCACATAGAATGGACCTGCTATCCCTTTTTAAATAAGAAAATCTAATTTCAGTAGGCCTTTAAACCGTGGAGGGACATTAGCCGCTAGCCAGGACCTTACATTGCATTGATATTGTAGAAATTCACCTGTCGCTGACAAATTTGAAGGACACAGCTAGAGTGTGTCATCAACATGCATCATCATGATATAATGATAGCATTAAAAACTCTAGTGTTGGCCAAATTTAAATTGCAGCCCTAATCCGATATTATATAATAATAGTATATTTGAAATATTAGACGTGCAAGTCACAAAATATGGAGTTTAGTTTTATAATTTGTTGAACCCAAGTACTTGACTAATTAAATAATGGGATCTAATGATACAGTATGCGCATGACACTAATCTAATACTATTAATTTAATATGTTTTGTAGATTAAAGTCCATAATATATGAATTTACATGAAATCCAATGTTGTTATTTACAAAGTTATGTTTTAGAAATGTGTTTATTTTTTAATTTGTATCAAAGTCTTCCACAAGGTTAGGGACCTCTGGTATACACGGTATAAGCATGAGTATACTGTATACTTGGATGACAGTAGATTGGTCTGTAAGGACTTCGGGTTTAGGACAAAAGAGTCATGGTTGTGAGCCTGCTTGCAATTAGTAGTTGGAGAGATGCTTGATAGATATGCTTTCTGACCTCCGTCAAAATGCCTTTAGGCAAGGGACTGCCGAGGAAAGCAACACAATTTGTGTTCCCTATCAATTTGATATTTCCCTTTGTGCAGGGTCTTGTTTTCTGTGTGATGTAATACATTCAAGACAAAGTACAAAACCCAAAACCAGTGAAGTTGGCACGTTGTGTAAATGGTAAATAAAAACAAAATACAATGATTTTCAACTCTTTTTCAACTTATATTCAATAGAATAGACTGCAAAGACAAGATATTTAATGTTCGAACAGAGAAACGTAATTATTTTTTCAAATAATCATTAACTTAGAATTTAATGGCAGCAACACATTGCAAAAAAGTTAGCACAGGGGCATTTTTACCACTGTGTTACATGGCCTTTCCTTTTAACAACACTCAGTAAACGTTTGAGAACAGAGGAGACTAGTTTTTGAAGCTTTTCTGGTGGAATTCTTTCCCATTACTGCTTGATGTACAGCTTAAGTTGTGCAACAGTCCGGGGTCTTCGTTGTGGTATTTTAAATGTCGTATTAATGGGAGACAGGTCTGGACTACAGGCAGGCCTGTTTAGCACCTGCCCTCTTTTACTATTAAGCCACGCTGTTGTAACACATGGCTTGGCATTGTCTTGCTGAAATAAGCAGGGGCGTCCATGATAACGTTGCTTGAATGGCAATATATGTTGCTCCAAAAGCTGTATGTACCTTTCAGCATTAATGGTGCCTTCAAAGATGTGTAAGTTACCCATGCTTTGGGCACTAATACACCCCCATACCATCACAGATGCTGGCTTTTCAACTTTGCGCCTATAACAATCCAGATGGTTCTTTTCCTCTTTGTTCCGGAGGACATGACTTTCACAGTTTCCAAAAACTATTTGAAATGTGGACTCTTGAGACCACAGAACACTTTTCCACTTTGCATCAGTCCATCTTAGATGAGCTCGGGCCCAGCGAAGCAGGAGGCGTTTCTGGGTGTTGTTGATAAATGGCTTTTACTTTGCTTAGTAGAGTTTTAACCTGCACTTGCAGATGTAATGACCAACTGTAGTTACTGACAGCGATTTTCTGAAGTGTTCCTGAGCCCATGTGCTGATATCCTTTACACACTGATGTCACTTTTTGATGCAGTACCGCCCGAGGGATCGAAGGTCACGGGCATTCAATATTGCGTGCAGTGCACCTTTTGAAGATATTACGGACCGTAGATGGTGAAATCCCTAAATTCCTTGCAATAGCTCGTTGAGAAATGTTGTTCTTTAACTGTTCGACAATTTGCTCACGCATTTGTTCACCGAGTGGTAACCCTCGCACCATCCTTGTTCGTGAATGACTGAGCATTTCATTGAAGCTGCTTGTATACCCAATCATGGCACCCACCTGTTCCAAATTAGCATGTTCACCTGTGGGATGTTCCAAAGAAGTGTTCGATGAGCATTCCTCAACTTTCTCAGTCTTTTTTGCCACCTGTGCCAGCTTTTTGAAACATGTTGCAGGCATCAAATTCAAAATGTGCTAATATTTGCAAAAAACAACAAAATTGACCAGTTTGAACGTTAATTATCTTGTCTTTGCAGTCTATTCCATTGCATATAGGTTGCAAAGGATTTGCAAATCATTGTATTCTGTTTTTATTTACGATTTACACAACGTGACAACTTCACTAGTTTTGGGTTTTGTTCACAGCACAGCCTGAGTGTATGGTATTTTCCTTCAGGGGTTTAAAACGTCTCAAATACTGATGTACTTTTCAAAAATGTAACAGCTAAGAATAGTCATTGTTTTCTTCATGAACTCGTATGAACAGACTAGTTTTTGTGTTAAAGGATAGACTGTAAATGGACAGTGTTGCATTGAAAGGGGTCTTAGTGTACTCTCGACTCGGTACTGATGTCTGGGTCAGAGGTCCCACCCACTGAGACTCAGAGTTACCAAATTGAGACTGACACTCTTCTGGAAATTGTTGACCCTTTCACTAATCACTCTTTCTTCCCGTGACTTCCACAATTACTGGCATCCAGGGGTTACTTGCTCAGCAACAGCTTTACTCTTTAATGAGAGGGTCTCTTGCTGCAATTTGGGACCTAATCAAGTAGCAGAGTCAAAAACAGGAATGTATCAGCCCCCCTAAGGCATGCATGATATTCCTGAAAGTGAAAGTTATTCACTCTGTTCGCATGCAGTGGCTCCAACCTTTAGTAAGGATTAACATTTGAAGAGCTCCAATCAGGTTATGTAAAGGTTTATGGACTCCTCTGCCCCCGGGCAAGGCAGGACACCGGGCTAACTTGAATATGGGAGACATACTTGTCTCTCCATTGGTGGGGGAAACGTTCTCCTGATCATCTCGAAGATTCCTACCATGAAATATTGCGAGTGGGGTTGGGGGTTGGAGTAGGGCACTGAAATACTCTCAACATTTAACACTGAACTTAATGATCATATCTTCATTTCCCTTCACTTCTGAGTCTCATTTAAGTTGTCTATCGGTGTTAAAGTACCAATGATTGTCACACACACACTAGGTGTGGTGAAATTATTATCTGCATTTGACCCATCACCCTTAATCACCCCCTGGGAGGTGAGGGGACCAGTGAGCAGCACCGATGACCACGCCCGTGAATCATTTTTGGTGATTTAACCCCTAATTCCAACCCTTGATGCTGAGTGCCAAGCAGGGAGGTAACGGGTCCCATTTTTATAGTCTTTGGTATGACTCGGCCGGGATTTGAACTCACGACCTACCGATCTCAGGGCGGACTCGCTAGTGTTTGCCTTTAAGTGTTGTATCTATTACACACCAGCTGTTTGATTTTTCTTTTTAGTTTTAGTTTTCATTACCAAATGTATGTCCATGACCGACTGTAGTTGCTGACAGCGGTTTTCTGAAGTGTTCCTGAGCCCATGTGGTGATATCCTTTACACACTGATGTCACGTTTTGATGCAGTACCGCCTGAGGGATCAAAGGTCACGGGCATTCCATATTGCGTGCATTGCACCTTTTGAAGATATTACGGACCATAGATGGGGAAATCCCTAAATTGTCTATCGGTGTTAAGTTCAATGTCTTTTTGTTGTTGTTGCACCCTACAAAGTGTTTGCCTGTAAGTGTTGTATATATTACACACCAGCAGTTTGATTTTTCGTTTTAGTTTTAGTTTTCATTACCAAATTAGTGCTGACATTGCCATGTAAAATTGCCAATGCTCAGCTGTAAGGATGGGTAGCATTCACATTTGAATCGATATGGTACCAATTTGGTGGAACAAGGGTTGGTGCATTTGCCTCACAATACTAAGGTCCTGAGTTATCCTGAGTTCAATCCCGGGCTCAGGATCTTTCTGTGTGGAGATTGCATGTTCTCCCCGTGACTGCGTGGGTTCCCTGCAAGTACTTCGGCTTACTCCCACGGACCGATGGTGAAATCCCTAAATTCCTTGCCATAGCTCACTGAAAAATGTTGTCCGTAAATTGTTCGACATTTTGCTCACGCATTTGTTCACAAAGTGGTGACCCACGCCCCATCCATGTTTGTGAATGAGTGAGCATTTCATGGAAGCTTCTTTTATACCCAATAATGTCACCCACATGTTCCCAATTAGCGTGTTCACCTGTGGGGTGTTCCAAATAAGTGTTTGATGAGCATTCCTCAACTTTCTCAGTCTTTTTTGCCATTCATGCCAGCTTTTTTGAAACATATTGCCGGCATCAAATTCCAAATGAGCTAATACTTGCAAAAATAACATTTGACAGCTTGAACATTAAGCATCTTGTCCTTGCAGTATATAGGTTGAAAAGGATTAGAAAATCATTATATTCTGTTTTTATTTATGATTTACACAACGTGCTAACTTCACTGGTTTGGGGGTCTTTATTATAAATAAGGTAGTGCAGACAATTCTAAAATGTGGCTAACTGCAGCGAGCCACCTCATCAAGACATCCGGCAAGTTCCTTTATTGTAGGCCACTTAGTTTCCAAAAAACCTGCACCTGGGGATAGGTTGATTGGCAACACTAAATTGGCCCTAGTGTGTGAATGTGAGTGTGAATGTTGTCTGTCTATCTGTGTAGGCCTTGCAATGAGGTGGTGACTTGTCCAGGGTGTACACCGCCTTCCACCCGAATGCAGCTGAGATAGGCTCCTGCAACCCCTAAAGGGACAAGCGGTAGTAGAAAATGGATGGATGAAATCGTTACCGGTACTTGGCAGTACCAATTTTTGTTACTTCTGTGTGTGTTCATATGTTAGTAAATGTTAGTTTGTTATATCAAGACTGTCAGCCATCCGTAAACTTAAAGGACTATAAGTTGCACCTCACCTCCTGTTATTAGTTTACCAAAGCATTGTTCAACCCATCCTTCTGTACTGTTCCACTTGTTTTTTTAGTATGCTTTTTGTAACCAACCGGACCAAACTCACAAGAATTACAAACATAGCAGCTAAAATCATCGGCCTACCCACACCCAACATTTCAGATCTAAACTACAAGTCCATCATTCGACTGGCAAACACAATAGTCCAGGATATTACTCACCCACTACACCAATACATCATAACACTACCAACAGGGCGCAGGTAGAGAACTATCAAATTCCGGAGGGCCCGCCTCGGGAAAAGCCTTATCCCTGCAGCTCTAGCCGCCCTAAACAGCAGGCCAAGCCTGTAAATGTGTTGGTCATGTATGATGTCTTTTTATTATTTTTGTTCGTGATGTGTAATGTCTATTGTTTAAATGTATGGCAGTGAAAATGAATTTCCCCAACGGGAACCAATAAATCTAAACCTAATCTAATCTATTTGAAATTATTACAGTGGAACCTCTATTTACGAACTTAAAATAATTGGGTCTTGAATATGGTTCACAGACTGTAAAGTTCATATAGTAAAGCAGAGTTTCCCATAAGAAACAATGTAAACGTTATTAATTGGTTCTAGCCTTGACAAAAGTCACTATACCATGAATTGATTAACGTGGACCCCGACTTAAACAAGTTGAAAAACTTATTCAGGTGTTACCATTTAGTGGTCAATTGTATGGAATATGTACTGTACTGTGCAATCTACTAATAAAAGTTTCAATCAATCAATAAAAACTATTTTATATTGAACCATGCACACTTTGAAGACACTATAAAATTTGTATATATATATGTAAATATATATATATATATATATATATATATATATATATATATATATATATATATATATATATATATATATATATATATCCAGTACAGGCCAAACGTTTGTACACATCTTCTCATTTTAATTAGTTTTTTTTTAATTTATTTTCATGACTATTTACATTGTAGATTGTCACTGAAGGCATCAAAACTAAGACACCTGTGAAGTGAAAACCATTTCAGGTGACTACCTCTTGAAACTCATGGAGAGAATGCCAAGAATGTGCAAAGCAGTAATCAGAGCAGAGGCTTGCTATTTTGAAGAAACTAGATTATAAAACTTTTTTTTAGTTATTTCACCTTTTTTTGTTAAGTTCATAACTCCACGTGTGTTCATTCATAATTTTGAATGAACACATTGAGATATGGGGGGCGGTATAGCCCTGTTGGTAGAGCGGCCGTGCCAGCAATTTCAGGGTTGCAGGTTCGATCCTCGCTTCCGCCATCCTAGTCAAATATACTTCACTTCACTACATATATATACAATATATATGTGTATATATATTATATATATATATATATATATATATATATATATATATATATATATATATATATATATATATATATATATATACATATATATAATATATATATATATATACTCTCTCTCTCCCTCTCTCTCTCTCTCTCTCTCTCTTTCTCTCTCTCTCTATATATATATATATATATATATATATATATATATATATATACATATATATAATTAGGGGTGTGGGGAAAAATCGATTGGAATACGAATCAAATCGAATACGATTCAGAATCGATTCTCATTTTTAAAAAATCGATTTTTATTTCCATCCATCCATCCATCATCTTCCGCTTATCCGAGGTCGGGTCGCGGGGGCAGCAGCCTAAGCAGGGAAACCCAGACTTCCCTCTCCCCAGCCACTTCGTCTAGCTCCCGAGGCGTTCCCAGGCCAGCCGGGAGACATAGTCTTCCCAACGTGTCCTGGGTCTTCCCCGTGGCCTCCTGCCGACTGGACGTGCCCTAAACACCTCCCTAGGGAGGCGTTCGGGTGGCATCCTGACCAGATGCCCGAGCCACCTCATCTGGCTCCTCTCGATGTGGAGGAGCAGCGGCTTTACTTTGAGTTCCTCCCGGATGGCAGAGCTTCTCACCCTATCTCTAAGGGAGAGCCCCGCCACCCAGCGGAAGAAACTCATTTCGGCCGCTTGTACCCGTGATCTTATCCTTTCGGTCATGACCCAAAGCTCATGACCATAGGTGAGGATGGGAACGTAGATCGACCGGTAAATTGAGAGCTTTGCCTTCCAGCTTAGCTCCTTCTTCCCCACAACGGATCGATACAACTTTCGCATTACTGAAGACGCCGCACCGATCCGCCTGTCGATCTTACGATCCACTCTTCCCCCACTCGTAAACAAGACTCCTAGGTACTTGAACTCCTCCACTTGGGGCAGGGTTTCCTCCCCAACCCGGAGATGGCACTCCACCCTTTTCCGGGCGAGAACCATGGACTCGGACTTGGAGGTGCTGATTCTCATTCCGGTCGCTTCACACTCGGCTGCGAACCGATCCAGTGAGAGCTGAAGATCCCGGCCAGATGAAGCCATCAGGACCACATCATCTGCAAAAAGCAGAGACCCAATCCCGCGGCCACCAAACCGGAACCCCTCAACGCCTTGACTGCGCCTAGAGATTCTGTCCATAAAAGTTATGAACAGAATCGGTGACAAAGGACAGCCTTGGCGGAGTCAACCCTCACTGGAAACGTGTCCGACTTACTGCCAGCAATGCGGACCAAGCTCTGACACTGATCATACAGGGAGCGGACCGCCACAATAAGACAGTCCGGTACCCCATACTCTCTGAGCACTCCCCACAGGACTTCCCGAGGGACACGGTCGAATGCCTTCTCCAAGTCCACAAAGCACATGTAGACTGGTTGGGCAAACTCCCATGCACCCTCAAGAACCCTGCCGAGAGTAAAGAGCTGGTCCACAGTTCCACGACCAGGACGAAAACCACACTGTTCCTCCTGGATCCGAGGTTCAACTATCTGGCGTAGCCTCCTCTCCAGTACACCTGAATAAACCTTACCAGGAAGGCTGAGGAGTGTGATCCCACAAAAGTTGGAACACACCCTCCGGTCCCCCTTCTTAAAGAGAGGGACCACCACCCCGGTCTGCCAATCCAGAGGTACCGCCCCCGATGTCCACGTGATGCTGCAGAGTCTTGTCAACCAAGACAGCCCCACAGCATCCAGAGCCTTAAGGAACTCCGGGCGGATCTCATCTACCCCCGGGGCCTTGCCACCGAGGAGCTTTTTAACTACCTCAGCAACCTCATCCCCAGAAATAGGAGAGTCCACCACAGATTCCCCAGGCACCGCTTCCTCAAAGGAAGACGTGTTGGTGGGATTGAGGAGATCTTCGAAGTATTCCTTCCACCGATCCACAACATCCGCAGTCGAAGTCAGCAGAACACCATCTGCACCATACACGGTGTTGATAGTGCACTGCTTCCCCTTCCTGAGGCGGCGTATGGTGGTCCAGAATTGCTTTAAAGCCGTCCGGAAGTCGTTTTCCATGGCTTCCCCGAACTCTTCCCATGTTCGAGTTTTTGCCTCCGCGACCGCTAAAGCTGCACACCGCTTGGCCCGTCGGTACCCGTCCACTGCCTCCGGAGTCCTATGAGCCAAAAGAACCCGATAGGACTTCTTCTTCAGCTTGACGGCATCCCTCACTGCTAGTGTCCACCAACGGGTTCTGGGATTACCGCCACGACAGGCACCAACAACCTTGCGGCCACAGCTCCAATCAGCTGCCTCGACAATAGAGGTTCGGAACATGGTCCACTCGGACTCAATGTCCCGCACCTCCCTCGTGACATGTTCAAAGGGGGACTTCAACGCTCATGTTGGCAACGACAGTGAAACCTGGAGAGGCGTGATTGGGAAGAATGGTCGCCCGGATCCAAACCCAAGTGGTGTTTTGTTATTGGACTTTTGTGCTCGTCACGGATTGTCCCTAACGAACACCATGTTCAAACATAAGGGTGTCCATATGTGCACTTGGCACCAGGACACCCTAGGCCGCAGTTCCATGATCGACTTTGTAGTTGTGTCATCGGATTTGCGGCCTCATGTTTTGGACACTCGGGTGAAGAGAGGGGCGGAGCTTTCTACCGATCACCACCTGGTGGTGAGTTGGCTGCAATGGTGGGGAAGGATGCTGGACAGACCTGGCAGGCCCAAGCGCATTGTGAGGGTCTGCTGGGAACGTCTGTCAGAGTCTCCTGTCAGAGAGAGTTTCAATTCCCACCTCCGGGAGAACTTTGAACATGTCACGATTTTTATTTATTTTTATTTATTTTTTATCAATCCAAAAAACCACTACACAGCAATACCATAACAATGCAATCCAATTCCAAAACCAAACCTGACGCAGCAACACTCAGAACTGCAATAAACAGAGCAATTGAGAGGAGACACAAACACGACACAGAACAAACAAAAAGTAGTGAAACAAAAATGAATATTATCAACAACAGTATCAATATTAGTTATAATTTCAGCATAGCAGTGATTAAAAATCCCTCATTGACATTATCAATAGACATTTATACAAATTTAAAAAAAAGAACAATAGTGTCACAGTGGCTTACACTTGGATCGCAGCTCATAAGCTTGACAACACTGTGTCAAATGCAGAGAAGAATTTTGCCTCACCTAGTTTGTGTGTGACTATCATTGGTACTTTAACTATGGCAAATTCGTTATAAATTAGCATCAGGCTAGCGCATATTGAAAAATGAGCCTTACTTCACGTTCAGGTGTAAATCAGGTGTACTTGGCATTGTTGGCAAATAAAATTGCAACATAACATTGAGCCCACTTTGAGTCTGTGCCTGTTTAGCCACAAAGTGCTTGAATCAGTGCTGAGTTTGCAACCCAAAACCAGTGAAGTTGGCACAGTGTGTAAATAATAAAAACAGAATACAATGATTTGCAAATCCTTATTGAATAGACTGCAAAGACAAGATACTTAATGTTCCAACTGAGAAACTTAATTTTTCTTTGGCAAATAATCATTAACTTTGGATTTAATGGCAGCAAAATGTTGGCAAAGAGGCATTTTTACCACTGTGTTACATGGCCTTTCCTTTTAACAACACTCAGTAAATGTTTGGGAACTGAGGAGACCAATTTGTGAAGCTTTTCAGGTGGAATTATTTTTCCATTTTTGCTTGATGTACAGCTTAAGTTGTTCAACAGTCCGGGGTCTCCGTTGTCGTATTTTACACTTCATAATGCTCCAGACATTTTCAATGGGAGACAGGTCTGGACTACAGGCAGGCCTGTCTAGTATCCGCACTATTTTACCACGAAACCACGCTGTTGTAACACGTGCAGAATGTGGCTTGAAGAAGACATTGCTTGGTAGGCAACATATATTGCTCTAAAACCTGTATGTACCTTTCAACGTTAATGATGCCTTCACAGAAGTGTAAGTTACCCATGTGTTGGGCACTAATACACCCCCATACTATCACGAATGCTGGCTTTTGAACTTTGCGCCTATAACAATCCGGATTAATCTTTTCCTCTTTGGTCCAGAGGACACAATGTCCACAGTTTCCAAAAACAATTTGAAATGTGGACTCGTCAGTCCACAGAACACTTTTCCACTTCGCATCAGTCCATCTTAGATGAGTTCAGGTCCAGCAAAACCGTCAGCGTTTCTGGGTGTTGTTGATAAATGGCTTCTGCTTTGCATAGTAGAGTTTTAACTTACATTTCCAGTTGTAGCGACAAACTGTAGTTACTGACAGTGGTTTTCTGAAGTGTTCCTGAGCTCATGTGGTGATATCTTTTACACACTGATGTCGCTTTTTGATGCAATATTGCTTGAGGGATCAAAAGTCACTGGCATTCAATGTGGGTTTTTGGCCTTGCCATTTTACGTGCAATGATCTTTCCAGATTCTCTGAACCTTTTGATGATATTACGGACCATAGATGGTGAAATCCCTAAATTCATGTACAACGAAGGTATTGTTGGATTTTATTTGAATTGATACCCGGTAGTACCGATGGAATTTGGTCGGTGCCTTTTAAAGTACCAAATTCGGTATCCGTCCCAACTAAGCCGTAGCATGTATTTGACTCAGTCCAATTAGCATCAAACTAGCTGGAAATGTTGAGCCTTACTTTCAGGCATGCATTGCTGGCATGGAAAATGACAACTTCACTTACAGTTGCTGTAGTCTGCTCTGAACATGCTTCTCTGCCAAGTACTTGAACTTGTGCCGAGATGTCCTAATGTGACAGCAAGGGCAACCCAACTGTCAAATATTGATAACGTTAAATTTTTCTTAAATCAGCGCACTGACAGAATTTGGTCGGTACCTATAAAGATATCTGTGATAACATGTTTTCTTTATGTTTAAGATTCCCTTATTTCTGTTTTTCAGTGTTTCTTGGTTGCCATGGGCGCTGATTGTTTTCACCTGCCTCTGTTTAGTGGTCGGGATGCTCACCTGCTCCCGGTCACTAATCAGAGAGCTATTTATCCCTGCCTCTCGCCACACTCGGTCAGGCTGTTTTGTTTGCTCTGTGCAACAAGTCACGTTTGATGATTCTTGTTTGCTTGTATCTCCTGCCTTATTCATGAGAAGAAATATTTTTTCTCGCCTGCACACTGATTTTTTTCGATTGATTGATTCAAACTTTTAGGTTGGGTTGCTATCAGCACTTCAGTCACCAACAATTGTATCATCTGAGAAATGGACATTGAAACAGTGTAGGTCCGACTTTGTAGGATATGTACTGCGAGCAGTGAACATAGTGAGCTCAGAAAGCATAAAAACAAATATATACATTAAATTATTTACATTTGATTATTTACAATCCGGCGAGGTGGGATGTGGAGGGGGGAGGGTGTTAGTCTAGGGCTGTAGTTGCCTGGAGGTGTTCTTTTAGTGCGGTTTTGAGGGAGGGTAGAGATGCACTTTCATTTACACCTGTTGGGAGTGCATTCCACATTGATGTGGCATAGAAGGAGAATGAGTTAAGACCTTTGTTAGATCAGAATCTGGCATTAACGTGGTTTGTGGAGCTCCCCCTGGTGCTGTGGTTATGGCGGTCATTGAAGTTCTGGAAGTAGTTTGACATGTACTTCGGTATCAGGGAGGTGTAGTGAATTTTATAGACTAGGCTCAGTGCAAGTTGTTTTACTCTGTTCTCCACCCCACTTTGGAGAAGTGAATAGAATACAATAGACTTTATTGTCATTATATTTGCATATAAGGAGATTAAAGACCCCAATTTAAGTTGCGGTTGTGGGAACAAGTTTGGGGTAAAATAAATAACACAAGAGGTAATAAAGGAAAAACTAACAATTGAAATAAACAGACTACTATCCAATAAAAATTACAAGCAATACTGTACAATATACAAAACACTATAGAAATACAAAACACTGTACAATATACAGAACAAGACAAGAGTACCGAAGTAATAAATAACAATCAGTGTCGGACGTATTGCACTCGAAGGGTAGTATTGCACAGTAGAGTATTAGGGCATGATATTGTATAGGGGTGAATTATTGTTATTATAAGTTAGAGTTCAACATGGTGACAGCTCTGGTAAAAAAGCTGTCTCTGAGCCTGTTTGTTCTGGCTCTGATGCACCTGTAGCGCCTGCCCGATGGTAGCAGGTGGAACAGGTGGAAGCCAGGGTGTGTGCTGTCTTTGTTGATGGTTTTTGCTCTCTTGAGGCAACGGGAGTTATGTAAGTCCTTCAGGGAGGGGAGGGGGTAGCCGATGATTTTTTGTGCAGACTTTATGACCCTCTGAACCGCCTGTTTGTCTGCTTCATTGCAGCTGGCGTACCACACTGTTATGCAGTACGTCAGCAGGCTCTCGACAGCCGAGCGATAGAAGGTCAACATCACCTGCCTCTCCAGTCTGTTATTCTTCAGCACCCTCAGGAAGTGGAGTCTCCGCTGGGCCTTCCGGATGACTGCAGTTGTATTTTGGGTCCTGGACAGGTCAGCAAACGTGAGGGTGCAGAGGAACTTGAAGGAGCTGACTCTCTCCACCTCCTCGCCGTTGATGTAGAGGGGGGCGGGGTCTGTAGTGTTTTTCCTGAAGTCAAAGATGAGTTCCTTGGTTTTTGTGGTGTTCAGTGCCAGATTATTCACTGAACACCACGCTGATAGTTTCAGGACCTCATCTCTGTATGCAGACTCATCCCCCCTGTAATGGGACCCACCACCGTTGTGTCATCGGCGACCTTGATTATGGTGTTCTCCGAGTGGGCTGGACTACAGTCATGGTTGTAGAGGGAATACAGCAAAGGGCTTAGCACACAGCCCTGTGGCGAGCCGATGCTGAGTGTGCGGGGGTAGGAGAGATGGGGGCCGAGTTTTACTGTCTGAGGTCAGGTGGTCAGGAAGTCCTTAATCCAAAGACAGGTGGGTGAGGGGAGGCCTAAGTCCAGCAGTTTCAATCAATCAATCAATGTTTACTTATATAGCCCTAAATCACTAGTGTCTCAAAGGGCTGCACAAACCACCACGACATCCTCGGTAGGCCCACATAAGGGCAAGGAAAACTCACACCCAGTGGGACATCGGTGACAATAATGACCCAGTGGGACGTCGGTGAAAATAATGACTATGAGAACCTTAGAGAGGAGGAAAGCAATGGATGTCGAGCGGGTCTAACATGATACTGTGAAAGTTCAATCCACAATGGATCCAACACAGTCGCGAGAGTCCAGTCCAAAGCGGATCCAACACAGCAGCGAGAGTCCCGTTCACAGCGGAGCCAGCAGGAAACCATCCCAAGCGGAGGCGGATCAGCAGCGCAGAGATGTCCCCAGCCGATACACAGGCAAGCAGTACATGGCCACCGGATCGGACCGGACCCCCTCCACAGGGTAGAGTGGGACATAGAAGAAAAAGAAAAGAAACAGCAGATCAACTGGTCTAAAAAGGGAGTCTATTTAAAGGCTAGAGTATACAAATGAGTTTTAAGGTGAGACTTAAATGCTTCTACTGAGGTGGCATCTCGAACTGTTACCGGGAGGGCATTCCAGAGTACTGGAGCCCGAACGGAAAACGCTCTATAGCCCGCAGACTTTTTTTGGGCTTTGGGAATCACTAACAAGCCGGAGTCCTTTGAACGCAGATTTCTTGCCGGGACATATGGTACAATACAATCGGCAAGATAGGATGGAGCTAGACCGTGTAGTATTTTATACGTAAGTAGTAAAACCTTAAAGTCACATCTTAAGTGCACAGGAAGCCAGTGCAGGTGAGCCAGTACAGGCGTAATGTGATCAAACTTTCTTGTTCTTGTCAAAAGTCTAGCAGCCGCATTTTGTACCAACTGTAATCTTTTAATGCTAGACATGGGGAGACCTCAAAATAATACGTTACAGTAGTCGAGGCGAGACGTAACAAACGCATGGATAATGATCTCAGCGTCTTTAGTGGACAGAATGGAGCGAATTTTAGCGATATTACGGAGATGAAAGAAGGCCGTTTTAGTAACGCTTTTAATGTGTGCCTCAAAGGAGAGAGTTGGGTCGAAGATAATACCCAGATTCTTTACCGTGTCGCCTTGTTTAATTGTTTGGTTGTCAAATGTTAGAGTTGTATTATTAAATAGAATTCGGTGTCTAGCAGGACCGATAATCAGCATTTCTGTTTTTTTGGCGTTGAGTTGCAAAAAGTTAGCGGACATCCATTGTTTAATTTCATTAAGACACGCCTCCAGCTGACTACAATCCGGCGTGTTGGTCAGCTTTAGGGGCATGTAGAGTTGGGTGTCATCAGCATAACAGTGAAAGCTAACACCGTATTTGCGTATGATGTCACCTAGCGGCAGCATGTAGATGCTGAAGAGTGCAGGGCCAAGGACCGAACCCTTAAGAACTCCACACGTTACCTTAACGTAGTCCAAGGTCACATTGTTATGGGAGACACACTGCATCCTATCAGTAAGATAAGAGTTAAACCAAGACAGGGCTAAGTCTGACATACCAATTCGTGTTTTGATACGTTCTAATAAAATATTATGATCGACGGTATCGAAAGCAGCGCTAAGATCGAGGAGCAGCAACATAGATGACGCATCAGAATCCATCGTTAGCAATAGATCATTAGTCATTTTTGCGAGGGCTGTCTCCGTGGAGTGATTTGCTCTGAAACCGGATTGAAAGGTTTCACATAGATTGTTAGACGCTAAGTGTTCGTTTAACTGCTCCGCAACAATTTTTTCAAGGATTTTTGAAATAAAGGGAAGGTGAGACACAGGTCGGTAGTTTACCATGAGGTCAGGATCGAGGTTAGGTCTTTTAAGAAGAGGATGAATAACCGCTTTTTTGAATGCTAGGGGAACAGTGCCCGAGGAGAGTGATAAGTTTATAATATTTAGCACTGATGGACCTAATAATACAAAGAGCTCCTTGATCAGTTTCCCAGGAAGAGGGTCAAGTAAGCATGTTGTCTGTTTTATTCCATTTACACGTTGTAACAATTCCTCTAATGTTATTTCCTCAAAACGAGAGAAACTATTTTGGAGGGCAGTATCCGCCGTATATACCATCGTATCAGTGTTAATAGAACCCCGTTGTAGCTGGGACGCATTGTCTTTAATCTCCTTTCTAATGACTTCAATTTTCTTACTAAAGAATTGCATAAAGTCATCAGCTGAGTGGGTTGAGCTACTGGAAGGGGTCCCTTGTTGGGTTAGCGATGCTACCATACTAAACAAAAATTTAGGATCGTTTTTATTACGTTTGGGGACCAGGATGTCTGGAATGATGGTATTGAAGGCGGAGCTATAGTCAATGAAAAGCATCCTGACATAGCTCCCCGGGTGTTCCAGGTGGCTCAGTGTAGAGTGGAGAGCCATTGATATGGCGTCATCCGTGGATCTGTTTGCTCGGTAGGCAAATTGCTGTGGTTCTAGGGTGGGGGGGAGGCAGGCTTGGATGTCGTGGAGGACCAGCCTCTTGAAGCACTTCATGATGACAGGTGTGAGTGCTACTGAGCGATAGTCGTTGAGGTTGTTTGTGGCAGCTTTCTTGGGTACCGGGATAATTGTGGCGGATTTAAGGTAGGTTGGGATGAGTGTCTGTGCCAAGGAGAGGTTGAAGAGGAGGGTGATAATGTAGGAGAGCTGGTCAGCACATGCTTTGAGCACCTTCTGGGGTTCACTGCCTTGAGCACCCGCCTGACCTCGTGCTCCTCAAGAGTGAGTGTTGGAGTGCTGGTGGGCTGGGAGGGTTGGGACGGCTGGGGGTTGGTGTTGCTGTGACTGTTTGTGATGATTCAAAGCAAGCACAGAAGCAGTTCAGCTCCTCTGCTAGCGATGCATCCCAGTCCCTGGTTGCTGCATCACAGCCTCTGTATTTGGTGATGTGCTGTATGCCCTGCCACATCTGTCGTGGGTTGTTGCTTGAGAGGTGGTCTTCGATCCTCTCTTTGTAGTCCATCTTGGCTTCCTTGAGTCCTCTCTTCAGGTCAGCACGCGCGGCGCTGTATAGAGCACTGTCACCTGACCTGAAGGCAATGTCGCCGGCCTTGAGGAGCATGCGGACCTGGCTTGTCATCCAGGGTTTCTGGTTTGGGTAAACCCGGATGTTTTTTTCCGAAGTGACATTGCCGATACAGTACTTTATGTAGGATAGTACCGACTCTGTGTGCGTAGGCAGGTCTTGGTCTTTGAAAACATCCCATGCAGTGTGTGCAAAGCAGTCCTGTAGCTGGGGGAGTGGATCCTCAGGCCAAGTTGTAACAGTCTTTATTACTGCTTTTGCCATTGATCTGAGGGGGGTGTAGGCAGGGATGAGCATCAAGGAGAGGTGGTCTGACTGGCCTAGGTGGGGGAGGGGGGTGGCTCTATATGCCTCTTTGATATTACAGTAAACATGGTTCAAAGTGTTTCCCCCTCTAGTAGTGCATTTAACATACTGGTAAAATTTTGGTAGTACCAGGGTGTACCCCGCCTTCCGCCCAATTGTAGCTGAGATAGGCACCAGCGCCCCCTGGGACCCCAAAGGGAATAAGCGGTAGGAAATGGATGGATGGATGTTTTCAGATTGGCTTTATTAAAAGCAATAATGTGAGCACCATTGGGGTGGGCACGTAGCTGTTTGTTTATTATTTTTAGCAGTAGGGAGAGAGCCATGCTAACATTAGCATCTGGTGGTATGTAAACTGCCGTGATGATTACTACTGTTAGCTCTCTTGGCAGAAAAAAAGGTCGACATTTCACTGACATGAACTCTATGTCGGGGGTACAGTGACTTTCTATGACAGTGCTGTTATTAGACCACGAATTATGTACATAAACACAGAGTCCACCTCCCCTGCTCTTACCCGAGTCCTTGTTTCGGTCCGGACGTAGCAGCGTGCGGTCTGCTAGCTGCACAGCAGCGTCAGGGATTAGGGGGTGAAGCCAGGTTTTGGAAATGACCAAAAAACAACAGTCCTAGATGTAGCCATTTCCAGCTAGCTCAAGTTTTAGCTCGTCCATTTTGTGAGCCATGGATCTGGCGTTGGTGAGGTAAATGCTCGGAAGCGGCGGTTTTTGGGGCTGTTTCTTGATTCTCTTCAGGAGGCCCGACCGGCAGCCCCGCTTTTGTTTCCTCTCCCGCCGCCGCCTGCGTCGCCTGCCGGATCTGATAACAATCCACGGAGTTTCTGGCTGTCTCGCTATCTCGTCGGGTATGTTGTGTGAGCGGCGGAAATCGCTCGAAACAGCTATCTTGTGACGAAAACCAATGTCCAGTAGGTTTTGACGACTGTGTTGTGTCGCGAAGGTAGACAGACATAACCAAAACAATATAAAACATAAAAGGAAGCCCCGAAAGTGGGAGCTGTAAGCCGCTGCGTCCGTGCGCGCCGCCATCTTGGTGTATGTGTGTGGGACTGAGGTGTGATCTGGGGTGGAGGTCTAGAAGTTACCTGACTCGCTTGTTCTGGGATGTTTGGAGTCTAGATTTGAGGGTTTTGGAGGTGCTGGGGTACCAGGAGGTGCATGTGTAGTCGAAAAAGGGTTGAATGAGAGTTCCCGCTAGAATCTTCATGGTGCTTTTGTTGACCAGAGAGGAAATTTTATTGGAAAATCGTGTTCGTTGTTTGACCTTTTTGATTACCTTGGTTGCCATTTTATCACAGGAAAGATTAGCCTCTTAAATGGTACCGAGGTCGTTGACCTCATCTTTCCTAGTGATAACAATGTCACCCACTTTAATAGTGAAGTCACTGACTTTCTTAAGGTTGATTTGGGACCCAAATAGGATGGATTCCGATTTACCTGATTTATACCATGAATTGATTAACGTGGACCCCGACTTAAACAAGTTGAAAAACTTATTCGAGTGTTGCAATTTAGTGGTCAATTGTACGGAATATGTACTGTACTGTGCAATCTACTAATGAAAGTCTCAATCAATCAATCAATCAATCAATACCTAAGTGTATGGATAGCTTATTGTCAGTGAGCCAGGTGCTTCCAGAGGTCCGTCTGCATCTTCGGGAATCGAACAGCACATAAAGATGCGACCCATCCGTAACAGTATCGAATTTGGTAACTATCCCTAATTGGGATTTATACAGATTTGTAACAAAAGGCACCAAGTCAGCAGGGATAGGCTACAGCTTGTCAGAAAATCAATTGATGGATGAATGGACTATAAACTCTGGCTGAATAGTATGTAGTATTTTCGTGGAGGTATTTTAAATACAGTATGTGTGGAGTTTTCCCACTAAATGTTTATGTTCAGGCAGTGTTTTCATGGGTCGATGCACGCTGCAACGTTTGAGAGTGAGTCTTGCTTTGTGAAAGAACCTACATGACCCGGGGCACGTCTTGGTCTCGATCCCTGAATGCTGCAATATAGGCCAATCAAAGCTTAGTTGAGGGATCCGACACACTTCAGTGTAGTTTTCCCTCTGTTGACCACGATCAAATACCAAAAGTATACACTGCCTTCCACCCGAATGCAGCTGGGATAGGCAACATAGGCTACATACAGTCCTCCCGACCCAGTGAGGGACAAGCGGTAGGAAATGGATGGATGCAAATTCAGTGGTCATGCATTGTTTTTCTAATCTTCCCTTCCCAAACTGGCGCGGCTCCAAGCAGGGCGCACACTCACGGTAAGAACTAAAAGCCCGATTTGCTAACCCAGAGGCGAGCACACTCTTTGAAGTTGTCAGGGAGAGAGGTTTACCAACGTACACATGGCACAGCCACCCTGTTATTCCTTCTTCCAATTTTTTTGTCGGGCATGTTAGCGTGACTGTCCATGATGTAACAATTGTGGGGATGAAAAGGCATCATGTTGGTAAAACCACCTAATCGTTCCTAACATTGCTTTGAACTCTGAGTCACCGCAACTTCTTCGGCTAGTACAGGGGAACCTCTATATACTCCACCCCTAGTTTGACTTCTGACACGTACAGATGCAAACTTTCAAACGCCACGGACCTTGTAGTACAGAAACAAAACCCAAAACCAGTGAAGTTGGCACAGTGTGTAAATCAGAAATAAAAACAGAATACAATGATTTGCAAATCCTTATTGAATAGACTGCAAAGACAAGATACTTAATGTTCCAACTGAGAAACTTAATTTTTCTTTGGCAAATAATCATTAACTTTGAATTCAATGGCAGCAAAATGTTGGCAAAGAGGCATTTTTACCACTGTGTTACATGGCCTTTCCTTTTAACAACACTCAGTAAATGTTTGGGAACTGAGGAGACCAATTTGTGAAGCTTTTCAGGTGGAATTCTTTTTCCATTTTTGCTTGATGTACAGCTTAAGTTGTTCAACAGTCCGGGGTCTCTGTTGTCGTATTTTACACTTCATAATGCTCCAGACATTTTCAATGGGAGACAGGTCTGGACTACAGGCAGGCCTGTCTAGTATCCGCACTATTTTACTACGAAACCATGCTGTTGTAACACGTGCAGAATGTGGCTTGAAGAAGACATTGCTTGGTAGGCAACATATATTGCTCTAAAACCTGTATGTACCTTTCAACGTTAATGATGCCTTCACAGAAGTGTAAGTTACCTATGTGTTGGGCACTAATACACCCCCATACTATCACGAATGCTGGCTTTTGAACTTTGCGCCTATAACAATCCGGATTAATCTTTTCCTCTTTGGTCCAGAGGACACAATGTCCACAGTTTCCAAAAACAATTTGAAATGTGGACTCGTCAGTCCACAGAACACTTTTCCACTTCGCATCAGTCCATCTTAGATGAGTTCAGGCCCAGCAAAACCGTCAGTGTTTCTGGGTGTTGTTGATAAATGGCTTCTGCATTGCATAGTAGAGTTTTAACTTACATTTACAGTTGTATTGACAAACTGTAGTTACTGACAGTGGTTTTCTGAAGTGTTCCTGAGCTCATGTGGTGATATCTTTTACACACTGATGTCGCTTTTTGATGCAATATTGCTTGAGGGATCGAAAGTCACTGGTATTCAATGTGGGTTTTCGGCCTTGCCATTTTACGTGCAATGATCTTTCCAGATTCTCTGAACCTTTTGATGATATTACGGACCATAGATGGTGAAATCCCTAAATTCCTTGCAATAGCTCACTGAAAAATGTTGTCCGTAAATTGTTCGACATTTTGCTCACGCATTTGTTCACAAAGTGGTGACCCTCGCCCCATCCTTGTTTGTGAATGACTGAGTATTTCATGGAAGCTGCTTTGATACCCAATCTAGGCACCCATATGTTCCCAATTAGCCTGTTCACCAGTGGCATTTTCCAAATAAGTGTTTGATGAGCAATCTTCAACTTTCTCAGTCTTTTTTGCCACTTGTGCCAGCTTTTTTGAAACACAAATTCTAAATGAGCTAATACTTGCAAAAATAACGTTTACCAATTTACCAAAATATAATTTCTTTGTAGTCTATTCAATTGAATATGGGCTGAAAAGGATTTGCAAATCATTGTATTCTGTTTTATATTTACCATTTACACAACTTGCCAACTTCACTGGTTTTGGGGTTTGTATTATAAATAAAGTAATGCAGACAATTCAAAACGTGGCTGACTGCAGCGAGCCACCTCATCAAGATATCCGGCTTTATTGTAGGGAACTTTCAAAAGACATGCACCTGGGGATAGGTTGATTGGCAACACCTAGTGGTCCCTAGTGTGTGATGGTGAGTGTGAATGTTGTCTGTATATGTGCGTTGGCCTTGTGATGAGGAGGCGACTTGTCCCGGGTGTACACCGCCTTCCATCCGAGTGCAGCTGGGATAGGCTCCAGCAACCCCCGCCACACCAAGAGGGACAAGCAATAGAAAATGGATGGATAAATACAACCAGAAGGGTGTTGACTTTGACTTGGTGCATTAAAACTAAGAATGAATTGAAGTATTTAGAATTTGGAACTAATTTTACAAATATTTTTGTTCATATTCCCTCTGCAAGTTCCCTCAACCCACTATAGTGGACGGCTCAGTGGCCTAGTGGTTAGAGTGTCCGCCCTGAGATCGGTATATTGTGAGTTCAAGATCTCGGCCGAGTCATACCACGAAGACTATAACAATGGAACCCATTACCTCCCTACTTGGCACTCAGCATCAAGGGTTGGAATTGGGGTTAAATCACCAAAAATGATTCCCGGACGCCGCCACCACTGCTGCTCACTACTCTCCTCACCTCCAAGGGGGTGATCAAGGGTGATGGGTCTAATGCAGAGAATAATTTTGCTCCACCGAGTGTGTGTGTGACAATCATTGGTAATTTAACTTTAACTTAAAATAAATGATTGGTTAATAAGAGACTGGCTCTAGTTGTTGCCTGAGTGCTGATGCAGTGCATCAAGTCAGACATATCACAGTTCTACAGCTTCTCTCCGAAAAAATGACAGTAACATCACCTTTATTAGTTAAATTTACAGACTTAGTGGGTCTCCCATGCAGCAGCAGTGTGCTATGTTAGTAAAATTATATAATCATAACAAGTATAGATGTCCCGAATATTGGACTTTCACAAGGTCAATATAGATTATGGAGCTAAAAACATTTCTTTAAGCAAGTACCTAAAGTACCGTATTTTCCACACCATAGGGTGCACCGGATTATAAGGCGCACTGCCGATGAATGGTCTATTTTTGATCTTTTTTCATTTATTAGACGGACCGGATTATAGGGCGCATTAAAGGAGTCATATTAATATTTTTGTTTTTCTAAATGTAAAACATTTCCTTGTGGTGTACATAACATGTAATGGTGGTTCTTTGGTCAAAATGTTGCATAGATGATGTTTTAAAGATTATCTTCAAGCCGCTTTCTGACAGTTGCGTCGTTTTGTGGGCGGTCTTATTTACGTGGCCCACCTTCGACAGCGTCTTCTCCCCGTCATCTTTTTGTAGCGGTGTAGCATGCAAGGACGAGAGTAAAAGAAGTGTCAAAAGATGGAGCTAACTGTTTTAATGACATTCAGAATTTACAACAGACGTGACAAGGTTGGTAGGAAGTGGGGATCGAACCAGGAACCCTCAGGTTGCAGTCATGGCCACTCTCCCAACAGCAATAACGTAGCAGCATCTCCTCATCCGGGAACAACAAGGCCATAAATGTGTCCCGTGAAAAAAGTCAGACCGGAACTCTATAGTAACTGAAGTTCCTTGGGTGAATAATGTAAACTCACTAAACTTCCTGGCGAGTTTACTGACAGATATAAGTAAGAACTTTACATTACTTTATATTAGAAATGGCAACAACAGAAGATGAAGGCAACAATAGAAGATAGAGAAAACAAAGAATCTCATGGACTACAATGGCAGACGCGCGCACATTTTCAGGATTTATGCAGATCCCAAATACACATCAGCAGGTACCAGAAGGTAAGCAAAATTGGTTTTAGTTAATATTGCGAAACAAAACGGCAGATAACATGTCTGCTAATAGGTGCCATTTTGCGGTCCTTACACACGCACCATAATAATAATCAAGCGTTGCAGCTTCATAGCTTACCAAAGTCATACTAAAAACATTTTGACTGATTTTTGGGCGCCGTGCGTATTGTTCTAACTTCTCAATGGAATATTTAAAGTTTTGGTGTTGTTTACCGGCGTCATCTTGCAGTTTACACATATCTCTTATGTATGACTGCCATCTACTGTACCAAATAAGATTGCTTCGAGGTCACTAAGCACAACCAGAATTATGCCATACATTAGGCGCACCGGTTATAAGGCGCACTGTCGATTTTGGAGTAAATGAAAGGATTTTAAGTGCGTCCGAAACATTTGGTAACTAACTTTTTGTATACATCGTACTTGTCGGAGTAGTTTCAATGCAACATGATTTGAACTTTTGAGTATTTTTATGAAGAACAAACACTACTTTAAACACAAACACTAGGTGTGGCAAAATTATTCTCTGCATTTGACCCATCACCCTTGATCACCCCCTGGGAGGTGAGGGGAGCAGTGAGCAGCAGCGGTGTCCACGCCCAGAAATCATTTTTGGTGATTTAACCCCCAATTCCAACCCTTGATGCTGAGTGTCAAGCAGGGTCCCATTTTTATAGTCTTCGGAATGACTCATCCGGGGTTTGAACTCACAACCTATTTACTCCGTTACATGGAGTTTTATTCCCATGGCTAAGTTTATTCAGAAAACCTCTGGAAATAAACATGGAATCGTCACACCCTGAGGATGTCCATTCAGTTGTTTTATTTTGTAGTTAAAAAAAGCAGATAACAAAACTATAATCATTTTAAATGGCGACTTTTTGGCTTTCAGAAAGACCAAAATTCAATCTAGAAAATAAATGTTGGCTGTCTGTGTGGTCATAGTTGTTGCTGTCATGGGAAACATAACAGTCTGTTTTAGTAAAAGTTTCCTTTTTAGATCAAGCAGAGGGATATAGATATGGAATCACTCAATTCTAAGGAAAAAATGATAGAAATATGAAAAATAACAGGGTTATATTATTATTAATTATAGTATTAGCATTTTTTTTTTTACATTATCGTTTTGCTCTATTTTTTTTATTGTTGCTTTATTAAAAAAAATATATTCAAGAGATTTTTCCAGTAATTTTTTCTATAATAAAATTAAAAACAAATCCAACATTTATTTCTGGTGTTATTGGAGACTATACTTGTGTTTAGAGACTCTTATGTCGCTTCATGTCCGCGACAAAAAGCGAGCAGCTGGAAGACTTCCTCTCATTAAAAGCCATCAGTGTCATCTTAAATTGTAAAGATTGCTGTCCTCGGGTATATATCGGATACATGTCCAGGGTGTACACCGCCTTCTGCCCAAATGCAGTTGGAATAGGCTCCAGCACCCCCCGTGACGCCGAAGAGAATAAGCAGTAGAAAATGGATGGATGGATTTAAGTACGTCCACATCGCAGATATGTTGCCTCTGATCCAGACAACCCGTGCGTATGGCTTCCTTCATCACAACATTTGAAATGAAATGGTGTTTAGGGCACGTCCGACCGGTAGGAAGCCACGGGGAAGACCCAGGACATGTTGGGAAGACTATGTCTCCCGGCTAACCTGGGAACGCCTCAGGATCCCCCGGGAAGAGCTGGACAAAGTGGCTGGGGAGAGGGAAGTCTGGGCTTCCCTGCTTAGGCTGCTGCCCCCGCGACTCAACCTTGGATAAGCGGACGCAGATGGATGGATGGATGACATTAAATAAATAATTTAATTTTGGTCATATAATTAACCAACAACCATTTTGTGTGTTATGTTAAACAGTACAGATTAAACATATTTAACAATCATACTCATTTATACATGAAAAGAAAAAGAAAAAGAATGACCGAAAAAGGAATAGGCTGAAGCCAAAGCTTATATTTGCCTATCCTAACATTCGGGTCCGTCAGCGCTGTTCCGGTGATAAAAGTATGTCTTTGAGCGGCCACATTTTTGGTGCATCACTAGTCAATAGTACACAAATAATAAACTATATCTATTAATTTATACTGTAACTACCTGCTGTTGGTGTTCATTTTTTTCACACTCCGTGTTGGCGGCAAATTACTAAGTGCTGTTGTGTCTAGGAGTGAAGCACGGACGAAGACTTGTGTGCACGGAGAAAATACTTGTTGGAATTGGGCCTGTTGTTGAACTAAAATTGGCAGTAAAAGTTAAAAAGAGTGTCTGACTTTGTGTGCCTGTTCTGGACGCTACAATACATCATATTAATTTAATTGGTTTTCACGTGAAAAAAAAACTAAATTTTAAGGTGTGGCAACTAATTAGGGCTGGGCGATATTGGCTTTTATTTATATATCACAATATTTTTATGCTATATTGCGATATATATTACGATATTTTGCCTTGGCCTTGAATGAACACTTCATGCATTTAATCACAGCAGTATGATGATTCTATACGTCTACATTAAAACTTTCTTCTTCATACTGCCTTAATATATGCTCATTTTAAACTTTCATGCAGAGAGGGAAATCACAACTAAGTCAATTGACCAAAACTGTATTTACAAACCCCGTTTCCATATGAGTTGGGAAAATGTGTTAGACGTAAATATAAACGAAATACAATGATTTGCAAATCTTTTTCAACCCATATTCAATTGAATGCACTACAAAGACAAGATATTTTGATGTTAAAAATCATAAACATTTTTTTTTTTTGCAAATAATAATTAACTTAGAATTTAAAGTCTGCAACACGTGCCAAAGTAATTGGGAAAGGGCATGTTCACCACTGTGTTACATCACCTTTTCTTTTGACAACACTCAATAAAAATTTGGGAACTGAGGAAACTAACTGTTGAAGCTTTGAAAGTGGAATTCTTTCCCATTCTTGTTTTATGTAGAGCTTCAGTCATTCAACAGTCCGGGGTCTCCGCTGTCGTATTTTACGCTTCATAATGTGCCACACATTTTTGATGGGAGACAGGTCTGGACTGCAGGCAGGCCAGGAAAGTACCCGCACTCTTTTTTTACAAAGCCACGCTGTTGTAACACTTGTCTTGCTGAATTAAGCAGGGGCGTCCATGAAAACGTTGCTTGGATGACAACATATGTTGCTCCAAAACCTGTATGTACCATTCAGCATTAATGGTGCCTTCACAGGTGTGTAAGTTACCCATGCCTTGGGCACTAATACACCCCCATACCATCACAGATGCTGGCTTTTGAACTTTGCGCCTATAACAATCCGAATGGTTATTTTCTTCTTTCTTCTGGAGGACACCACGTCCTCTGTTTCCAAATATAATTTGAAATGCGGACTCGTCAGACCACAGAACACTTTTCCACTTGGCATCAGTCCATCTTAGATGGGCTCGGGCCCAGCCAAGCCGGCGGTGTTTCTGGATATTGATGATAAATGGGTTTGGCTTTGCATAGTAGAGTTTTAACTTGCACTTACAGATGTAGCAACCAACTGTATTTAGTGACAGTGGTTTTAAAGATATCCTTTACACACTGATGACGGTTTTTGATGCAGTACCGCCTGAGGGATCAAAAGTCCGTAATATCATCGTTTACGTGCAGTGATTTCTCCAGATTCTCTGAACTTTTTGATGATTTTACGGACCGTAGATGGTAAAATCCCTAAATTCCTTGCAATAGACAAATGTTGTTCTAAAACTGTTTGACAATTTGCTTACAAAGTGGTGACCCTCACCCCATCCTTGTTTGTGAATTATTTAGCATTTCATGGAAGCTGCTTTTATACCCAATCATGGCACCCACCTGTTCCCAATTAGCCTGCACACCTGTGGGATGTTCCATATAAGTGTTTGATGAGCATTCCTCAAATTCAACAGTGTTTATTGCCTTATTTCCTAACTTCTTTGTCACGTGTTGCTGGCATCAAGTTCTAAAGTTAATGATTATTTGCAAAAAAAAAATGTTTATCAGTTTGAACATCAAATATGTTGTCTTTGTAGCATATTCAACTGAATATGGGTTGAAAATGATTTGCCAATCATTGTATTCCGTTTATATTTACATCTAACACAATTTACCAACTCATATGGAAACGTAGTTTGTATTAAATACTCTTCATTCTCTCACGGGTGACTTTTTAAATGAAAGAACAAATTAATAGTGTTGCTACCATTTTGTAGTGACACTTCTGCTGCATACTTTGCATATTACTGTTGTCTGCTGAATATCTTCCCACTTGAAGCCAAACCACCGCCAGATGATGGACCCCCTGCTCTTTATTTGGGGCATTTATTGTTCTTCCTCCATTTGTGATCAGTTTTGCACCTTCTCTCTCTTGTATTGTCACAAGCTCCGCTTGCACGACCTGCCTCAGCTGACGTTAGCCATGCTGCTACCTCTCTGGTCGGTGAGAGCGTATGACACTAGACGCGCGAGAGTATGTGACGTATGTAAGAAGACCGGCTTGTTTTTCCGTCTCTGTGAGAATGAGAGACAAGGAATGTGTAATGCACGCAGCCAAAAGCAACTGTGTGAGAACATCCATCCATCCATTTTCTACCGCTTATTCCCTTTTGGGGTCGCGGGGGGCGCTGGCGCCTATCTCAGCTGCAATCGGGCGGAAGGCGGGGTACACACTGGACAAGTCGCCACCTTATCACAGGGCTGTGTGAGAACATATAATCGAACAATACGATATAGTCATTTTCTATATCGCACAGAGACAAACCTGCGATTTTTCGTTTATATCGATATATCGCCCAGCCCTACAACTAATGTTTATTAAATGCATTAAGTAGAACCCCTGAATAAACCAACAAAAAACACTAGAACACACCACAGTTTGCAGTCTCTGTGGCAGGGACTTAGGAGTGACAAATTGTACTCTTCATCAATCTTGCTTCAACTTTCTCTGATTGCTGTTGTCAGATAACCTTTGCAGGTTGGAGACTTGTCATGGAACATTTTGTTCATTTCCCATCACAGATTTCCAATTGGATTGCTTTTCGGACTATTTGCTGGACATGACATTGACCTTGTGCGTCTTTCTTCAAGTGACGTTTTTACCGTTTTTGCACTACGACAAGATGCATTATCATTGTTGGCACGGACATTGTAGGTCGAGCTTGAAAGGCCGGAGGACGACAAACAGCACACACACACTCAGCATCAACCAGCTGCAGCCATTTATTGGTAATGATGTGTGTTAGTTTCACCCACACCCAGAGTCAGACCAATAATCAGCAAGAACATACAATAACAAAGTTGTCATGATCTGTGGTCTGGATTATGTTTTTGTTACTTTTTGGACTATTTTAGTTCCTGTTTGCGCTCCCTTGTTTGTTTGGTAACCATGCCGACTTCTTAGTTTCACCTGCCTCTGGTGTTCGGGACACGCAATTGCTGTAATCAAGAGACCCTTATTTAAGCTTGTCTTTGCCAGTCAGTCGGCCTGTCGTCATTGCTTGTTTTTCATGCGATACCACAGTTCATGGCGATCCAGTCGTGTTGAATTCTTGCCACAGTTTCTTGTTTGTTCCAAGCCATAGTTTATGTTGTTTGTTTCATGCCACAGTTTTATGTTTGTTGCACGATGTAGTTTATGTTTGTTTACCTCATGCTATGCCCAGGTTTTTCGATGGATTAAGAAATATGTTCCTACCTTCACGCCTGGTTCGGAATGGTCCGTTTGCATCCCGGAAGAACAAACCCCGCAGCAAGCTGCAACCCCCCCAGTAATGACAAAAGTCCAATACCCCCACTTGGTTTAACAGGATACAACACAGTGCATTACACATGTTTCCATATCCAGTTATTATATTTACATCACAAAAAAAAAGACACAAATGTGTCCATTCTCATTTTAGATTTGATGAAAGTGTCATCTACCATATTTGCAATTGGATAGTAATAAAGACTTATTTTTCCATCACTCTGTGCAAATCGGACAAAATGACATGTAATGTCAATGTGCAATCTTTGACGACACACAGGGTTGTTTGCCAGGACAATAGCACCTTCATTGTCTTTAACAATTGTTACTGTTGCATATTTATGTCCATTGTGCATTTTATTCTGTAAATGTAGCAGATTCATGCTTGCTTTCCTGTAGTTGTTGGATTCAGCTTCACAAGTACAAAACCCAAAACCAGTGAAGTTGTCACATTTTGTAAATAAATGGGTTGTACTTGTATAGCGCTTTTCTACCTTCAAGGTACTCAAAGCGCTTTGACACTACTTACACATTTACCCATTCACACACACATTCACACACTGATGGAGGGAGCTGCCATGCAAGGCGCCAACCAGCACCCATCAGGAGCAAGGGTGAAGTGTCTTGCTCAGGACACAACGGACGTGACAAGGTTGGTTCTAGGTGGGATTTGAACCAGTGACCCTCGGGTTGCGCACGGCCACTCTCCCACTGCGCCAAAACAGAATATCATGATTTGCAAATACCTTTCAACTTAAATTCAATTGAATGGACTGCAAAGACAAGATATTTAATGTTCGGACTGGTAAACTTTGTTATTGTTTGCAAATATTAGCTCATTTGGAATTTGATGCCTGCAACATGTTTCAAAAAAACTGGCACAAGTGGCAAAAAAGACTGAGAAAGTTAAGAAATGCTCACCAAACACTTATTTGGAACATCCCATAGGTGAACAGGCTAATTGGGAACAGGTGGGTGCCATGATTGGGTATAAAAGAATTTAAACTTGTGAAAAACTTGCTGATGGCATATGAAAAAATGCGTAGTTTTAATGCACCGAGTCGAAGTTTACACCTTCTATTTGTATTTATCCATCCATCCATCCATGTATTTTTTACCGCGTGTCCCTCTCGGGGTCGTGGGGGGTGCTGGACCCTATCAAAGCTGCACTCGGATGGAAGGTGGGGTACACCGTGGACAAGTCGCCACCTCATAGCAGGGCCAACACAGATAGACAGACAACATTCACACTCACATTCACACACTAGGGCCAATTAAGTGTTGCCAATCAACCTATCCCCAGGTGCATGTCTTTGGAAACTAAGTGCCCTATAATAAAGGAACTGACCGGCTCTTTCCATGAGGTGGCTCGCTGCAGTCAGCCAAATTTTACAAACCCCAAAAACAGAGAAGTTGCAAATATTAGCTCATTTGGAATTTGATGCCTTGCAACATGTTTCAAAAAAGTGTCAATAAAGACTGAGAAAGTGAGGAATGCTCATCAAACACTTATTTGGAACATCTCACAGGTGAACAGGCTAATTGGGAACAGGTGGATGCTATGATTGGGTATAAAAGCAGCTTCCATGAAATGCTCAGCCATTCACAAACAAGGATGAGGCGAGGGTCACCACTTTGTGAACAAATGTGTGAGCAAATTGTCGAACAGTTTAAGAAAAACATTTCTCAACGAGCTATTGCAAATAATTTAGGGATTTCACCATCTACGGCCCGTAATATTACCAAAAAGGTTCAGAGAATCTGGAGAAATCACTGCACGTAAGTGCCAAGTTTGAAAACCAAAATTGAATATTGAGTTTTTCCTTGCCCTTATGTGGGATCTGAACCGAGGATGTCATTGTGGCTTGTGCAGCCCTTTGAGACACTTGATAAACACTGATAGATTAATTGATTGATTGAATGCCCGTGGCCTTCGAGCCTTTAGGCGGTACTGCGTCAAAAACCGACTTCAGCGTGTAAAGGATATCACCACATGGGCTCAGGACCTGTCTCCCATTGAAAATGTGTGGAGCATTATGAAGTGTAAAATATGACAAAGGAGACCCCGGACTGTTGAACAACTTAAGCTGTACGTCAAGCAAGAATGGGAAATAATTCCACCTGAAAAGCTTAAAAAATTGGTCTCCTCAGTTCCCAAATGTTTACTGAGTGTTGTTAAAAGGAAAGGCCATGTAACACAGTGGTAAAAATGCCCCTGTGCCAACTTTTTTGCAATGTGTTGTCAAGCTACAGGGGCAAACTTTCTCCCGATTTCCACCCGGCCAACAATATTGGGGGCGTGCCCTAAAGGCAATGCCTTTAGCGTCCTCTACAACCTGTCGTCACGTTTGCTTTTCCTCCGTATAAACAGCGTGCCGGCCCAGTCACATTATATATGCGGCTTTTACACATCCATGAGTGAATGCAAGGCATACTTGATCAACAGCCATACAGGTCACACGGAGGGTGGCTGTATAAACAACTTTAACACTGTTACAAATATGCGCCACACTGTGAACCCACACCAAACAAGAATGACAAACACATTTCGGGTGAACATCCGCACCGTAACACAACATAAACACAACAGAACAAATACCCAGAAACCCTTGCAACACTAACTCTTCCGGGACGCTACAATATACACCACCGCTACCACCAAAAAAACCCCCGCCCACCTCAACTCCTGATACCTGGTCTTCAATAAGTACCTGAACACATGTTGAGCTGCTACCTAACGTTCTTCCGGTTCCAATAGATGTGAACATTTACGAACGCTGAGGCTTAAAACTACCAACTACTTCCCGATACCCTTTGGATCAAGGAGTTCACCCTCTTTGTCGAACTTCATATGGAGTTGCTCTTGGTTTACACTGAATAATGTGGAATCATTCCAGAATATTTGCAACGTACCTCTACTGATTATTTTAATCTCGCCTTCCTTCTGAGCAAAATCAATGCCCAGGATTAGTCGAAGTTCCCCAAGATCTTTAATTTTGAACTCAGCTACTAATGTTTTTTTCACACTTGTGACTGCAATAAGAATGTCATCAACAAATATGATCAATAAAACTTTCTCCTTTCCATTTTGTTTGCTGTAAACACTCCTCTCTGAGCTGCCACCTTATCGTGGTAGAAGAGTTTGAGTGTCCTAATGATCCTAGGAGCTACGTTGTCTGGGAGTGCTTATGCGCCCTGGTAGGGTCTCTCAAGACAAACAGGTCCCAGGTGAGGGACCAGACAAAGAGCAGCTCAAAAACCCCTCAACCCGAACACGGGTCATTGTGGTCCCTCTGTGGAGCCAGGCCAGGAGGTGTGGCTGGATAGTGAGCGCCTAGTAGGCGAGTCTGTGGCGCAGCCTGAAGAGGCAACATGGGCCCCCCCTCCAATGGGCTCAGCACTCATAGAAGGGGGCAGAAAGTTCAGGTGCATTGTGAGCTGGGCTGAAGCCAAGGCAGTCCAATCTTTGGTTCCAGGAACTGGCTCTTGAGATGTGGAACTTCGCCTCACTACGAGGGAAGGAGCCTGAGCTTGAGCGCGAGTTGAAGAAGTTCCGGCTGGATCTGGTCCTACTCAATTCAATGCACAACAAGGGTTCTGGAACCAGTCCTCCCGAGAGGGACTGGACTCTCTTCTCCTCATGTTACTATGATCTGCAACCTGTGTGTGGTGCTGTTTGTTTAAGTAGCTGCACACGACTACAATTTGCACTATTGCGGTATAGCTCGGTTGGTAGAGTGGCCATGCCAGCAACTTGAGTGTTGCAGGTTCGATTCCCGCTTCAGCCATCCTAGTCACTGCCGTTGTGTCCTTGGGCATGATACGTTACCCACCTGCTCCCAGTGACACCCACACTGGTTTAAATATAACTTAGATATTGGGTCTCACTATGTAAAGCTCTTTGAGTCACTTGAGAAAAGCGCTATATAAATATAATTCACTTCACTACCTTTTCTGCAATATCGAATCACATCTATGGACAACAGAAAGTATTTTTACCTCGCCCTGCAGCCAGGCAGTGGTCGATCACAACACCGCAGCGCATTCATGTGTCTCGAATGATCCAAATGCAAGAAAATGCATATTGCAAAACGTTTCTTCCTAAATTAAAAAACTAACTGCACTTTAAAAAAGCACCAAAACGCATTTCCATCCCTCCATCCATCCATTTTCCTCCATTTATCCAAGGCCGGGTCGCGGGGGCAGTAGCCTAAGCAGAAAACCCCAGACTTCCCTCTCCGCAGCCACTCTGTCCAGCTCCTCCCAAGGCATTCCCAGACAAGTTGGGAGACATTGTCTTCCCAACGTGTCCTGGGTCTTCCCCTTGGCCTCCTACTGGTCGGGCATGCCCTACACACCTCCCTAGGGAGGTGTTCGGGTGGCATCCTCACCAGATGCCCGAACCACCTCATCTGGCTCCTCTCGATGTGGAGGATCAGCGGCTTTACTTTAAGCTCCCCCCGGATGACAGAGCTTCTCACCCTATCTCTAAGGGTGAGCCCCGCCACCTGGCAGAAGAAAACTCATTTCAGTCACATTTTGTCCTAACCCAAAGCTCGTGAGGATGGGAACGTAGATTGTAAATTGAGAGCTTTGCCTTCCGGCTCAGCTCCTTCTTCACCACAACAGATCGATACAGCATCTGCATTACTGAAGACGCCGCACCGATCCGCCCGTCGACCGGACGATCCACTCTTTCCTCACTCATAAACAAGACTCCGAGGTACTTGAACTCCTCCACTTGGAGCAAGATCTCCTCCCCAACCCGGAGGTGGCACTCCACCCTTCTCCGGTCGAGAACCATTGGCGTGGATGGGAACGTAGATCGACTGGTAAATTGAGAGCTTTGCCTTCTGGCTCAGCTCCATCTTCACCACAAAACGCATTTATTGAATTAATTTAAATTATATTAATTAATTCAGCAACTATAAAATGATATTTCTTAAAAGACAGTACGGCTATTATTTTTAGTTTCTGAAGGTCCAAATATGTTGATATATACACCCTAAGAAGGTGTGTGTCGCTGTGTCAGTTCGCACATACTTTTCAGACGTACTAAATACAGATGCAAAATTGGGCCCGCAGAGCTGTTTTAGTCTTGATGGATCACACTGCACATGCTGAATAATTACATTTGCATGCCCCCCTCCCAGTATTGTGGGCAACATTTGTTCAGCATATTCATATATTCATGGAGACGCTAAATGTGGGATCTGAGCCGAGGATGTCGTTGTGGCTTGTGCAGCCCTTTGAGACACTTGTGATTAAGAGCTGTATGAATAAACTTTGATTGATAAATGGATTGTGCTTCTAATTCTGCTCACTTAGGAGACACAATCCACAACTTTAGCAGTTTGCACGTGTTTTAATACAAGCAAACGTTTTATGTAGATAAGGCCGATAGTGCCGCATACTTGACATATTACGGTTGTCTGTTCGACATATTCCCGCTTGAAGCCAAACCACTGCCAGATGATGAACCCCTTGCTGTTTTTCTTGGGAATTAATTATTCCTTCATTCGTTACCACATTCGCATCTTTCTCTCTCTCGTATTGCTATTGGCACTGCACCGCTAGCATCACAGCTAATGTTACCCATGCTGCTACTGTACCTCTCTGCTCAGCGAGGGCGTGTGAATTTGCACGCACAACAGCATGTGACGTATGTAAGAAGGTGCGCTTGTTTTATGTCTCTGTGAGAAGGAAAGACGTGATAGAGTGAGAAACGCCTGTATTGTAATACCCGCAGCTAAAAGCAACTGCGTGAGAACGTATACTCGAATATCAAGATATAGTCATTTTCTATATCGCACAGACATAAACCCGCGATATAGCGAGTATATTTGATACATCGCCCAGCCCTAGCATGATATGATAAATACATTTTCAAAATAAAAACAGTTAGAATTCCAAATCTGAAAGGTTTATTGCAAAACAACTGTCAAAGTGGCATGACATCCAGAATTTAAATGATATATAACATGTTGCAACATACATGGCAGTAGAAAAAATGAAATCAAAATCTGTTCTGTCTGTTGTACCAAAAACAATGATCATTAATTACTTCGATTATTTCTTGTAGTTCATCCTTGGCGACTGTTTGTACAAGTTTAGATTGTGAAATAGGGCTGCAACTAACGACTATTTTGATAAGTCAACTAGTCATCGACTATCTTAAGTCAACCAGTGGGATTATAAGGCTTACACATATTCAGTGGCTCTCATTTAGCCATCAACTTTTAAATTCAAATTGAAATATTTTTAGGCATGTGTTTGCTATCAACAAAGACAACTCATTTGTTCATAAATATGTATCTATGCTGTATCTATGCTGCTCATTAGACTGTTACAAACATTGTAATAACTCTTAAGCTGTTGTCCATTTAAAAGTGAGCACAGGGAAAGTGCAAAATAAAACAAATATATTTAATTTAAAAAAAAAGGTACAGTTCAAAAAAGAAACAAGCTTTTTGTGCTGATGTGTTTAAAAAGCTGCACACTAACACACACACACACACACACACACACACACACACACACATATATATATATATATATATATATGTGTGTGTGTGTGTGTGTGTGGGAAAAATCGCAAGACTACTTCATCTCTACAGAACTGTTTCATGAGGGGTTCCCTCAATCATCAGGATACACACACACACACACACACACACACATAAATATATATATATATATATATATATATATATATGTATGTATATATATATATATATATATATATATATATTTATATATATATATTTATATATATATATATATATATATATTTATATATATATATATGTGTGTGTGGGGGGAATCACATATGTGTGTGATGTGGGGGGAAAATTGCTTTGCTTACGTGGGGAATTCAAATTTTAACGTATATATATATATATATATACATATATATATATATATATGTATATATATATACATATATATATATATGTATATATATATATATATATATATATATATATATGTATATATATATATATATATGTATATATATATATATATGTGTGTGTATACACACACAGAAGTGGTCAAACGTTTACATACACTTGTAAAGAACATAATGTCATGGCTGTCTTGATTTTTCAATAATTTCTACAACTCTTATTTTTTATGATAGAGTGATTGGAGCACATACTTGGTCACAAAAAAACGTTCATGAAGTTTGGTTCTTTTAGGAATTTATTATGGGTCTACTGAAAATGTGAGCAAATCTGCTGGGTCAAAAGTATACATACAGCAATGTTAATATTTGGTTCCATGTCTATTGATAAGTTTCACTGAAATAAGGCACTTTTGGTAAATTTAACTTTTTCAAACCGATACCGATAATTTCCCATATTACATTTAAAGCATTTATCGGTCGATAATATCGGCAGTCCGTAATTATTGGACATCTCTAGTTACATGTCCCATGGCAAGTTTCACTGCAATAAGACGCTTTTGGTAACCATCCACAAGCTTCTGGTTGAATTTTTGACCACTCCTCTTGACAAAATTGGTGCAGTTCAACTAAATGTATTAGTTTTCTGACATGGACTTGTTTCTTCAGCATTGTCCACACGTTTAAGTCAGGGCTTTGGGAAGGCCATTCTAAAACCTTAATTATAGCCTGATTTAGCCATTCCTTTACAATTTTTGGTGTCTGTTTAGGGTCATTGTCCTGTTGGAACACCCAACTGCGCCCAAGACCCGGAGGCTGATGATTTTAGGTTGTCCTGAAGAATTTGGAGGTAATCCTCCTTTTTGATTGCCCCATTTACTCTCTGTAAAGCACCAGCTCCATTGGCAGAAAAACAGGCCCAGAGCATAATACTACCACCACCATGCTTGACAGTATGCATAGTGTTCCTGGGATTGAAGGCCACACCTTTTCTCCTCCAAACATATTGGAGGCCAAACAACTCAATTTTTGTTTCATCTGACGTCACATGGACAAAGATAAAACCTTCTGGAAGAAAGTTCTGCGGTCAGATTAAACAACAATTGAGCTGTTTGGCCACAAAACTCAGCAATATGTTTAGAAGAGAAAAGGTGAGGCCTTTAATCCCAGGATATGTGGGTATGGGTACTGCCAGTGCCTATTTAGTTGTCAATATGCTAATACGCTGAGGAAATGGGCTCTAACATTACCACGGCCGTCATCATGGCAATGTGAAACGAATGGAGACAGACAAATTACTTGATAAAGTAATTCCTCATTCCTGTTTGCATATTGTGGACTATGTGTACCAAGTTATATGGCAATCTGAAACATTTGAAACAGTATCCTATAGGCATAACTTGGTAAAATGTCTCTCCCTTTAGTTTTGGGTGTACATTAGACTGTTAAGCATGCTCTACCTATTTTCACCATTATAACCATTGGTTGGTTGTAGTTTGTTTTAGCCTTTGTTTTCTGATAGTACTGAGAATAACCATATGATTGCCATTTGTTGTGGTATTGTACGCAGGCATGACGTACTTCTTCCTGAAAATAGCCCAATTTCTGTGTAAAATTGGTTGGTTGGAGATTTGTTATTGACAAAACGCTTGTCTATTCAGCTATTATTGTCCCAGCACCTCAACCTTAGTAAGAGGCACTGGAAGTTTGAAGTTCCTTGAAGTAGCCTAGTCGATCAAGCTGGATTCTTCTGTGTATCTGGCAACCTCAATCAGGGAGATGGGAAGGGGACTACAGAATTTTAACCGTGATTGCAGTACCATTTCTGGCCATATTATTACATATGTGTCCTTTAAAAATAGTATATTATACCAATGATTGTTTCACACACACTAGGTGTGGTGAAATTTGTCCTCTGCATTTGACCCATCCCCTTGTTCAACCCCTGGGAGGTGAGGGGAGCAGTGAGCAGCAGTCGTGGCCGCGCCCGGGAATAATTTTTGGTAATTCAACCCCCAATTCCAACCCTTGATGCTGAGTGCCAAGCAAGGAGGTAACGGGTCCCATTTTTATAGTCTTTGGTATGACTTGACTGGGGTTTGAACTCACAAGGATGTCATATTGTTTTCTTTGTTGACCAAGTAAAATAGACCAAGCACATTCTAAAAATGTACAAGTCCGAATTGGTTTTTTTTTTTCCACACATACATGTTACGGTTAATAGCATTCATTTTCATTTGTCATAATTTATACTTTCCGAATAAATGATGTGATAATGTTCATCAGTCAAATAGGTGGAATTGAGTCAGGCAGAGTTTTAAAATGCTCCCAGTGGTGTTCATTTTTAATCTATCAGGAGATGAAATGAATAGTAATATCAAAATCAAATGACATGATGTTATTTACGTAGTTTAATCATTTTCCGTAACTGATGTACTAACATCACATGGTGTATTCTGTACATATGTAGCATCATCTACAACAAAACATGTGAATTTGGACTCATTACATTAACCACACATGAAGTTGGAAGGGAATACAAAAAATGTCAGTATATATATATGTCCACCCAGAAAATGTGTCACCAGTCCTAAATACAACATGAAATGTACAGTTTATCAATAACATTTATTTTGGTAGAAATTTCACAGATTACATTACCAACATCTTTGACAGTCAAGGCATGAACACAACAATCCAAACTCTGGAGCGTTGCGTCTATCTTAATGTTGCACGTAGCTCCGCCCCCTCTTAAGTCATGTGCGCTATAGTGGCATCTAGCGGACACATTTAGAATAGCAGTTTCTTACATTCAAAAATGTTGCTCATTTTCATACTTAAAGGCCTACTGAAATGAGATGTTCTTATTTAAACGAGGATAGCAGGTTCATTCTATGTGTCATACTTGATCATTTTGCGATATTGCCATATTTTTGCTGAAAGGATTTAGTAGAGAACATCCACGATAAAGTTCGCCACTTTTGGTCGCTAATAAAAAAAGCCTTGCCTTTACCGGAAGTAGCAGACGATGATGTCACCCGTGTGAGGGCTCCTCACATCCTCACATTGTTTATAATGGGAGCCTCCAGCAGCAAGAGCTATTCGGACCGAGAAAATGACAATTTTAGATTGTTCAACTCATGAAAAATGGGAGCAAGAACAAGTGTTGCATATATCTATTTTTGTTCAATTGTAGTTACAATGATCACTTTTTGCACAGGGTTCAAAACAAAACGTGGTGTTGTTTTTAGTTATGCTTGAATGATTGCGACATTTGATGGTAATTGGACATCCTCAGTAAGAATGGTGACTGCAATGCATCCTATTAATACCACTGTGCCTCTTCTGTCAATTGTATTACATAAAACATATTTGGTGTGGCGGTGTGGAGTGAGTCAGGTCTCACCAGTGATCTGCAGGTACTACAACTCCATTTCTAGTACATATACACAAGTAAAACCAGCGCATGAACTGTAATTGTAATGTTTACTGTGTGTCAATAGATCCAAATCCTTTTGGAAAACTTCACTTTCTCCCAAAAATGAGTTAGATGTCCGTAATCTTTATATGACCTCAGAATGCAGGTGCAAGAGATGAGTTTCGACTTAGACTTAGACAAACTTTATTGAGCCACAAGGGAAGTGGTCACTAATCATTGATACCAGAGTTTGAAAATTAATTCAACTTTAAAACTAAGGACAACAAACTGAGAAAGGTGGAATAATTCACTTAAAGCTAATTGTAGTTTGACATTGGGGGATTCCAATGTCTAATTTGACCTTCTGGGCTTCCTTTACCAAGTGTGTTGTGTTAAAAGGCTGGCTTTTGAATGAGCCTACATTCTTTAGATTCTGGTTCAAATTGGAATGGGCTTTTTAAGACCCGATTAGTACAACAGGAGTGTGAATCAAGTGTGTGTGCATTCTCAAAGGCAGTCCGATGGGGCATTATGACTGTTCTTAACATGCATCACCTCTCTCCATACAGTTCATCCCATGTCTACAAAAGTCCATCAGGCAGTTTGGATAGTTAGGGCTTGATTTACTTAAAGGCCTACTGAAATTAAATTTTCTTATTTAAAAGAGGATAGCAGGTCCATTCTATGTGTCATACTTGATCATTTTGCGATATTGCCATATTTTTGGTGAAAGGATTTAGTAGAGAACATCCACGATAAAGTTCGCAACTTTTGGTCGCTAATAAAAAAGCCCTGCCTTTACCGAAAATCGCAGACGATGATGTCACCGGTGTGAGGGCTCCTCACATCCTCACATTGTTTATAATGGGAGCCTCCAACAAAAAGAGCTATTCGGGCCGAGAAAACAAAAATGTTCCCATTAATTTCAGCGAGGATGAAAGATTTGTGGCTGAGGATATTGATAGCAAAGGACTAGAAAAAAAAATAAATAAATAAATATATATATATGTATAAAGTAAAAAAAAAAAAAGGCGATTGCATTGTGAGCGATTCAGATGTTTTTAAACACATTTACTAGGATAATTCTGGGAAATTCCTTATCTTTCTATTGTGTTGCTGGTGTTTTAGTGAAATTATACAGTACCTGATAGTCGGAGGGGGTGTGTCCACGGGTGTCTTGACGCCAGTCTCTGAGGGAATTAGTCACGGCAGCAGCAGCACGACAGAAGTTCCGCTGATCTCCGGAAAGAGGCGACTTTTTACCACACTTTTCTCACCGAAACCTGCCGGTTGACCGCTCTGATCCATAGTAAAGCCTCACCTCCGGGAATTTTAAACAAGAAAACACCGTGTGTTTGTGTAGCTAAAGGCTAAAGCTTCCCACCTCCATCTTTCTACTTTGAAATCTCCATTATTAATTGAACAAATTGCAAAAGATTCAGCAACACAGATGTCCAGAATACCGTTTAATTATGCGATGAAAAGAGACGACTTTTAGCCGCTAGTGGTGCTGCGCTAATATGTCCCCTCCAACTCGAGACGTCACACGCAGGCGTCATTATACGCGTCATCATTCCGTGACGTTTTCAAGAAGAAACTCTGCGGGAAATTTAAAATTGTAATTTAGTAAACTAAACCGGCCGTATTGGCATGTGTTGCAATGTTAATATTTCATCATTGATATACAAACTATCAGACTGCGTGGTCGATAGTAGTGGGTTTCAGTAGGCCTTTAAGGCTTGCGTAATTCAGTTAGCATGTCTGTCTTCATGAATATGCAAAATATATGATAATTGGAACGTCCCCAATACTGGGAGGAAAAGATGCAAATGTAATGACTCTGCACGGGCAATGTGATATATCAAGGCCGGAACTGTTCTCCCGGTGCTATTTTGTGTCTTCATTCAGTGCGTCTGAACCAAACCTACATGCAAACTGACACAGTTACGCACACGGCCGTGAGGAAAAAATGTTGATCGATGGACAAAGACTCATCCATCCTACGTGTGGGTTTTAACATTTGGACAAAAAAATATATATATATATATTAGACATATCGTTAATTCAGCAATATTGTATCATAATATTATAGCTGCTAGATCCAATCAAATTAAATCAACTTTATTTATAAAGCACATTTAAAATGTACCACCGGGGTAGTCAAAGTGCTGTACAATAGGCAGGTTAAAAGATAAAACAAGAATAATGAGCAAACACAACAAAAAACGGAGCACGATAAAAAATAAACAAATAAAACATAAAAACAGGTTCATAGCAAGTGCATTATGGGATGCCATAGCAGGATGGAAATCACAGTGTTAAAGGCCATGGAATAAAATTGTGTTTTTAAGAGCGAATTAAAAACAGATGACTTAAGGGGCTAATTAAAACAAATTAATAAAATAATATGATGTGTTTTGGTGTTTTATGATTTTTGATTTTTCATTTAAGAAACATAACTATATATATTTCTTATATAAAAAAATGTCTGCGCTTGGATCGTTCCAGACGCATGAATGGGGTGCGGTGTTGTGATAGTCTACATACCATGAATTGATTTACGTGGACCTTAAACAAGTTGAAAAACTTATTCGGGTGTTACCATTTAGTGGTTAATTGTACGGAATATGTACTTTGCTGTGCAATCTACTAATAAAAGTTTAAATTAACCAATCAAAAACCAACTCTCTGCAGAATACCTCAAACTGTATTTTGTTGTACAGTATATATGTATATATATATATATATATATATATATATATATATATATATATATATATATATATATATATATATGTATGTATATATATATATATATGTATGTATGTATGTATGTACAAACCCCGTTTCCATATAAGTTGGGAACTTTAGAATTTGATGCCAGCAACACATGACAAAGAAGTTGGGAAAGGTGGCAATAAATACTGATAAAGTTGAGGAATGCTCATCAAACACTTATTTGGAACATCCCACAGGTGTGCAGGCTAATTGGGAACAGGTGGGTGCAATGATTGGGTACAAAAACAGCTTCCCAATAAATGCTCAGTCTTTCACAAGAAAGGATGGGGCGAGGTACACCCCTTTGTTCACAACTGCGTGAGCAAATAGTCAAACAGTTTAAGAACAACATTTCTCAAAGTGCAATTGCAAGACATTTAGGGATTTCAACATCTACGGTTCATAATATCATCAAAAGGTTCAGAGAATCTGGAGAATTCACTCCACGTAAGCGGCATGGCCGGAAACCAACATTGAATGACCGTGACCTTCGATTCCTCAGACGGCACTGTATCAAAAACCGACATCAATCTCTAAAGGATATCACCACATGGGCTCAGGAACACTTCAGAAAACCACTGTCACTAAATGCAGTTTGTTGCTACATCTGCGAGCGCAAGTTAAAGCGCTACTATGCAAGGCAAAAGCCATTTATCAACAACATCCAGAAACGCCACCGGCTTCGCTGGGCCCGAGGTCATCTACGATGGACTGATGCAAAGTGGAAAAGTGTCCTGTGGTTTGACGAATCCATATTTCAAATTGTTTTTGGAATTATTCGACATTGTGTCATCCGGACCAAAGAGGAAGCGAACCATCCAGACTGTTATCGACGCAAAGTTCAAAAGCCAGCATCTGTGATGGTATGCGGGTGCATTAGTGCCCAAGGCATGGGTAACTTACACATCGGGACGGCGTGGCGCAGTGGTAGAGTGCCGTGTGCAACCCGAGGGTCCCTGGTTCAATTCCCATCTAGTACCAACCTCGTCACGTCCGTTGTGTCCTGAGCAAGACACTTCACCCTTGCTCCTGATGGGTGCTGGTTGGCGCCTTGCATGGCAGCTCCCTCCATCAGTGTGTGAATGTGTGTGTGAATGGGTAAATGTGGAAGTTGTTGCGATCTGCTGCTCAGATCTTCACGTGTTTGTTTTTTCATTCTCTGTCTCGCCCCGCACACCTGCTAATAATTATCACCCTCCTATTTAAGCTCACCTTTTCTGTTCACTCATTCTCGGATCCTAATTTGCCCACGCGCATCAGTGACGACTCTCATCATTCGTATGTATTTTCTCGCTAGCTCTCACGCCAAGCCACTTTATTGTCTAGCTTTCATGCTAAATGTTTTGTTTACTCTTTCTCTTTACACCAGTATTTTTGTTCATAGACTTTTGTTATTAAATAAATACCTTATATCTTACTTTTGCTGTGTTCTGCTTCGACGCATCCACGGGAAAACCACACCGGCATTGCCATGCCGAAGAAGAGTCCTCACAGTAGGATCCGAGCATTAAAGAGTTTTTCCGCGTCTGGCAACCACGAGGAGACCTTCGACGAAGGCACATGGAGGGTATTCCGAGCGATGGAGGCTGAGACTCTCCGATGCAATCCAGACGAAAGCATGATGTGGGACCTGGAGGGAAGACTGGTTCCGATCGATGCTTCCGGGAGCGGTGAGTTTCCCTCCCGCAGCGCTCGCGCTCGTCCGCGTCGGCGGAAGCCGCGAAGTATGGCTTCGTCGGGCGACAGAGCCTTTCCCACTCCATGTCTCCCTCCTCACGAACACAGCAGCCTACAGTCGGCACACAGGACCCCTACACCATTGTTTGGGGACCCAATAACACACTTTGCTAACAGTTTTACCGACTGGGCAAATTCCCAACTTGTGTCCCGCGCAGATGACGTCATTTCGTCGACGCCCCCCGGTGGCGCGGGCCCGTCCTCCGATGATGACGTCATCAACAAGGAATTTTTAGGGGAAGATTCGTTTTCTCAGCCATTTTCAAATGACAATAACATTAATAATAAGATACAAAAGTATCAGGATATTTTTTCTTATTATTCTAGTCAACCTCAGTCACCTAGTTTTTCTTCTAACCCACCGTTTAAACCTCATTCTCTGCCCAAGTCCAAAGTTTTTTCTCCCTTTTCAAAGGGACACTCTGGACAATATAGAGGGGAGGGGTCTGCCTGCCTCCAAACCTCCCACCACCCTCCCTTATGGTCAGTCCCTGACCACAGGGAACGGGTCTGGGATTCCCGTCTGGAGGGGGGGGCTACGGCCTATAGCTGTGTTGCGGAGGTAGGGCAGACGCTACCTCTTCTTAAAACTACTAAGCCTCCTAGCCCTCCACCTGTTTTTCCCCTGGCCAAGTCTCAACGGCCTTGTAGACCTCCTCCACCTGTTTTTCCCCCGGCCAAGTCTCAACGGCCTTGTAGACCTCCTCCACCTGTTTTTTCCCCGGCCAAGTCTCAACGGCCTTGTAGACCTCCTCCACCTGTGTTCCGTCCGAACCCTAGTCCTTACCCAAGTTCTTGTCCGAGCCCCAGTGTTACTGTAAGTCCTAGTCTTTGTCCTAGTCCTTGCCCGAGCACCAGTTTGATTGTTAGTCCCAGTCCTTGCCCAAGCCCTAGTTTGACCGTTCGTCCTAGTTCTTGCCCAAGCCCTGGTATGACTGTAAGTCCTGGTCGTTGCCCAAGCCCTTCTCAAAGCACTAGTGTGATTGTAAGTCCTGGTCCTCTCTCAAGTCCTTGCCCGAGTCCTAGTGTTTGTCTTATCACTCATCATAGTCCTAGTCCTGCTCACAGCCAGTCCCCTAGTTCTCCTCGGCAGACCCCTGTGCCTGCTCCTCGGCTGAAGCCGACACCTGCTCCTCGGCTGAAGCCGACACCTGCTCCTCGGCTGAAGCCGACACCTGCTCCCAGTCTGGTTCTCACACCAGCACATGACACTAACCTGGTTTTCACGCCAGAATTCGACTCTCGCCTGGTTCACACACCAGCAGCTTTTTCGGGCCTGGTTCTCACACCAGTTTTGAACTCTAGTCTGGTTCTCACACCAGTTTTGAACTCTAGCCTGGTTCTCAAACCAGCACTAGACTCCCACCTGGTTCTCACACCAGCCTCCGACCCAGAACTGGTTCTCATACCAGTTACAGACTTTAGCCTGGATCTCACTCCAGCAACAGCTCCAAAGCTGGAGCCCACTCCAGTACCAGCTCCAGAGCTGGAGCCTACTCCAGCACCAGTGTCGACGACGGGGCTGGAGCCCACACCAACGTCGACAACAGGGCTGGAGCCTACAACTGTGTCGACAGGGCTGGAGCCTACTCCAGTACCAGCTCCACGCCGCCAAGCGCCGGTACCAGCTCCACGCCGCCAAGCGCCGGTACCAGCTCCACGCCGCCAAGCACTGCCGACGACTAATACGCCTGCCTCTACGACGTCGCCGTTTGCTTCTACGCTGACGACTCCTGCGGCTCCCAGGCCGCCTCCGACGACTCCTGCGGCTCCCAGGCCGCCTCCGACGACTCCTGCGGCTCCCAGGCCGCCTCCGACGACTCCTGCGGCTCCCAGGCCGCCTCCGACGACTCCTGCGGCTCCCAGGCCGCCTCCGACGACTCCTGCGGCTCCCAGGCCGCCTCCGACGACTCCTGCGGCTCCCAGGCCGCCTCCGACGACTCCTGCGGCTCCCAGGCCGCCTCCGACGACTCCTGCGGCTCCCAGGCCGCCTCCGACGACTCCTGCGGCTGCAGCACCCGCATCATCCTCGCCAGCTGCACTCGGGCCTGCTTTGGCTGCAGTCCCCGCACCCTCGTCTGCTGCTTCCAAGCCTGCTGGGATTTCGGTGCTGAGGCGTCGTCCACCACGTCGATCACGGGCGTGGCCTCTGCGAGGTCATCCTCCTCGCCAGACACTCCCTCCTCCATGTCGGCCACGGATGTGGCCGTGCCCGGGTCGTCCGCCTCGCCGGGCACCTCATCCTGCGATGCGGCCACTAATGTGGCCTTTTCGAGGTCGCCCGCCAAAACTTTTTCGGCAGCAGCGTTCCACCCGCCGCCGCCACATGATGTGTCCTCGGTGGATTCGGGGACATGCGATCTGGCGACCCTCCACCGTGGCCTCCCTCCGCCCTCCCTTCGTTTGTGAACTTTTCTGGTTTTGGGGAGGGGGTTCAAGTTTTTGTTTGTTTTTTAAGACATCTGGTATCTGTCTTTTGTTGGGGGGGAATACTGTTGCGATCTGCTGCTCAGATCTTCACGTGTTTGTTTTTTCATTCTCTGTCTCGCCCCGCACACCTGCTAATAATTATCACCCTCCTATTTAAGCTCACCTTTTCTGTTCACTCATTCTCGGATCCTAATTTGCCCACGCGCATCAGTGACGACTCTCATCATTCGTATGTATTTTCTCGCTAGCTCTCACGCCAAGCCACTTTATTGTCTAGCTTTCATGCTAAATGTTTTGTTTACTCTTTCTCTTTACACCAGTATTTTTGTTCATAGACTTTTGTTATTAAATAAATACCTTATATCTTACTTTTGCTGTGTTCTGCTTCGACGCATCCACGGGAAAACCACACCGGCATTGCCATGCCGAAGAAGAGTCCTCACAGAAGTAGTGTCAAAGCGCTTTGAGTACCTTGAAGGTAGAAAAGCGCTATACAAGTACAACCCATTTATCATTTATCTGTGAAGGCCCCATTAATGCTGAAAGGTCCATACAGGTTTTGGAGCAACATATGTTCCTATATGGACCCCAGGAAGACTAGCAGTCACTTTGGCCTCAGCTAATGGGGATCCATTCAATAAACAATAAACAATTGGGTTTGGAGATGGTCTGTAAAACATAACCAATGCAAAATTTGTTCATTACATGTTATGTACTGTTTTAAATGTCGAAAAAAATATATAATATGACCCTTTTAACATTTGAATTTAGTTAATTGAAATCCGCAGTATTTTAGGGTAGGTGCTTCTGGTTCTGGTTTTGTCCCAGTACTTCCAAACTGTACTTTGAGGTTGAAGTTAAAGTCTTTCTGCTAGCACCAAAAGCACACTTTTCATACCAGCATTTTCCAGGAAATTTTCCCGGGAAAATGGGTAACAATGAGTGTTTTTTATTTTCATCACAAAGGCTTTCTAGTAAGAAAACCTGTAATATTGCGTACATGCAAATAAAAACAATATTGGGCTATTTCACGGTGCTCATTGTTGAGAAATTTCTAAAGCAAGCTCATTTTGTTTCTTCCTCGATGTAACAGAAAGTAGGAGTAAAGGTGAGCAGCTGCCTGCTTCGTCGTTTAGACAAGATATTTTCACAAGTCCGGATTTGTGGCGTCTTTATGTGCAGCCATCTCTCTTGCCTTGTTAATTTGATTGACTTACGTAGCATCTAAACTGCTGTCCTGACCACACCACCGAGTCTTTTGTATGCCGCTTTACCACATGTACCATTATCACTGGAGGACCAGGCTAAGTCCGTTGCACGCCAAGCAAGAACAAACAGGAGCAGACAAGAAGGTATGCTAACCAGTAAGATAGCTGCAAAACTATCTTGAATTACCGTATTTTCCGGACCATAGGGCGCACTGCTGATGAATGGTCTATTTTTGATATTTTTTCATACATAAGGCGCACCAAATTATAGGGTGCGTTAAAGTAGTCATATTATTATAATTTTTTGTTCTAAATGTAAAACACTTCCTTATGGTCTACATAACATGTAATGGTGGTTCTTTGGTCAAAATGTGTCCCGTGAAAAAACGTCCGACCGGAACTCTAATAACTAAAGTTCCTTGGGTAAATAATGTAAACTCACTACACCGGTTTATTTTAGACCTTTATGGCAAGTTTACTGACGGGTATAAGTAAGAACTTTACACTACGTTATATTAGAAATGGCAACAGCGGAGGATGAATGTCTCATAACAAGAAGATGAGAAAAAGAAGAAGCTTATCGACTACGGTGTCCTCACAGACTACAAATGTGGACGCGCATACATTTTCAGGACTTATGCAGATCCCAGATACAGATCAGCAGGTACCAGAAGGTAAGAAAAGTTGCTTTTGCATAATATTGTGAAACAAAACACCAGATTCTATGTCTTACCATATACACACACCATAATGATACTCCTATATTGAAGCACAGTACAATCCATCAAGTGGTGTGGCTTCATAGCTTACTAAAGTCGTACTAAGACATTTTGATAGATTTTTGAGCGCCGTGATGTTCTATATTTTCAATGGAACATATAAAATGTTGGTGTTGTTTACTTGAGTCATATTGCAGTCTACATGTATCTCTTATGTGTGACTGCTATCTACTGGTCACACTTATCATTTCACCATGTACCAAATAAAATCACTTCGAGGTCGGTAAGCACAACCAAAATGTTTCCGTACATTAGGTGTACCGGGTTATAAGGCGCATTGTTGAGTAAATGAAAGGATTTTAAACGTGCCTTATAGTCTGGAAAATAGGGTACTTCCTTTACGAATGTGTTTACTACTTTTATGCTCTCAAGCTTCAATCTGGTGATGTTCAATCTGAGGAGATTGTCAGCGAGAGTGGAGGATGATGCTAGAGAACAAGTAGATGTGCATTATGTGAAAAGGTTGAAGTTGTCATAAAGTTGGGGTTATTATCCCAAAGCAGTGGCATAAAAAATTTGCATTATGGACTCGGGTTGGCCTAAAACCTATGTTGTGAAATTTAATTCAGCCTCTTCAATAACGTTATGTATATCGAAATATTATTTGGCATATAAATATTGATAGAACCATTTTGAAAGAAGTTACAGGTTACTCATTTCTTGGCTGTTGACATATTATCGTATTCGTATGATAAATTCACTCTCTGTAGCATGGGTGTCAAACTCTGGCCCGCGGGCCAAATTTGGCCCGCCGTGTAATTTCATTTGGCCCTTGAGGCAATATCAAATTAAAATTAGAGCTGGCCCGTCGCTGTAACACCGCATTCACCACCAATACTCATACTCGTCAACCCTCCCAATTTTCCCGGGAGACACCCGAAGTTCAGTGCCCCTCCCGAATTTCTCCCGATTTCCACCCGGACAATAATATTTGAGGCGGGCCGTAAAAGCACTGCCTTTGGCGTTCTCTACATGTCACCACGTCCGCTTTTCCTCCATACAAACAGCGTCACGGCCCACTCACATAATATATGCGGCTCATACACACACACACACCCACAAGTGTATGCAACGCATACTTGGTCAACAGCCATACAGGTCACACTGAGGGTGGCCACATAAACAACTTTAACACTGTTACAAATATACGCCACACTGTGAACCCACAGCAAACAAGAATGACAAACACATTTCGGGAGAACATCTGCACCGTAACACAACATAAACACAACATAAACACAACCGAACAAATACCCAGAACCCCTTGCATTACTATCTCTTCCGGGACGCTACAATATACACCCCCGCTACCACCAAACCCCGCCCCAACTCAAACCCGCCGCCGAAAAGAGGCATTCAATTTGTGTTTTTATTTTATTTGATATGCCATTGATATTTTTAAATTATTATCATTTAAAACTGGATTTTGCATGTCACTATAAAGTTATATAAGCCTTGCTTGGTCAATATTCAATGCAAAACTTGTTTGGGTCCCTATTAAAGGATTAATTTCTTCAACCTCGGCCCACGGCTTCGTTCAGTTTTAAATTTTGGCCCACTCTGTATTTGAGTTTGACACCCCTGCTCTGTAGGATAAATAATTACACAAAATCCCACAATATAAGATAATTTTAGCCCTTCAATACACGCTAGTAAACAAACATGATACAATCCGTACAGACAGGTGGGGGAAGCTTTCTTTCAACAGTGTTTTAAAGAGGTCATAACATAATGGTGGTGCATCAGTCAAATTTTCACAGATCATCTTCAAGCTGCTCTCTGATTGCCTCTTCAGGATGCGCCGTTTTGTGGGCGGTCTTATTTATGTGTTTCCACTTCGACTGCGTCTTACCCCTGTCAGCCGTGTTGTAGTTTTTAGCACTCACATATGCGGTCTACTGACAGCTATTAATGCAAACTTTATGCTACTTTGTATTTGAAACGGCAACAAAGGAGGATGCATGTGCATGTACGAGCCAGTCTGCCCCACAACAGGAGGATAGACAAAAAGAAGAAACTTATTGACTACAATGTCTTACTACAATGATCGACTTACAGTATGAACGAATCTCTACCACACAAGGAAATATCCGCTGATGTTACCAATGGCTTGTTTGGAGAACGTATGAAGGAAGGCCAATTTGTCATGATCCATGGTCCGATTCATGTTTTTGTTATTTTGTGTTAGTTTTGGACCCTTTTAGTTCCTGTGTGACACCTCTGAGTTTGGTTTGGTTGCTTAGGCTGCTTATTGTTTTCACCTGCCTCTGGTATACGGGACGCTCACCTGTGTCTAATCAGAGGCACTATTTAAGCCTGCCTTTGCCAGTCAGTCGGCCTGGCGTCATTGTTCGGTTTATGTCCGATTCCAAGTTTATGCCAAGTCCATGCCTTGTCCATGTAAGTTTTGTTGGTTCATGCCACAGCTCGTGAGATTTCCATGTCCGTAGTCCCTGCTAAGTGTTAGCTTCTATGTTTCCTGGGTTAAGTTTTTGTTTTTTAGCTTTTTGTGCGAACGGCATGCTTTCCTTTTGTTTGGTTCCTGTCTTTTGTAATCTGTGGGATTTCTTGAGAAACAAATCATTTCCTACCTTCAAATTTTGTCCGGAGTTGTCCATTCTGCATCCGGGAAGAACGACCCGGCAGTGAGCTGCGACCCCCCAAACTTGTGACACCATTACCATGAATTGAGTAACGTGGACCCTGACTTAATCAAGTTGAAAAACCTATTCGGGTGTTACCATTTAGTGGTCAATTGTACGGAATATGTACCGTACTGTGCAATCTACTAATAAAAGTCTCATTCAATCAAAAAAGGCAAGATTGTTCAGTGTTTCCCACAGGTCAGGCATCTATTTGTGTTGGTGTGGTCGGGCAGCGGGGTTCGGGAGGGGACGAGTGGGGGGGGGGAGGCAGCGGCGGCGGCGGCGATGACCGAGAAGAACGTGGAGTTGGAATATAATTACAACACTTTATGTACATATTTATATACGTATTTATATAATATTTACAAATTTATATAATATGTAACTACAAGCTCCATTCACAGACAGAGTCCCATTGCTTTTATGAGCGGTCGAGCAAGTCAAAAGCCAGAACAAAAAAAATATATTAATTGTATTTATTTATTTATTATTGAATTATTATTATTTATTTAAAGTTTTATTTGTGGCGGCTGTAATTATTTCGTGGCGGGCCGCCACAAATAAATGAATGTGTGGGAAACCCTGTTGTTTTATAAATATCTCTGCCATGCCTCTGTGGTTTGATATCAAATTTTCAGAATTTATGCAGATCCCAAATATACAAAAAAGGTACCATTAGGTAAGTAAAGTGGGTTTTGCATTCTAGGTCCCATTTAAGTGGATATAAAAGTCAAAAACTATACTATGCTATGTCTGTATTATTGTTTTACTGCAGCAGATGGTCTTAAGCAAGGTCAAATCGAGTATATGGATTATTTTCTTTAAAAATATTGTTTTAAGTTTCTTGTAAAATAATTTTTTATTCCTTATTTGGCAACCCTGCTCATTGTGCTCGCTTTGTGTAATTTACTGCTCATAGCTGGCAACTCTATACTTCTTCTAAAGTGTAGAAAGCACTTATTCTGTTGTTTTGCTTTAGTTTTTTTTTATTTATTTCAAGCAATGACATAATAAAAAAAAGTACAAAGTTGACATCACATAATATAAATTGATATAGTGCAAAAGGTAATGTATCGTATGTAATGCATGATTGTCCAGTTTTGCCTTAGAAGTTATTGTGTATTGCATGTTTAGCTATTCCCCCAGTCCCGCAGTAAAAATACGACTTGAAAGAAAGGTACCGTAGTTTATTGGCCGACAATGAGGCAAGGTTAAGTACATTAGAAGCTGCTTCACGCTGTGGATTGACAGATTTTAGCTTGTCCGGTTAGAGTGTCTGCCCTGAGATTGGTAGGTCGTGAGTTAAAATCCCGGCCGAGTCATACCAAAGACTATAAAAATGGGACCCATTACCTCCCTGCTTGGCACTCAGCATCAAGGGTTGGAATTGGGGGTTGAATCACCAAAAATGATTCCCGGGCGCGGCACCACTGCTGCCCACTGCTCCCCTCACCTCCCAGGGGGTGATCAAGGGTGAAGGGTCAAATGCAGAGAATAATTTTGCCACATCTAGTATGTGTGTGACAATCATTGGTACTTTAACTTTAACTTTAACTTTAACACTGCGTTGCATTGACTATGCCTTCGTTGCAGCTTGACGCTCTAAATTTTGCAGGACATTGGCGAGTATTTGTCATCAACATGCAATATCACAAGAGAGGGATGAAATTAAAATTTTTATGTTAGTCAAATTGATGGGATTTCTATTGTACCTGGATATTACAAAACCCATAACCAGTGAAATTGGCACGTTGTGTAAATCGTAAATAAAAACAGAATACAATTATTTGGAAACCATTTTCAACTTATATTCAATTGAATAGACTGCAAAGACAAAATACTTAATATTTGAACTGAAAAAACATATTTTTTTTTTGTGCAAATATTCATTAACTTAGAATTTAATGGCAGCAACACATTGCAAAAAAGTTGGCACAGGAGCATTTTTACCACTGTGTTACATGGCCTTTCCTTTTAACAACACTCAGTAAACGTTTGGGAACTGAGGAGACCAAAAGTTTTTCAGGTGCCTTCACAGATGTGTAAGTTACCCATGCCTTGAGCATTAATACACCGCCATACCATCACAGATGCTGGTTTTTGAACTCTGTGCCTTAGATGCTGCTGTTCGGCCATGGAAACCCATTCCATGAAGCTCTCTGCATACTGTACGTGGGCTAATTGGAAGGTCACATGAAGTTTGGAGCTCTGTAGCAACTGACTGTGCAGAAAGTCTTTGCACTATGCGCTTCAGCATCGGCTGACCTCTCTCTGTCAATTTACGTGGTCTACCACTTGGTGGCTGAGTTGCTGTTGTTCTAAAACTCTTCACTTTTCTTATAATAAAGTTGACTTTGGAATATTTAGGAGCAAGGAAATTTCACGACTGGATTTGTTGCACAGGTGGCATCCTATAAGAATCCAGATGGTTCTTTTCCTCTTTGTTCCGGAGGACACGACGTCCACAGCTTCCAAAAAAAAATTGAAATGTGGACTCGTCAGATGGCTTTCACTTTGCATAGTAGAGCTTTAACTTGCACTTACAGATGTAGTGGCCAACTGTAGTTACTGACAGTGGTTTTCTGAAGTGTCACTCAGCCCATGTGGTGATATAATTTACACACTCATGTCGCTTTTTGATGCAGTACCACCTAAGAGATCGAAAATCACGGGCATTCAATGTTACATGCAGTGATTTCTCCAGATTCTCTGAACCTTTAGATTAGTGGTTCTTAACCTTGTTGGAGGTACCAAACCCCTCCAGTTTCATATGCGCATTCACCGAACCGTTCTTTAGTGAAAAATATATAGACAAAGTTATATGATTTTTTACTGGTGCACAAAATGAACCGTGCATGAACATCACCAACACAGTGCATGAATTTACCACAAATTACATGCCTGCAAATCAGTTTGACTTCTGCTGTTGCCGTATCCTTAATATGACGATAGGGAGAAGTTTTTATGTACACGATGAGTCGGGTGTGGCTGGACCTCCGCGGCTGAGGCTCCACCGAACCCCTGAGGCCGACTCACCGAACCCCTAGGGTTCGATTGAACCCAGATTAAGAACCACCGCTTTAGATGATATTACGGACCATAGCTGTAGAAATCCCTAAATTCCTTGCAGTAGCTCGTTGAGAAATGTTGTTGTTAAACTGTTGGACAATTTGCTCACACATTTGTTCACAAAGTGGTGACCCTCGCCCCATCCTTGTTTGTGAATGACTGAGCATTTCATGGAAGTTGCTTTTATACTCAATCATGGCACTGTCACGCCAAATTTCTTCACCCCTACAAAAACCTTCCCCCCGGAAGACATTTGGTGTGACAGCCCCTTTAATGCCTGAAGGACCCCAATGAAGGCGTGATAATACCAAGTTATATGACTCTTAAGGGTTACAGATACAAAATTAGCGAAGCAAAAATAGCTTGAAAGGTTAGCATGCTGGAATGCTAATATTTTTTCCTTACCGTTATTTTTCACCAATGAAAATCAGCCAATTATAATGCTTTTAAAACAGGCAGCTGTGTGGGCTGCTTTATGGTCCTTCCACCCTCATTGGGGTCCTTCAGGCATTAGAGGGTCTGTCACGCCAAATGTCTTCCGGAGGGAAGGTTTTTCTAGGGGGGAAGAATTTTTGGTGTGACAGCACCCACCTGTTCGCAATTAACCTGTTTACCTGTGTGATGTTCCAAATAAGTGTTTGATAAGCACTGCCAAACTTTCTCAGTTTTTTTGCCGCTTGTGCCAACTTTTTTAACACATGCTGCAGGCATCCAACTCCAAGTGAGCTTATATTTGCAAAACATAACAAAGTTTTCCAGTTTGAACGTTGAGTATCTTGTCTTTGCAGTCTATTCAATTGAATATAGGTTGAAAATAATTTGCAAATCATTCTATTCTGTTTTTATTCACGATTTACACAACATGCTAACTTCACTGGTTTTGAGTTTTGTATATGTTTTTGTCTTTGGCGCATACATCATCAGCATTCTACATAGTTTACTGGTAAATTGTATCTAATAATTTATTTTAGTATCATGTCAATTGCCTTCCGCCCGATTGTAGCTGAGATAGGCGCCAGCGCCCCCCGCGACCCCAGAAGGGAATAAGCAGTAGAAAATGGATGGATGGATGGTCAATTGCACCTGCATGACTATTTTATATATATATATATATATATATATATATATATACAATTCTATTTAAAACATGTCTAAAAGACCCCAGAGCTATGAGTGACTTTGGTACAGTCTGTAGTTTGCTTAACCATTGGATCACTGGCAGGTTCTAAAAAACCTATGTTTCGAAATAAGCCAGTTGTTGCCTCGACTGCCAATGCATCCATTGTCTAAATCTGTGTCTAACTTTGAACAGAAATCTTGAAGAGGATCCGAAAGTCATCCAGGCCTTGTGAGAAGTACAGGCGCCTGCTCCTTCAGCAACTCCCATCCCCCTCCTTCCACATTCCCTCTGTCCCTCTTCTCCCCATATTGTCCTCTTGCCCATTTCCCCTAGTGTTATAAATTACAAACGACACAAACCTCCAGGCCTATGGATGAGTTCCAAGCCAGACTTTTTGCCGAGCCAAGAGGCTGGCTTCATTGATAACACCGGGCACACTGTCCCTCTCTCCATTTACTGGCAAGAGGAAAGCCTTCGACGGGTTCTCCGCTAGCCCAAAAGACACTAGTGTTTGCAGTCGGTTCATGCTGCCACATTTTTTAAGTGGCAGTGATTTATCTCAGCTGCAGAATACAGTGGTAACACTGCTTGCACGTCTTTTTTTTGGGGGAGGGGAATAGGAGCTGTCTCTTGGCTAATTGTTATGCCTGAGGTTGTGCGCAAAAATGCAGGTTGGGAGCCTCCCCACTGCTAGTTGGCATAGCGAATCCCTTAAGATCCAACCAAAACATCCGGTGTCTCACTCGATAGCTGGGGTGTTCGCATTGGGCTAAAGAACATTTCCCAGGGGCCAAAAGCTGACTGCATGTAAAGTAACAAATATTATAAAAAGTTAAAGTACCACTGATTGTCACACACACACTAGGTATGGCAAAATTATTTGCTGCATTCAACCCAACACCCTTTATCACCCCCTGGGAGGTGAGAGGAGCAGTGAGCAGCAGCGGTGGCCGCGCCCGGGTAACATTTTTGGTGATTTAACTCCCAATTCCAACTCTGGATGCTGAGTGCCAAGCAGTGATGTAATGCGTCCCACTTTTATAGTCTTCGGTATGACTCGGCTGGGGTTTGAACTCACAACCTACCGATCTTAGGGCGGACACTCTAACCACTAGCCCACTGAGTAGGATATATATATATATATATATATATATATATATATATATATATATATATATATATATATATATATATATATATATATATATATATATATATATATATATATATATATATCCATCCATCCATCCATCCATTTTCTACTGCTTATTCCCTTTTGGGGTTGCGGGTTTCTCAAGGAGCAACAATAAAATGCAGAGAAAAGCAAGTTGTGCATCAAGTAGAGGGGTTATAACACTACAGTAACACAAGTGCAAGATACAATTAAGTGCCACAGGCAGTTTGCAACTTGCTCACAGTTGCATTTTCTAAAGCAAAAAAATATAACATTGGCCAGCTTATGTTACCATTATTGGTTTATCCATCCATTTTCTACCACTTGTCCTTCACGGGGTCAATTATTAAGTTTGTGTACTATAAATGGGTTGTACCTGCGTAGCACTTTCCTACCTTCAAGGTACCCAAAGGGCTTTGACACTATTTCCACATTCACTCATTCTCACACATATTCACACACTGATGGCGGGAGCTGCCATGCAAGGCCCTAACCTCGAGCCATCAGGAGCAAGGGTGAAGTGTCTTGCTCAAGTACAAAATGGACGTGACGAGGGGATCAAACCACGGACTCTCAAATTGCTGGCATGACCACTCTCCCAACTGAGCCACAACCCCATTTTTACTAGTCCGAATACCATTATTGGTGGTCACTCACCCTGTCTCGTCAACACTCCCGTGTGGGGAGCAGGTGTACACATGCAAAAACTGTCCAGGAGAAGGACAAATTTGCAGTCATGTTGTTGTGATGATAGAATATATTTTCAATGACAGCGAACACTTACTATCCAATGTGCATGCATGTGTTATGTATGTACGTAGTTAGTTATAAATGATAAATGGGTTATACATGTATAGCGCTTTTCTACCTTCAAGGTACTCAAAGCGCTTTGACACTATTTCCACATTCACCCATTCACACACCCTTTCACACACTGATGGCGGGAGGGGTCATGCAAGGCCCTAACCAGGACCCATAAGGAGCAAGGGTGAAGTGTCTTGTTCAAGGACATAATGGACGTAACAAGGTTGGTAGAAGGTGGTGATTGAACCAGGAACCCTCAGGTTACTGCCGCGGCCACTCTCTCCCAAGTGCGCCAAGCCATCCCCAAGTTATAGAAGCCGTATCGGCTAAAATGGGCGTTCCGGACATCTGTGTAAATCTTGCAAACGCCCTTTTAAAAGTATGTGAAAGTTCAACTCCTACCTTGTTTACTTCTGTGACGACCCCCTTAAAGTTTTGTAATCAATCAGAAATATCAAGCTGCTAAAATGTGCCAAATATTGATAAGTGTGGCGAGTGTTTTGCATTTTTCCCATTATGCATTGTTTTGGCTTTAAATATGTGTATTTTTTTAGTTATTTATTTGTTTTAAGTTAAAAGTTCAAGTTAAACTACCACTGATAGTCTTACACACACTAGGTGTAGTGAAATTACCAATCACCTTGTTCCACCCCCCATGGGGGTTAAGGAGAGCAGTGAGCAGCAGTTGTAGCCGCGCTCGGGAATCAATTTGGTGTTTTAACCGGGAAACTTCCAGCAAACTGACCAATAATTAACATTTTATTCATGCATTTTCTCTTGCTACTTCAATGCTTGAATGTTTGGTTCATTCATTATTGTTATTTTATTTTCGAATTTATTATTAGCCTGTGGAATTTTTTTTCACATTTACCCCAGAAGATTGCAAATAGAAAAAAAGGCATAACATTTTTATTTAAATTTTATTTGATATGCCATTGATATTTTTTTAATTATTAGTATTATTATTTGAAACTGGATTTTGCATGTCACTAAAGTTATATAAGCCTTGCTTGTTCAATATTTAATGCAAAACTTGTTTGGGTCCCTATTAAAAGGTTAATTTGTTCAACCTTGGCCCGCGGCTTTGTTCCGTTTAAAATTTTGGCCCGCTCTGTATTTGAGTTTGACACCTCTGCTCTAACCACAAGACCACTGAACTGGATAACAATATAGAAATATCCACAAATGTGTTATGAATCAATTTGGTGTTTTAACCCTCAATACCATCCCTTGATGCTGAGTGCCACGCAGGGAGGTAATGGCTCCCATTTTTATAGTCTTTGGTATGACTCTGCCGGGGTTTAAACTCACGACCTACTGATCTCAGGGCGGATACTCTAACCACAAGGCCACTGAACTGGATAATAATATAATAATATCCACAAATGTGTTATGATTCGCCACCCGAATCATATGTTATTTTGGTTTTTGAGTCCTTTTTGTGTTTTGAGTTTGATTTTGGACTCTTCCGATCCCTAGTTTTGCTCTTCCTTGTTTGTTCTGTTACCATGGTTTCATATCTGTTCATCCTGCCACTTGTTTTTGACGCGCACCTGATTTCTAATTGTTGCCAGTATTTAAGCCTGCCTTCTCGCTCTGTTCAGTCTTGATCCTTTGTTTGCGGTAAGCAACAATGACTTTGGCATTTCCTAAATCTTGTCTCTACGCTAAGTAGCTCCTTAGCTTCCCGTGCGCTCGGCACGTCATTTTTGGACTCTGTTTTCCGTGCTAAGTTTACGCGTTTTCTTTTGTCTGTTTTTGTACCAGTGTTATCTTTTTTTTATATCAAACCAACCTCTTACCTGCTTTTCCTGTCCCCTTCTGGTCTTCTTGCATCTTGGGGTGGACAAAACGCGCACCAATATGAGCCACCATCGTGACAAAATGTGTATTTTGTGTGACCATGTGTGTTGACTTTTGTGTTGGTGGTAGTTCTTGCAAAATTGAGAAAGGTTTTTTCCATTGGCTCATATTAGGGGTGTAACGGTACGTGTATTTATATTGAACCGTTTCGGTACGGGGTGTTGCGATCCGTTACCCGGATCTTCACATGTTGTTTATTGTTCCATTGTCTCATTCTCCGTCTGACCAGCTTACTTTCTGTTTAGTCAGTCACCTTGGTTACGCATTGATTTCACCTGCTCCTCGTTTTCTACACACACCTGGTTCTCCTTGATTACTCCCTATATAAGCCTTCCTCTTTTCTTTGTTCAGTCTGGGTTCATAATTTGCCTTTGAGCACGTACGTATATTCTCGCTAGCTTTTAACGCTAAGCCTTTGTTTTATTCCAGCTCTCATGCTGATGAATTGTTTTTCCTTTTTGTGTGCCTTTGTTTCAGTTTCAGTTTCAGTTCAGTTTATTTTCAGTCTAACAAAAACATATTCAAACATAGACTGAAACAGGCAGAAGCAAAAAAGCTTATATGCCCAACATACATTTTTTTTACATTCAATTAAGTTACCTTTTCTAATAATTCTGCAACACAAAAAGAGTGCCAGTCTTAGTTGGTCTGTTTTCTATTCCTAGCTTTTATGCTAGCGTCCTTGGTTTATTTTGTATGTTAGCTCCAGTATTTTTGTTCGTAGCCTGCTTTTGTTAAGTTTAATAAATCATTTAAACTTACCATTGCTGTGTTCTTGTCGACGCATCCACGGAGGGACAAACCCGGCATTACTATGCCAATCAGTCATTACACGGGGGTTCGGTTCGGAGGCGTACCGAACGAGTTCCACACGGACATATTAAGTAGCGCACCGCACGTTGTGTAAACAATGCACACCGAGGCACCATGATTTGATTTACGTGGACCCGACTTAAACAAGTTGAAAAACTTATTCGGGTGTTACCATTTAGTGGTCAATTATACGGAATATGTACTGTACTGTGCATTCAATCAAAAAAACACACGGCATGCTAACAACGACCGAGCTACGATAGACTGACCACACCTCCTCTTTTCGCCGGATATGTCCTCTTTTGCGGGGCTGTCCGGGTGGAATTTCTTAAATGCCTCAAATGTCATTTTAAGTTAGGGTTGCGTGTATTTTCAATGTACGTTCAGGGTTAAGAAGGGGTTAAAAACAAAAAAAATTGTCCGCAGCAACATTCGTGAGGGAGGGGCAGAGACAGAGAGAGCGAGAGAGTTATGATAAACTCGCATGCGTCGCCAGGCTCTGCTTTTTTACCCATAGATTTATCAGATTTTATTTCTTATTATCCATAACAAGGGTGTCAAAAGTGTGCCCCGGAAGCCATTTGCGGCCCACAGCTAATGTTTTAAAGGCCCACGGCACATTCTAAAAATACTATTAAAATAAACAAATACATAAACAAAAGTGAAATGAAAAAGCTTAAAGGCTAAATGTAATTTAGAAAAAGTTGCAACGTTGAGTAATAAAACAAATCTGTGTTTTTTTTGTTTCAAACTGTCATTGCTCAAAACATAATATTGAATCAAAATCATTGTTATTATGAGTTATTGACCTGTCCAAGTTTCCGATTACTTCACATCAACTATTCCACTAAGAAAAATATTTTTGGTAGAAGATTTTGCAAATTTGGTAAATAAATAACCAAAAAATATATATTTTGTGTTTTTTTTTACTGTACCGAAAATGAACCGAACCGTGACCTCTGAACCGAGGTACGTACTGAACCGAAATTTATGTGTACCGTTACATCCCTGGCTCATATAAGTAAAAGTTGTGTTGTGTACACGTTAACGTAAAATTCATGGTCATAGACCTGCATTGCTCATGTTGTCGTCAAGACGGTCGCAATTAGCCTGTCGTTATTAAAAACAAAGCTTTTAGCACTCAGCAGGATTCAGATTCCTTATGAAACTTGTGACGTCTTCCAGGCCGCACTTGGACCGTGGGCTGTAGTTTGGATACCGCTGGCTTATCGCTAGGACGATATCATTTTCTTTTACCAAGCATGGAAAAAAAAGCAAGTGAATGTGAAGGACAGTGCTGAGAAAAAGAAGCGAATAATATTAATTAAGTTAAATAACAGCATACCCCGCCTTCCGCCCGATTGTAGCTGAGATAGGCGCCAGCGCCCCCCGCGACCCCAAAAGGGAATAAGCGGTAGAAAATGGATGGATGGAACAGCATTCCCGCGGGTCATAAAAAAGCATTAAAAGTAATTAAATGGATTTAGCAGAAATTAAGGCCTTAAATGGCAATTAAAAAACATTAGATTTTATTTCCGGAGGCATAAAAAGGAATACAATTGTAGGCCTGTGCCCATAGTTAATAAGACAATTGAATGTTAAATGAAAATGAAATCAATATTTTTGCCATCATCTATAAATTGCTATGTCTGTGTTCCTTTTCTTTGTCTCTGGCTTTCAAACTGGATACAGGAGGTCTCACTCCGTGCATCGCTCTCAGCACTTGAGTGTGTCAATTCCACGGTGGAATTACATGAACAGAGTGAGCTTCCTGTCAGTCATCCACAATCCTTGTTTGGGTACACACAGGTGGGACCTACTTGCAATCATCTTCCACACATTGTCCTGTGTGTAGTAGTGGTTGTAGTAAACAATGGCATCTAAAGCGACACTCACTTTAAAGGGGAACATTATCACCAGACCTATGTAAGCGTCAATATATACCTTGATGTTGCAGAAAAAAGACCATATGTTTTTTTAACCGATTTCTGAACTCTAAAAGGGTGAATTTTGGCGAATTAAACGCCTTTCAATTGTTCGCTGTCAGAGCGATGACCTTTCACCCGTGACGTTACAATGGGAAGCAATCCGCCATTTTCTCAAACACATTACACACACCAAGTCAAATCAGCTGTTATTTTCCGTTTTTTCGACTGTTTTCCGTACCTTGGAGACATCATGCCTCGTCGGTGTGTTGTCGGAGGGTGTAACAACACGATCAGGGACGGATTCAAGTTGACTTACGTGGAGTGTGCATCGATTAACACGGCATACTAATCGATGCTAACATGCTAGTTAGGCTAGCTGTATGTACACATTTCATTGTTATGCCTCATTTGTAGCTATATTAGCATCCAGCCTTTCCCTCCACCCACATTTAATGCCAAACAAACACATACCAATCGACGGATTCAAGTTGCACCAGTGTCAAAAGATGCGAAAGTCCCTCGTTTGTTCTGCACATTTTACCGACGATAGCTATGCTACGACAGATGGCACAGAGATGTGTGGCTATCCTGCGACACTTAAAGCAGATGCATTTCCAACGATAAAGTCAACGAAATCACAAAGGTGAGTTTTGTTGATGTTATTGACTTGTGTGCTAATCAGACATAGTTGGTCACGGCATGACTGCCAGCTAATCGATGCTAAAACGCTATTTAGGCTAGCTGTATGTACATTTGTAGCTATATTTGCATCCAGCCTTTCCCTCCAACCACATTTAATGCCAAACAAACACTTACCTATCGACGGATTTCAGTTGCTCCAGTGGTCAAAAGATGCAATCGTTGGTTAGGAAGCGATCTGCGAATAGCTTCAATAGCTATTCGCTCAATAGCTTCAGTTTCTTCTTCAATTTCGTTTTCGCTATCTGCCTCCACACTCCAACCATCCGTTTCAATACATGCGTAATCTGTTGAATCGCTTAAACCGCTGAAATCCGGGTCTGAATCCGAGCAAATGTCGCTATATCTTGCTGTTCTATCCGCCATGTTTGTTTGTATTGGCATCACTATGTGACGTCACAGGAAAATGGACGGGTGGATTTACAGATAGCGAAAATCAGGCACTTTAAGCCTTTTTTCGGGATATTCCATGATGGGTAAAATTTAGAAAAAACCTTCGAAAAATAAAATAAGCCACTGGGAACTGATTTTTATTGGTTTTAACCCTTCTGAATCTGTGATAATGTTCCCCTTTACCGATGGAGCTGGAACTAATCATTTTGAAACCCTTTTAAAGTACTTATTGCTTGGAACCTGTAGGAGAAGACGTTCATGAAGGTGGGCTATGTGAACCCTGGATATGATGTCGTAATAAGCTGATCAATATCAGCCTTTTTTTTTATTTTTGTAACTTATTTTCAGCAGGAACATGAATATAAAAGTCAAACAATGTCAAACTTGTCTCCATACATTTTTACAAAATATGTACCGTATTTTCTGGACCATAGGGCGCACCGAATTATAAGGCGCACTTCTAATGGATGGTCTATTTTCAATCTTTTTTCATACATAAGGCGCCCCGGATTATAGGGCGCATTAAAGGAGTCATATTATTATTGTTTTTTTTTTCTAAATGTAAAACACTTCCTTGTGGTCTACATAACATGTAATGGTGGTTCTTTGGTCAAAATGTTGCACAGATGATGTTCTACAGATCATCTTCAAGCCGCTTTCTGACAGTTGCACCGTTTTGTGGGCAGTGTTATTTACGTGGCTCACTTTCGGCAGCATTTTCTCCCCGTCATCTTTGTTGTAGCGGTGTAGCGTGCAAGGACGGGAGTGGAAGAAGTGTCAAAAGATGGAGCTAACTGCTTTAATGACATTCAGACTTTACTTCAATCAATAATGGAGTAAGCAGCATCTCCTCATCCGGAAACAACGCCGGAAATGTGTTTGGTGAAAAACAATCCGACTTGAACTCTAACAACTTAAGTTCCTTGGATGAATTATGTCAACTCACATATGTTTTAGCACTTTTGTGGCGAGTTTACTGACAGATATAAGTAAAAACTCTTCACTATATTACAAATGGCAACAGCGGAGGATGAATTTCCCACAACAAGAAGATAGAGAAAAAGAAGAAGCTCATCAACTACGGTGTCGCCACGGACTACAAAAGCGGATTCGTGCAATTTTCCGGGATTTTTACAGATCCCAAATACAGATCAGCAGGTACCAGAAGGTAAGAAAAGTTGCTATTGCATAATATTGCGAAACAAAACGCCAGATAGTATGTCTTCACTTATACACACACCATTATTATACTCGTACATCTAGCGGTGCGGCTTCATAGCTTACCAAAGTCGTACTAAAACATTTTGATAGATTCGTGAACCACCGTGTGTAGTGTTCTATATTTTCAATGGAACATATAAACTTTTGGTTATGAAGCTGCACAGCTAGATGGATTGTCAGCACATTAAACATAAGAGTATTATTATGGTGTGTGTGTATAAGGTAAGACTATATCTGCCGTTCTGTTTTGCAATATTATGCAGAAGCAACTTTTCTTACCTTCTGGTACTTGCTGATCTGTATTTGGGATCTGCATGAATCCTAAAAATGCTACTTTGTAGCATATAAAATATGCTAAAATTATAATATGGTGTGCCTTATGGCCGGGAACATTCGGTAGGTATTTTGGTTGAGGAGCACCATCACAGAACCAATTAAAACTGTAAGCTATGACCACTTGACTGTCAAAGTTCACATTTCAAAGTATGGACAGTTTTCTGAGAAAATTGGTAAAAATAAGGGGTTTCAATCTTCATCACAAATCACTGTTAAAACATAAAAGTTATTGGCCAAGTAAGGACTTGATTCCATGTTGTATTTTCAAGATGTCTGTTGGATTTTACCCGTTTTCTGTAGTTCAACAGTCTATGGTTGGGTCAACTATAAGATTTAATAAGCCTTAATCAAAACCCGTCACATATTTTCAAACATTGGGTCATGTCATTTCCCTGTCAATGTCACAGAAAACATTAAAATAGGGTTTTCTTTCTTCTTTAGGTGAAAACAAAAAAATTCCTATTTTCGCCACTGCTGCTGCCCACTGCTCCCCTCACCTCCCAGGGGGTGAACAAGGGGATGGGTCAAATGCAGAGGACAAATTTCACCACACCTAGTGTGTGCGTGACTATCCTTGGTACTTTAACTTTTAACTTTAACTGTTCAGGGATGGGCTTCACGGTGGCAGAGGGGTTAGTGCGTCTGCCTCACAATACGAAGGGGTTCAAATCCAGGCTCGGGATCTTTCTGTGTGGAGTTTGCATGTTCTCCCCGTGAATGCGTGGGTTCCCTCCGGGTACTCCGGCTTCCTCCCACTTCCAAAGACATGCACCTGGGGATAGGTTGATTGGCAACACTAAATTGGCCCTCGTGTGTGAATGTGAGTGTGAATGTTGTCTGTCTATCTGTGTTGGCCCTGTGATGAGGTGGCGACTTGTCCAGGGTGTACCCCGCCTTCCGCCCGATTGTAGCTGAGATAGGCGCCAGCGACCCCAAAAGGGAATAAGCGGTAGAAAATGGATGGATGGATGTTCAGGGATGGTTTTTCCACCTTGACATAGATGGCTTCCCTTGCTCCTCTTTCGTACAATCCGTCCTCCCTGTCCAGAATCCGTGCACTTTAAACAGCATCATGATCACTAAGCGGTAACAAGCTTATGCAGATATTGACATACTGAGCCGGGCTGCATCGCCTCTGAGTTGGTAAAAGTTAATTCTAGATTACAAATCATGCCTCTAACTTGTATAGTAAAAGGTTTGTGTTCATAAACCGATAAGTTGGTGAACTTTGACATTAGACTTAGACCCAGATATCGAGAGAAAGACGCTCATTTTGAGGCAGTTTTTTTTCCCTACCTGCGTGAGGATTATGATTAATTCTTTATCTAAATGGGACTATACAAACATCCCATCAGTCGGCATCCCAGTTAGAGCAGACAATGTACAGTAAGTGATTGTTTCATTATTTTCATAGTTTACATGTATTGATTGGCACTTTTGCAATAATGTTTACCACTGAATCTGCTTATCAGTCAGCTTCTAAAACTTGTAGCTCATCCAACGGTGGTCGCCAAATACTTTCATCAGTGAAACATGTTCAAAATAAACAGTGGGATTTTCTAGCAATAAGAAAGTTTTTGTGTCATGTTTGCCCTCCTCCAGCAACCAAACTAAAACAAAAACTATTTCTCCCCCCCACCTATTTCCATTTTCATACATTTTTGAAAAAGCTCCAGGAAGCCTCAAGTAGGGCGCTAAAAAGTTTTCCAAAAGTTTTAGAGTTAATTTTTTAACACACACACACACACACGCACACACACACACACACACACACACACATATATATATATATATATATATATATATATATATATATATATATATATATATATGTATATATATATATGTATATATATATATATATATATATATATATATATATAGTATATACTTTGATGTTTAAAAAACTGTGATTATTAAAGGAATGGGAAGGGTGTGTACGCTATGGCACAGTTACGTACATTGTGTCTGGTGTTTTTTGTAGTTGAAAATTAAAGGCCTACTGAAACCCACTACTACCGACCACGCAGTCTGATAGTTTATATATCAATGATGAAATATTAACATTGTAACACATGCCCATACGGTCTTTTTAGTTTACTAAATTGCAATTTAAAATTTCCCACGAGTTTCTTGTTGAAAATGTCGCAGAATGATGACGCATACGCTTGACGTCACGGACTGTCAGGAAATATTAGCAGCTGCACCACTCGCGGCTAAAAGTCGCCTGCTTTAACCGCATAATTACACAGTATTTTGGACATCTGTGTTGCTGAATCTTTTGCAATTTGTTCATCTAATAATGGAGACTATAAAAAACAATGCTGTTGGTGGAAAGCGGTGGATTGCAGTTGTCTTTAGCACCGAGACACAGCCGGTGTTTCTTTGTTTGTTGTGAAGCGGAGCGGTCAAGGGAACATGTTTTCTCTACGTCAACCGGCATGTTTTTGGATGGGGAAATTGTGATATATATCTTACCGGAGACATCATTGGATTATTCGTCATCCTGCAGCTGCTGTTTAACAGGCAGCTGTGAGCTTGGCTCCTCGGCTTCTCTCTGAGACACTTCGTGTTCACCGCAGCCATCCGACCTCGAGGTATTTCTTTACAATCTTTGAAATCTCACTAAAACACTATTAAAACAATAAGCAGATAAGGGATCTTCCAGAATTATATTATTAAATGTGTCTAATTACATCTGAAACGCTCACACTGCCGCCGCCCGGAGCAGTCGCTTTTTTTTTCTTTTTTTTCTAGTCCTTCACTATCAATATCCTAATTCACAAATCTTTCATCCTCGCTCAAATTAATGGGGAAATTGTCGCTTTCTCGGTCCGGATTGCTCTTACTGCTGGTGGCTCCCATTAAAAACAAAGTGAATATGTGTGGAGCCCTGCAACTTCGTGACGTCTTGCGCACATACTTCCGGTTTAGGCAGGGCTTTTCTATTAGCGACCAAAAGTTGCAAACTTTATCGTCGATGTTCTCTACTAAATCTTTTCAGCAAAAATATGTCAATATCGAGAAATGATCAAGTATGACACATAGAATTGACCTGCTATTCCCGGCGAAATAAGAAAATCTCATTTCAGTAGGCCTTTAAGCTATGTAGATCGTACTACGGCTTCCTCCCACCTCCAAAATCATGCACCTGGGGATAGGTTGATTGGCAACACTAAAATATCCCTAGTGTGTGAGTTTGACTGTTGTCTATCTATCTGTGTTGGCCCTGTGATGAGGTGACGACTTGTCCAGTGTGTACCCCACCTTCCGCCTGAATGCAGGTGGAATAGGCTCCAGCACCCCTAAGAACCTGAGAAAGACTGGCAGTAGGAAATGGATGGATGGTTTATGGCTGTAATGGAATTAGATTGTACAAATTGTATCCCTTGTGCACCGCAACTTTCTCTATGCAAATAAGACACGTCGGGGTCCCCCTGTGCTCAACAAAAAAATATTGCATCCCCCACTTTTCCTGGAATTGTCTTTGCTCATCACTAACCTTTCTCTTCACTGCAGGCTTTGAAAAAGACATGTTTGGGGTTGTGGAATATATTTGTATTTAGCCGACGCACGGAGAATAATGTTATTTCCGCAATGTGTGTCATTCCGCTTTTCCTCCCTACAGCAACACGGCGGTTGACGGATAATAGCCGGGAAAGTACCGGGAGAGCGAGCGCAGTGACGGCTTGTGGAGTGTTATCCGGCGTCATATAGAAATATATGTAGTGTTCATCGTGTGAGGCAATGCAAATTAAACAATAAAAAAACAAAAAACAGTTTTAATTTGTCTAGGTCAGGGGTCGGCAACTTATACCACTCAAAGAGCCATTTTGACCCATTTCACTAAATAAAGAAAACAATGGGAGCCACAAAACTCTTTTGAAATTTAAGATGAAATAACACTACATACAGAGTTTTTTTTTACTTTGTGCTATGTATATACCAGGAGTGTCAGACACGCAGCCCGCACCTTAATATGCATATTTACTGATAGTGGGGCTCACGAGTTTTATATGAAAGCCGCTTGACAGCATCTAGTGTTGTATCGTCCGCGAATGATTCGTTCGAACGAAAAAATCTTTTGACTGAACGTATTGAACTGAATCACTTCATGAACTGATTCGTTCCTTTCTCAGTTCAGTTGAGCTCCGCCGCGACCATGCCGGTATGAGTTGAACTGGCGCATTCTGTGACTCACTGAACCCTCTACGTCGGCTATTCATCATGTGGGTGGGGGGGGGGGGGGGGACTGCGCGAACGATTCGTTCACCGCGGTGTAACGACATGAATCACTCAGTGAAAGACAACGCTCTCGCTCTCTGCTCTGCTTATCCCAATGCCGCAAGTGATTTTAGTAGGCTATTACTCCATCCATCCATTTTCTTCCACTTATCCGAGGTCGGGTCGCGGGGGCAACAGCCTAAGCAGGGAAACCCAGACTTCCCTCTCCCCAGCCACTTCGTCCAGCTCTTCCCGGGGGATCCCGAGGCGTTCCCAGGCCAGCCGGGAGACATAGTCTTCCCAACGTGTCCTGGGTCTTCCCCGTGGCCTCCTACCGGTTGGACGTGCCCTAAACACCTCCCTAGGGAGGCGTTCGGGTGGCATCCTGACCAGATGCCCGAACCACCTCATCTGGCTCCTCTCGATGTGAAGGAGCAGCGGCTTTACTTTGAGTTCCTCCCGGATGGCAGAGCTTCTCACCCTATCTCTAAGGGAGAGCTCCTAGGCTATTACAATTTTTTTTTATTTCCCACTTTTATTTATTTCTTATTTTCATTTCAGTGTAATAAAACATATTAAACAACCAAGACATTTAGTCACACTTTGTTTATTGGACAGGCCAGAAACGCACACACAGTGTTTTTAAAAGTAACAGAATCTTTACTACAGCTGCAATGTCTGTTTGCGAACGTCAAGGGGAGTCTGTCAGGGCAGAGAGCGATTCACGTCTGTCGCCCTCTGGCCCACAGAACTGTACCTGTGTGATTCATGTTCGCTTCACGAACTTCCAAGAACTGACTGGTTCTTGTAAGTTCGTGATTCAGGTTCGCGCTGCATTCACTCACTCATTCAGAATCAGGACTCGCGAACCTACTGACACATTGAGGCTCTCGTTCAGTCACTGTGCGCGTCGTTCATTGGGTGCTGAAGGCTTGTGTCGTTCCCGAACTGACACACACCGTGATCTGCCGCTGGGGAAGCTGTTACTGACTGATGCTTCGCCGACCTGGACACAGAACTGCTGCTGCAGAAGTGATTCAGGTTCACGTACTGAACTGTGCCGACTATGGTGCTGTGTCAGTCACTCACTGCTTGGTGTACTGCATGCACAGAGCTGTGTAGGGACTCGCGTTCACCCTATTTGCTTCTTCTCCCGCGAATGTCTGCACTGTACTGCTGTACTACCCTCCGTGCGTCAGTTGAGGTGGGCGGAGTTAAGGGGGGGGCCGGGTTTTGTGTTAGCAGCGTGGCACCGTGGGAGAGTGGCCGTGCGCAATCAGAGGGTCCCTGGTTCAATCCCCACCTAGTACCAACCTCGTGATGTCCGTTGTGTCCTGAGCAAGACACTTCACCCTTGCTCCTGATGAGTGCTAGTTAGCGCCTTGCATGGCAGCTCCGTCCATCAGTGTGTGAATGTGTGTGTGAATGGGTAAATGTAGAAGTAGTGTCAAAGCGCTTTGAGTACCTTGAAGGTAGAAAAGCGCTATACAAGTACAACCCATTTATCATTTATTTCCTTGAATTGCCGCAGGGTATATAGTATGCGCCTGCCTTGAATTACTGCCGGCTCAAACTCGCTTCCCAAAATAATTAGTGCATGCTTAGTATTACCGCCTGGTCAAACTCGTGACGACACTTCCCCTGTCATCATTTTCAAAATGGAGGAGGCTGATTTCAATACCGGTAATTTGAAATCGCATAAAGGGAAGAAGATTAAGAGCTATTCAGTAGGATTTAAGGTCCAAACTTACATCACACTCAAATTTTTACTGCATACCTTTGGTAAGTGCCGGAGTGAGAAGAGGTTTTAAAATAATCAGCGCATGCTTACTTTTACCGCATACCTTCGGTAAGCGCAGGAGTGAGAAGAGGTTTTAAATTAATTAGCGCCCCGGCGGCAATTCAAGGAAATACGGTATATATATATATATATATATATATATATATATATATATGTATATATATATATATATATATTTTTTTTAATATATATATATACATGTATATATACAGTATATATATATATATATATATCTGTATATATATATATATATACATGTATATATATATTTATATAAAGATATATACATTTATACATATATATAGATATATACACAATTATATATGTATAGATATATACATATACAATAAGATATATTTACATATAGACATATATATATATATATATATATATATACATACTATACATAGTATACAGTATGTAGTGTGTATATATATATATATATATATATATATATATCTATATCCATATATATATAGATATATATATATATATATATATATATATATACACACACACAACACATAACTACACAAATTAATTATTATTTTTGCAGCATGTAATAAAATAAACAGTAAATATTGTATGTGATTTACCTTCGTTCCACTGGTGTACTACTTCCTTTATTTTACGTTTCCCAAACAAATTCTCAGAGTAGTAGTAGCACCTGAGGGCGCTGCTTCAAGTTCGGCTGAATACTTAATAATCTTCTGTAAATAGAGTAAAGAAATACAGGTTGCACTTACCCGTATAAAAAAATATCCGAGGAGTGGGACCTTAAACAATGGGTTAGTGTGGCTGAGGCTTAGGCTAAATAATTATTCGTTTAAGGAGTTGTCCGGCTTAATGTAGACAGGCCCTAAGTTTTAGGAGCGCCCCCAACTTTGTTCAACCAATCAGCGGTCAACAGCACAGCCCACCCCCGATAAGGTTCCTGGAACCTTCCAAATGTCCCAAATTGCTCAAAGGAACTAAAATTACTTCCTGATGAACTAACTTTACCTGGTTAGTTTTTTGGTGGAAACACAAAAAGGTACTTTATTTAATGGAAAAGTTCCTATAAAAATTCACTTGGTCGAAAAGGGAGACATCAAAATGCTGTTTGGTTGAGCTTCAATGGAACCCTCCGCTGGTACAGCTATAGAGTTGTTTGGTAAATAAGTTGCCCAGAGACCACAATCCCTTCTTTCCAGCATGGTCTGTGCTACTGCTGACATGGAACCTTTTTTCCTGTAAAAAATATTGTTTATAATGCATTAATACTATACGGAATTTTCTGCACTGCAAATAAATGAAGAGACAATTTACCGTGTGTGCAATCACCTCCATTTAAAGATTCACTCTGTCTTTCATGTGTGTGATAGTCTTTGGACTGATGTAGTCGGTTTCAAACCTTAGGTCCAGAATGAAAGCAAGATCTCGCAGCTCCTGTATGGCTGGGTCATTGTAATTCTTCTCTAGGTAAGCGATGATTTTTGACCTGATGTTTTTTGTCAATTCAGTGTTTTCGTCCTTTTTTTACCAGAGGCGGGTTTTAGCAGCTGCAGGGCTGGTTTAAGATATGACACACTAATGTTCCGTATTTTCCGGACTATAAGGCACACTTAAAATATTTAATTTTTCTCAAAACTCCCCAGTGTATAACCCGGTGCGCCTTATGTACGAAATAATTCTGGTTTTCCTTACTGACCTCGAAGCAATTTTATTTGGTACATGGTGTAGTGATAAGTGTGACCAGTAGATGGCAGTCAAAAATAAGAGATTTGTCTAGACTGATGGCAGCATGACTCAAGTAAACAGCACCAACATTTTATATGTTCCATTGAAAATATAGAACATTACACACGGCACTCAAAAATCTATCAAAATGTTTTAGTACGACTTTGGTAAGCAATGAAGCCACAAAGCTTGATGGATTGTACTGTGCTTCAACATACGAGTATTATTAAGGTGTGTGTATAAGGTAAGACATTATCTGGCGTTTTGTTCAGCTATATTATGCAAAGCGACATTTCTTACCTCCCGGTACCTGCTGATCTGTATTAAGGATCTGCATAAATCCTGAAAAATTGTGTGTTTCCGCCTTTGTAGTCAGTGCCGACATGGTAGTACATGAGCTTCTTATTTTTCTCTATCTTCTTGTTATGGGACATTCATCCTCCGGTGTTGCCATTTCTAATATAAAGCAAAAAACAAAACTCAGTTGACAGTAAAAAGTTGTCACAATTGTTGGATATGACTTTAAACCATAATCAAGCATGCATCACTATAGCTCATGTCTCAATGTAGGAGTACTGTCACCACCTGTCACATCACGCCGTGACTTATTTTGAGGTTTTTGCTGTTTTCCTGTGTGTAGTGTTTTAGTTATTGTCTTGCGCTTCTATTTTCGTGGCATTTTTCTTTTTGGGGTATTTTCCTGTATCAGATTAATGTCTTCCTTTTAGCGATAATCCCCGCACCTGTTTTGTTTTACAAATTAAGAATATTTAAATTGTTTTTATCCTTCTTTGTGGGGACATTGTTGATTGTCATGTTATGTTCGGATGTACTTTGTCTTTGCTCCAAAGTAAGTATTTGCTGTCGTCCAGCATTCTGTTTTTGTTTACTTTGTAGCCAGTTCAGTTTTAGTTTCGTTCTGCATAGCCTTCGCTAAGCTTCAATGCCTTTTCTTAGGGAAACTCACCTTTTGTTTATTTTTGGTTTAAGCAGTAGACCCCTTCTTACCTGCACGCTGCCTCCCGCAGTTCCCGAAATTTACAAAGCAATTAGCTAGCGGCTGCCACCTACTGATATGGAAGAGTATTACACGGTTACTCTGCCGAGCTCGAGACCAGTGGTTCTTAACCCAGTTGGAGGTACCGAATCCCACCAGTTTCATATGCGCATTCACCGAACCCTTCATTAGTGAAAAATATATATATATATTTTTTCAAATTCAAGAAAAACTTATGTTTTTTTTATTGGTGCACAAAATTAACACCACCTTGTTCACAGAACAAAACCAACACAGTGCATGATTTCACAACAAATTACACACCTTGCACACATTACCATGAAATGATTAACCTGGACCCTGACTTAAACAAGTTGAAAAACCTATTCGGGTGTTACAGAATATGTACTGTACTGTGTAAACTGTACTGTTTCATATAATGTATTCTCTTCCTTTGCAAACTGCTAGTAAAAGTTTCAATCAATCAATCAAAAAACCTGAAAATCAGATGGAAAATTAGAGGGAACATTGTTTGGGGTGTATCCATAATACGCCGACAGGCTGAAGGTTTTATTTACACAATAATTCGGATGTGTCTATACTTCCGTGGCGGAGGCTCTGCCGAACCCCTGAGGCCGACTCACCGAACCCCTAGGGTTCGATCGAACCCAGGTTAAAAACCACTGCTCTAGACACTCAACAACAACACATCATTTTCAGACTATAATTACTGGTTTGCAAAAAATATTTTTAACCCAGACTGTATCGCACAGCACACTATTGCACAGTGGTTGAAAAACACTGATGGAGACCACAAGGCAGTGTTTTACATTTAGAATTGTTTTTCAAAATAACATGACTCCTTTAATGTGCCCTATAATCCGGTGCACCTTATATATGAAAAAAACGATCGAAAATAGACCATTCATCGGCAGTGCGCCTTATAACCCGGTGCACCCTCCATCCATCCATCCATCCATCCATCCATCCATCCATCCATCCATCCATCCATCCATCCATCATCTTCCACTTATCCGAAGTCGGGTCGCGGAGGCAGCAGTCTAAGCAGGGAAGCCCAGACTTCCCTATCACCAGCCACTTCGTCTAGCTCTTCCCGGGGGATCCCGAGGCGTTCCCAGGCCAGCCGGGAGACATAGTCTTCCCAACGTGTCCTGGGTCTTCCCCGTGGCCTCCTACCAGCTGGACGTGCCCTAAACACATCCCTAGGGAGGCGTTCGGGTGGTCTCCTGACCAGATGCCCGAACCACCTCATCTGGCTCCTCTCGATGTGGAGGAGCAGCGGCTTTACGTTGAGCTCCTCCCGGATGGCAGAGCTTCTCACCCTATCTCTAAGGGAGAGCCCCGCCACACGGCGGAGGAAACTCATTTCGGCCGCTTGTACCCGTGATCTTATCCTTTCGGTCATGACCCAAAGCTCATGACCATAGGTGAGGATGGGAACATAGATCGACCGGATCCGCCTGTCGATCTCACGATCCACTCTTCCCCCACTCGTGAACAAGACTCCTAGGTACTTGAACTCCTCCACTCGGGGCAGGGTCTCCTCCCCAACCCGGAGATGGCACTCCACCCTTTTCCGGGCGAGAACCATGGACTCGGACTTGGAGGTGCTGATTCTCATTCCGGTCGCTTCACACTCGGCTGCGAACCAATCCAGTGAGAGCTGAATATCCCGGCCAGATGAAGCCATCAGGACCACATCATCTGCAAAAAGCAGAGACGTAATCCCGTGGCCACCAAACCGGTGCGCCCTATGGTCCGGAAAATACAGTTATTTTATGAGAGGATAGCAACAGTAAAATCTTGGAGAGGTTTGAAGACACTGTTTATGGACCCAATATGTCCCGCTAAGTGGGAACCAGAAGTCGGGTCTGTCAGTCTTTGGACAGTACCTGTGTCAGTGCTTTGTGTGACTCCAACATTCTCTGCCTAGAAACCCATCTTGTTAGGCATTCAGTGTTTAAAGAATGTTTCGGAATATTCGGTTATTTTTAGGCTTCAGTCAGTTTGAATGTCTGATTACTTATTTGAAGAGCCCTGTTGCCCACTTGACTCGTGGTTCATTTTTCACACCATTTTCTTGAGAGAAAAAAACAGAAAAGGGTAGCATCTGTGAGATTTATAAATGTCTTGGTGAATAAAACCATTCTGTAAAATACTCTCAAAAGAAAAACATACTATTAACATCAATTATATATAAAATATAAATAACGAAATTAAGTATTTAAGATTGTTTTTTTTGCAGTACATCTCAACTAGCTATTACTGTATGAAAAAATCAAGATCCACTATGGACTGGACTTTCACAATATCATGTTAGACCCGCTCGACATCCATTGCTTTCGGTCTCCCCTAGAAGGTGTGTGTGTGTGTGTGTGTGTAGGGGGGGGGTCCTCTCCAAGGTTTCTCATAGTTATTGTCACCGACGTCCCACTGGGGTAAGTTTTTCCTTATGTGGGCTCTGTACCGCGGATGTCGTTATGGCTTGTGCAGCCCTTTGAGAAACTTCTGATTTAGGGCTATATAAATAAACATTGATTGAAGACACACAGGGACAAGAGGGAACTTACCAATAGCCAAGTGCAGCTTAATTGACGACCGAGCTTAATTGATGTTGTCAGCGGTGATGCACGTCTTATTGCTGCCGTCCAAGCCCCAACTTAACAAGCACTCCATTAGCCCATTTGCTATATTTTCTCCAATGTGCTCCTTGGGAAAATAAGTTGTTCTCCGGTAGCGGGTCTTCAGGTTAAAATTCTCATCAATAAAAAGCAAAGTGAGGCCGATACACGGATGCCTGGGCAGATATTTGATCAGTCAAATAACCAACCATAAATGAAAGTTAAGTCAGTAAGTCCCAGGCTGATATTTATTACTGTTTAAAAACTAGCATTTTTTTTTAAAGGCCTACTGAAAGCCACTACTACCCACCACGCAGTCTGATAGTTTATATATCAATGATGAAATATTAACATTGCAACACATGCCAATACGGCCTTTTTAGTTTACTAAATTGCAATTTTAAATTTCCCGGGAGTTTCGTCTTGAAAACGTCGTGTAATGATGACGGGTACGCAAGACGTCACTGGTTTTTAGGAAGTATGAGCGCTGCACACACACACAGCTAAATGTAGTCTGCTTTAACGGCATAATTACACAGTATTTTGGAGATCTGTGTTGCTGAACCTTTTGCAATTTGTTCAATTAATATTGGAGAAGTCACAGTAGAAAGATGGAGTCAGGAAGCTTTAGCCTTTAGCCACACAAACACACGGTGATTCCTTGTTTAAAATTCCTGGAGGTGAAACTTTCCTATGGATCAGAGCGCGGTCAAGCGAACATGGATCACGACTACATGTCGACTGGCAGTTTTCGGTGAGAAAATTGTGGTTAAAAAGTCGCTTCTTACCGGAGAAAAGCTGAGTTTGTGCCGTCCATAGCTGCCGTCGACTCCCCTGAGACACTGCGCGTCAACACACCCGTGGAGACACCCTTCCGACTATCAGGTACTATTAAACTCACTAAAACACTAGCAACACAATAGAAAAATAAGGGATTTCCCAGAATTATCCTATTAAATGTGTCTAAAAACATCGGAATCCGTCCTGATGCAATCGGGTTTTTTTCTTTTTCTAGTCCGTCACTACCAATATCCTCAAACACGAATCTTTCATCCTCGCTCAAATTAATGGGGAAATTGTCGTTTTCTCGGTCCGAATAGCACTTTTTGTTGGAGGCTCCCATTAAAATCAATGTGAATATGTGAGGAGCCATCAAACATGTGACGTCATCGTCTGCGACTTCCGGTAGAGGCAGGGCTTTTCTCTTATCACCTAAAGTTGCGAACTTTATCGTTGATGTTCTCTACTAAATCCTTTCAGCAAAAATATGTCAATATCACGAAATGATCAAGTATGACACATAGAATGGACCTGCTATCCCCGTTTAAATAAGAAAATCTCATTTCAGTAGGCCTTTAAAGTGCTGTCATGTTGTCACGTCATGTCGGTGTTCCTCACTCTGAATCTGCCAAACGTAATTTAGTTGTGCATTTGGGTTAGGGCTGGGCGATATGGCCTTTTAATAATATTTCAATATTTTTAGACCATGTCACAATACACGGTATATATCTCGATATTTTGCCTTATCCTTGAATGAACAATTGATGCATATAATCACAGCAGTATGATGATTCTATTTGTCTACATTAAAACATTTTTGTTTATACTGCATTAATATATGCTCATTTTTAAACGTTCATGCAGAGAGGGAAATCACAACTAAGTCAATTGACCAAAACTGTATTTATTAAACAGTTATTAAACAGTGGCACGAACACTCATATCATTTCCAAAACAGAAAGTGCAAGATTGTCAGAGACATTTTAAAATAAGCTATGGGTGCACTTTTGTGCATTAAGTCACTAAGATGACATATAAAAAAAAACACTTTTTGTACAGGACACCACTGCAATAGTTTAAATCAAATAAAGTGCACTTTTGTGCATGATGTCACACAATATATTTCAATAACTGTCAAATAAAAATGAGCTGCATAATAGGTTCCTGCGGACGTTATCTCCTTCTGTTGTTGACTTCTTTTTTGCCATACGGTGTTGATGCGGAAATGGTTGCTTGGGCATTTTGTGGGTGTGGCACCGGCCGGAGATGTTGACATGCAGAGTTTCAAGCACTCTTCATTCTCTAGCAGGTGACTTTTCAAATGATGCTACATTAGCAGTGCCCTTACATTTTGTAGCAACGCTTTTGCCGCATAAATGTAGAACATACTCCCGCTTGAAGCCAAACCACCGCCGGACAATGCACCCCGTGCTGTTTTGCTTGGGAATTTATTCTTCCTGCATTTGTTACCAGATTCGCACCTTCTCTCTCTCGTATTAGCACCCACACCTCACCGTTAGCATCACAGCTAATGTTACCATGTCGCTACCTCTCTGCTCTTGTGACGTTGCACATGTGACTTATGTAAGAAGGTGCACTTGTTTTACGTCTCTGTGAGAAGGAGAGACAAGGAAGAGTGGGAAACGCATGTAGTGTAATGCCCACAGCTAAAAGCAACTGTGTGCGTAAGTATACTCGAATTTCACGATATAGTAATTTTCTATATCGCACAGAGACAATCCCGCGACATATCGAGTATATCGATATATCGCCTAACCCTAATTTGAGCTGTTAATACATCTGTTTGAACTGTAGTGTTTATATTGTTACTCTGCACTTTTGTTTTATATGATCCTAACTTGATCGTGAGTTAAGTAATGTACAACTCCACCGCTGCTTACATGTTCAATAGTGAAGTGCAACTTACTATTATTTTTCATGTTTGTGTATATTTGCCCCCCCCCCAACCCCTCCTTAAGATATGTTATTGCTTTTAGTTGTAATTTGTATTTAAGTGCAAAATTATCTTACATTATTATATGAGATTTAAGTGTACAATCCATTTACATAGTTCAAATGGGGCGGCATAGCTTGGTTGCCAGAGTGGCCGTGCCAGCAACTTTAGGGTTCCAGGTTCGATCCCCGCTTCCGCCATCCTAGTCACTGCCGTTGTGTCCTTGGGCAAGACACTTTACCCACTTGCTCCCAGTGCCACCCACACTTGTTTAAATGTAACTTAGTTATTGGGTTTCACTGTGTAAAAGCGCTTTGAGTCACTAGAGAAAAAGCGCTATATAAATATAATTCACTTCACAAATATATGAGAAATACAAGTCTATTGCATTTGAAAGTACAAAACCCAGAACCAGTGTAGTTATTCATAAATAAAAACAGAATACAATGATTTGCAAATCCTTTTCAACGTACAGTATATTCAATTGAATGGACTTCAAAGACAAGGTATTTAATGTTCTAACTGAGAAACATAGTTTTTATTTGCCAGTAATCATTAACTTAGAGTGTAATGGAAGCATCACTTTGCAAAAAAATTGACACAGGGAATTTTTTACCACTGTGTTACATGGCTTTTCCTTTTACCAACACTCAGTAAACATTTGGGAACTGAGAAAAACAATTTTTGAAGCTTCTCAGGAGGAATTCTTTCCCATTTTTGCTTGATGTACAGTTTAAGTTGTTCAAAAGTCCGGGGTCTCCGTTGTGGTATTTTAGGCTTCATAAGGTGCCTCACATTTTCAATGGAAGACAGGTCTGGACTACTGGCAGGTCAGTCTTGTACCCGCACTCTTTTACTATGAAGCTACGCTGTTGTAACACGTGGCTTGGCATTGTCTTGCGGAAATAAGCAAGGGCGTCCATGAAGAAGACGTTGCTTGGATGGACACATATGTTGCTCCAAAACCTGTATGTACCTTTCAGCATTAATGGTGGCTTCACAGATGTGTAAGTTACCCATGCCTTGGGCACTAATACACCCCCATACCATCACAGATGCTGCCTTTTGAACTTTGCGCCTATAACAATCCGAATGGTTCTTTTCCTCTTTGTTCCGGAGGACACGACGTCCACAGTTTCCAAAAACATTTTGAAATGTGGACTCGTCAGACCACACAACACTTTTCCACTGTTCATCTTAGATGAGCTCGGGCCCAACGAAGCTGGCAGCGTTTCTGGGTGTTGTTGATAAATGGCATAAGCTTTGCATAGTATAGTTTTAACTTGCACTTACAAATGTAGTGACCAACTATAGTTACTGACAGTGCTTTTCTGAAGTGTTCCTGAGCCCATGTGGTGATATCCTTTACACTTTGATGTCACTTTTTGAAGCTGGACCGCCTGAAAGATCGAAAGTCACGGGCTAAGCCGCTTACGTGCAGTGATTTATCCAGATTCTCTGAACCTTTTGATAATATTACGGACAGTTTATGGTAAAATCCCTAAATTCCTTGCAATAGTGCATTGAGTATTGTTCTTAAACTCTTCGAAAATTTGCTCACGAAAACAAAGTGGTGATGCTCACACCGTCCTTGTTTGTGAATGACTGGTCATTTCATGGAAGCTGCTTTTAAACCCAATCATGGCACCTACCTGTTTCCAATTAGCCTGTTCATCTGTGGGATGTTCCAAATAAGTGTTTGATGAGCAATGCTAATCGTTCTCATTCTTTTTTGCCACTTGTGCTAGCTTTTTTGAAACATGTTGCAGGCATCAAATTCCGAATGAGCTGTATAGTGGAACTATTTCCTTGACAATGTGACATGCTATAGCGGCCGTTATGATGCCAACGTGAGCTTTTTTTATTAATGTTTTCTTACACCGATCTCGGCCACTTGTCGTAACATTTTCGTCTTCCACCTGTTTCCATGCACAATTACAGGACTCAAACTACTGCCGGTGGTGATTTTTAAAATCTTGATAAAGGTTACACTTAGACTTAGACAAACGTTTTTGATCCACAAGGGAAATTGTTCCACACAGTAGCTCAGTTACAATAGAGTGTTCGCCCGTAGGTCGGTAGGTCGTGAGTTCAAACCCCGGCCAGTCATACCAAAGACTATAAAAATGGGACCCATTACCTCTCTGTTTGGCACTCAGCATCAAGGGTTGGAATTGGGGTTTAAATCACCATAAATGATTCCTGGGCGTGGCCACAGCTGCTGCTCACTGCTCCCCTTATCTCCCAGGGGGTGATCAAGGGCGATGGGTCAAATGCAGAGAATAATTTCGCCACACATTTGTACTTTAACTTTAGCTTTAAACCAGGGGTCTCGGACATGCGGCCCGCGGGCCACTTGCGGCCCGCGAGATTTTATTTTGTGGCCTGCACCTTGATGTGAAAATGTTATGTTAGAGCGGCCCGCGAGTTTTATATTAATGGCGCTTGACAGCGTCTTGCTTGCCAACCCTCACGATTTTTCCGGGAGACTCTCGAATTTCAGGGCATCCTTTCTCTCAAATTTCTGTTGATCTCTTACCCAAACACCAACGTTCATAGGGTGCCGTAATGGCGCTGCCTTTAGCGCCCTCTACAAGCTGTGTAAACAGCGTGCCAGCCAGGTCATATGTTGTATCTGGCTTTTGAACATACACGTATGTGACTGCAAGGCATACTTGGTCAACACAGGTCACAATGAGGGTGGCCATATAAACAACTTTAACACTGTTACAAATATGCACCACACTGTGAACCCACACCAAACAAGAATGACAAACACATTAGCCTCATACAACATGTGGCTCGCCCGTCACGCTGTTTGTGTCAGTGCTATTACAGCACGCCCTAAATATTGATGCCCGGGCGAAAATCGGGACAAATTTGGGAGAATGGTTACCCCGGGAGATTGTCGGAACGTGCACTGAAATTTGGGAGTCTCCCGGAAAAATCAGGAGGGTTGGCAAGTGTGTTGCTGGGGCGGGAAAGCCATTCAAAGAAGGTGAATTCATTAAAAAGTGCATGTTAGATTTTTTAAGAAATCTTTTCTCGCGGCCCAGCCTCACCCAATTTCTGCACCCAGTGGCCCTCAGGTAAATTGAGTTTGAGACCCCTGCTTTAAAGGATGGAAGAGAATCCCTATGACCTCAGAGGTTCAGCTTTCTTTCAGAAAGCAAAAATAAGAACGTGCTTAAAAAGTAGATGTGTTTCTGTTAGAGGAGTTCAACTGTGGAACAGCTTGGATGATTCCTTAAAATGTTCCAGTTCCATTCACACATTTAAAAAACACTTTAAGACTTTAAGTCTTGAAAAAATATATCGCTCTTGAATCAACATTGTTGTTAATACTATGATTAATGTTAATTAAAAACTAAAAGTGGGATATAAATAATAATAGAAGTACAATTGTTTGTATATATTGTATATATAATGAGTGCAAAGGTTTAATACGTACACAGGGATATTTCACATGCCTGTACTGTGTATAAAATTGAACTATGTACATGTTGTTTATAATGTGTATTTACAATATGTTGTGCAAAGGACATTTTATAATTTTCCGAAGTTTATTTTGTACTTGACATTGTTTATAGCATGGGTGTCAAACTCTGACCCGTGGACCAAATTTGGCCCGCCATGTAATTTTTTTGGGCCCTTGAGACAATATTAAATTAACATTAGAGCTGACCCGCCGGTATTAAACAGTGGCGGTGCATTCACCGCTAATTCTAATACTTGCCAACCCTCACGATTTTCCCAGGAGACTCCCGAATTTCAGTGTCCCGCCCCCCCCGGAAAATCTACTGGGACAACCATTCTCACGAATTTCTCCCAATTTCCACTCGGATAAAAATATCGGCGGCGTGCCTTAAAGGTGCTGCTTCTAGCGTCCTCTACAATCTGTTGTCATGTCCGCTTTTCCGCCATACAATCAGCGTGCCGGCCCAGTCACGTAATATATGCGGATTCTACACACACACACACACAAGTGAATGCAAGGCACGCTTGGTCAACAGCCATACAGGTCACCATGAGGGTGGCCTTATAAACAACTTTAGCACTGTTACAAATATGCACCACACTGTGAACCCACACCAAACAAGAAGGACAAACACATTTCGGGAGAACATCCGCACTCTAACACAACATCAACACAACAGAACAAATACCCAGAACCCCTTGCAGCACTAACTCTTCCGGGACACTACAATATACACCCCCGCTACCAACAAACCTCGATTTTGCATGTCACTATAAAGTTATATAAGCCTTGCTTGTTCAATATTCAATGCAAAACTTGTTTGGCTCCCTATTAAAAGGTTAAGTTGTTCAACTTTGGCCCGCGTCTTTGTTCAGTTTTAAATTTTGGCCCACTTTGTATTTGAGTTTGACACCCCTGGTTTATAGGGTTAGGCCCAATAAGTGGTTAACTTCAGCCTAAACCCTTTCGGTCTGCAACATTTTTTATTTTCAATCTATGAATGTACAACTGTTTGTTTGCTTTGTTGACCATTGACCGAAGAACAATAAACAAACAAACAATGATTATACAGGTATAAAGTAGACTAACAATTTACCATAGTAGCAATATAAAATATAACATATATGTAATATTTACATATTATATATATACATATACGGATATATCATAATTTTATATTTTAATTTCTTTCAGTATCATGTTAGATCCGCTCGACATCCATTGCTTTCGGTCCCCTAGAGGGGGGGGGGGTTATGCCCACATATCCTCTCCAAGGTTCTCATAGTCATCATTGCCACTGGCGTCCCACTGGGTGTGAGTACTCCTTGCCCTTATGTGGGTTCTTTCGAGGATGTCGTAGTCGTATTGGTTTGTACAGTCCTTTGAGACATTTGTGATTTAGGGCTATATAAATAAACATTGATTGATTGATTGATAATTTAGTCTAATTGGTTTTATGGGGGTTAAATAGTTGTAAAGCTCCATTTCTTCTGGACCAAATAGGACTTTTTGTATGTGTTTCATTCGTTATTCGTCCCATGTTTAGTGTTTGTTTTGTGGTATTTAAAAAACTCCACACACTCTGTTGTAATAGTACTGTACCCTATACTACACTTATGTACATGTACCTTACTAATTGTAAAATGATATACTTGTAGATAGGATTTTTAACGTAAGTGCATAATTTTATTTGAAACACTGGACCCTTGAAGTGAGTCCAAACCACAGATAGCTATGTACAAATTGTTGGTATTTTGCTTAATGATAATCGATATTTTCAAATGAACCCAGTGAGAGAATCATTTAGTTACCTCTTAACACACGTCATTCATTAGTTAGTTACAAAGTTGGGGAATAAAGCAGAACCTGACCATAAGCTCATTCATTTGTTCCCATTGGTTTCCCATTGATGCATCTCCTTATGACTGAGGCTCTGAGAAATCTCCACCCAGGGGACTTTTCAACAACAAACACAACCAGCTACGACAGCATGCTGCTTTTCTGAATAAACCGCAATGTTTTTCCAGTATTGTGCGCGTTTGTGTATGCACCAGTATGTGTGTGTAGCTGTGTGAATGCGTATCTGTGTGTGTGTTTGTGATCTTGTGACCAAAGACTACCCAATGAGGAATAGGAGCTATATGAGCGGCGTTAACTTCTTTGTGTTGGCCATTTGAATTAGTGTTCAACACAAGTACACACGTGCCATAGTGTAATGTGATCACTCCTTACTAAATATACAGTCGTGGTCAAAAGTTTACATACACTTGTAAAGAACATAATGTCATAACTGTCTTGAGTTTCCAATAATTTCTACAACTCTTATTTTTTTGTGATAGAGTGATTGGAGCACATACTGGTATGTCACAAAAAAACTTTGTGGAGGTTTCCCTCCTCAGGGTTCCTCGGACCACCAAACATGCTGACAGGAATCCAGCTCAGGGTTACAACCCTGTTTTATTTTTCAATAAAGTTTATTTTGTGCTTTTCAGCAATTGTTTGTGTTGTGTCTCTCGCGTCTGCTCAAACTCCAACAACCTTCTGCTTCCCGATTGCTGCCTTTAACAGAGCGACAGGTGATTAGACCAACACTTCCAACTGTGTCATCCACTCACCTGTCGCCAATCTCAAAGCCGGTCCTGCCATACCCTGCCACCCCCACCACATACCTCCACCGCCAGACTCAGGCCGGGACGCCGTCCGGCTGCACCTACTCCCACCCCCTCCCGGGAGAGAGCGGGACAGGAAGTCGGCCACGGCCATCTGTGCACCCGGTCTGTGGATCACTCTGAAGTTGTAGGGTTGCAAAGCTAGATACCAACGGGTGATCAGCGCGTTGTCATCCTTCATGCGGTGGAGCCACTGAAGGGGTTTATGGTCTGAGCAGAGGCTGAATGAGCGCCCCAGGAGGTAGTATCGGAGGGCCCCGACCGCCCACCTGATGGCGAGGCACTCCCTCTCCACTGTGCTGTACCTGGCCTCCCTTGTGGACAGCCTACGGCTGATGTAGAGGATGGGTCGGTCAACGCCCTCCACCTGCTGGGACAAAACAGCTCCCAGTCCTCTGCCCGACGCGTCAGCCTGCAGACAAAACGGGAGAGAAAAGTCAGGCATATGTAGGACCGGCTCCTCGCAGAGGGCCTTCTTAACCCTCTCAAACGCCTGCTGGCACTGCTCCGTCCACTGGACCAGATCTGGGGCACCCTTTCGGGTTAGGTCAGTTATTGGGATGGTCAGGTCCGCAAACCCGCAGATAAACCTCCAGTAGTAACCCGCCAGACCCAAAAACTGCATTACCTCTTTTTTCGTCTTGGGGGTTGGGCACTGCCCCCACCCGCCGCATGTGTTGTTCCCAGCCGCTACTCTGGATTATGACATCATTTCCGGTGTTTTTATTGCACTAGTGAGCCACGGATAAGGAGATGCTGCTCCGTTACTGATCTTTTGACACTTCTTCCACTCCCGTCCTTTCACGCTACACCGCTACAACAAAGATAACGGGGAGAAGATGCTGCCGAAAGTGACCCACGTAAATAAAACCGCCCACAACTGAAGCGACTGTCAGGAAGTGACTTGAAGATGATCTGTAAAACATCATCTATGCAACATTTTGACCAAAGAACCACCATTACATGTTATGTAGACCACAAGGAATTGTTTTCAATTCAGAAAAAAATAAAATAATATGACTCCTTTAATGCGTCCTATCATCCGGTGCGCCTTTTGTTTAACAATAGACCTGACTAGACCCGCTCATCGGCAGTGCGCCTTATAATTCGGTGTGCACTATGGTACGAAAAATACGGTACTCTAAAATTAGGCAGGTTCTCCCCCTAAAATGATGTGAAGTGAACCACTGAATCAACATTATTAATAATAAAGACACCGAAAGTGTTTTACAATGAGACCCATCTTCCATTCACTCCATGTCCACATTCACATGTTGATCGTGGTAGGCTACTCTGTAGTCACAATTGACCTGGAGTAGACTTACGGATACATGGCTGCCAATTTGTGCTCAAGGCCTCGCCGACCTTCACCGAACATTCATACACCAGTGTGAGCTGCACTGGGAGTAAGGTGTCTGATATATATATGTTTTATATCCACATATCAAAGAGGACTGGATCAGATTTGAAAACAATTGTGTGGAAGTTGCCTCGTAGCAGCTCCACTGTAGACACGGTACAAGAGCCAAGCGTGCAGTTTTCACAAAGTTTTTAAGGTTTAACTGCTTTTACAAAGTTTACTCTAAAGCAGGACGTGACTTTCCAGCCACGTCCGTATCCTCTCTCCCCTCCGGCTCCCGGCCGCTTACTGTTAAAGACAACAGATAATTAGATCAACACGTACCACCTTTGAAATCTAAGCACTGCCACGCCCCCGTCTGATAGTGCGCTGTCCTCAGCACCATGGACAGAAGCGGTGACCTTTGCTCCTGCAGGCAGCGCTGACAACATCTCCCTCCACAAATTGGAAATGCACTGTTCACATTGAGATGAAAAGAAGGGTCGTGTTCGTTCGACCAATACGACAAACGATTAACTATCATAGTTGGGCATAATGACCTGCTATGGAGGTTAATTTGTGTCTTTATTACACAATTTTTTTTTTTGACACTAAATTCATGAAACTGATTTATTTGCGTTTGAATTTTACAGAAATTTTTTTACATCGAATTATTGCTGACAATTTAAATTGAGTCTAAAAAAACAGTGCATAAAGATTAAATGTAAAAAATTCAGTGTTGCCAAACAACCTATTGCCAGGTGCATGTCTTTGGAGGTGGGAGGAAGCTGGAATGCCTGGGGGAAGCCACACAGTCACGGGGAGAACATGCAAACTCCACACAGAAAGACCCCGAGCCAGGGAATTGAACTCAACGACACTAACCCCTGTACCACCGTGCTGTCCTCTAAAAATTGAGTATGAAAAAATTCTGTGTTGAAAAACACGCTGCTTCAAAATGCAAGACTCACTTCCGATGAATGAAGACGGACGTAATTGAACCTGTCTCAGAATCAGTCAATGGCGTGTCAAGTTTGAAGTCACGCGACACAGGTCGTGCAAAACAGCATAAAACGACAGTTAACTGGGCTACCTTGGCAAAATACTACATAATTAACAATTTACTGTGGCCCACTGGATGTTTTCAAGCTTGCACCCAACTCTACATGCCCCTAAAGCTGACCAACACGCCGGACTGTAGTCAGCTGGAGGCGTGTCTTAATGAAATGAAACAATGGATGTCCGCTAATTTTTTGCAACTCAACGCCAAAAAAGCGGAAATGCGGATTATCAGTCCTGCTAGACACCGACCTCTATTCAATAATACAACTGTAACATTTGACAACCAAATAATTAAACAAGGCGACTCGGCAAAGAATCTGGGTATTATCTTCGACCCAACTCTCTCTTTTGAGTCACACATTAAAAGCGTTACTAAAAAGGCCTTGTTTCATCTCCGTAATATCGCTAAAATTCGCTCCATTTTGTCCACCAACGACGCTGAGATCATTATCCATGCGTTTGTTACGTCTCGCCTCGACTACTGTAACGTATTATTTTCGGGTCTCCCCATGTCTAGCATTAAAAGATTACAGTTGGTACAAAATGCGGCTGCTAGACTTTTGACAAGAACAAGAAAGTTTGATCATATTACGCATGTACTGGCTCACCTGCACTGGCTTCCTGTGCACTTAAGATGTGACTTTAAGGTTTTACTACTTATGTATAAAATACTACACGGTCTAGCTCCAGCCTATCTTGCCGATTGTAGTGTACCATATGTCCCGGCAAGAAATCTGGGTTCAAAGGACTCCGGCTTATTAGTGATTCCTAAAGCCCCAAAAAAGTCTGCGGGCTATAGAGCGTTTTCCGTTCGGGCTTCAGTACTCTGGAATGCCCTCCCGGTAACAGTTCGAGATGCTAACTCAGTAGAAGCATTTAAGTCTCACCTTAAAACTCATTTGTATACTCTAGCCTCTAAATAGACCTCCTTTTTAGACCAGTTGATCTGCCGCTTCTTTTATTTTTCTCCTCTGTCCCCCCCTCCCTTGTGGAGGGGGTCTGGTCCGATGACCATGGATGAAGTACTGGCTGTCAAGAGTCGGGACCCAGGATGGACCGCTCGCCTGTGTATCGGTTGGGGACATCTCTACGATGCTAATCCGACTCCACTTGGAATGGTTTCCTGTGGCCAGGACATTCGCTGCTGTCTTTGATCCGCTTTGAACTGAACTCTCGTGGCTGTGTTGGAGCCACCATGGATTGAACTTTAACAGTATGGTGTTAGACCCGCTCAACATCCATTGCTTTTGGTCCCCTAGATGGGGGAGGAGGTTGCCCACATATGAGGTCCTCTCCAAGGTTCTCATAGTCATCATTGTCACTGGCGTCCCACTGGGTGTGAGTTTTCCTTGCCCTTAAGTGGGTTCTTCCGAGGATGTCGTAGTCGTAGTGGTTTGTAGAGTCCTTTGAGACATTTCTGATTTAAGGCTATATAAACAAACATTGATTGATAATTGGTAGATTGATATAAATTATTCCAATGATTAAAATCTGCACTTTTGAGTGACATACGAAGCTCTCCTCATGCAGACGAGGCTCGGGGCTAAGTGGGCAAGACAACAACAAGCCTGAGACCTGGCAAATGCGACTAACAGACAAAGGCAGATTTCTACGGCAAAGTTCTGCAGAACAGTGATTTATCGAATATATAAATGTTTTATTACCCTAGGCGTTTGTTTCGTCGTGTTTTTTGCATTTTTCTTGTTCTTGATCGATTACAAAATATGTCGATCAAGGAGGTGGTCTGCAGTAAAGGAGCAACGTTCATACATTCCAAATATTCGGTGATATATTGTTCATAATATTGTATTTCCATGCACATTCTGAATGTTTTTTCTGTAAAAAACTAAACAGACCCTCTCAGAAACGTAGTGAACTTTAGTTGTTTACTGATTTATATGACAGAGTGTACATCGAAATATAGAATGGAATATTTACAATACTATGAACAATAAAACACTGAATATTGTGAATACTGTATATGAACGTTGATCCTTTACTCTCCTTGAGCGACATCTTTCATAATCGAGCAATAGCAACAAAGATGCCACAAACACGGCAAAAAATTAATAAATCAGTTCACAAATTTCAAACACAAAAAAATCAGTTACCGGTACATGAATTCAATTTCCAAAAAAAGCTTTTGTAATAAAGACACAAAGGTTTTACCGCATTGATGAGCAGTCGGACAAGGGATTGGTGTCAACTGTTTTTTTTTCTTTGCAACCGTCTTGTCAGGTTCTGTTAATCTTGAACCCCAAGATGCAGAAAAGGCAGGTGTAATGCACGTAAACATGTCTTTAATGTCAAAAAGAAAGTAGCTAAAGTGCAGCTTGGAAGTGCACAGGGAACATGCAATTACAACAACAAACCATGATCGAGCACAGTGGACAAGGTAGGCTGGTTTGTAAAGGAGCCTGATTGGCAACCTGGGACAGGTGTGCTCGTATTGCCAATCAAGGACAGGTGGGCTGGGGCCAGAGTTTTTAGGCAAACAGGAAGTACCAGTGGGAATAAGAGTGCTGGAAAGGAAACAATACCAAACACGTTAAAGAAAAGTCCAAACATGTCATGAGATTCATGATACGTTTATTTTGGCGAAGAATCATGACGCTTATTGCTTTTTGATGACGTATTGGTCGGATGAACACGACCCAATCGATTAGACTCCAGTCACATCGGATACATATCTAAATGGTAACCAAATACAAAAAAAGGCCGGGGTCAGACTTGAAAAAAATGGAATTGCACTGTTCACATTGAGATGCAGACGTCCAATACAGATCACATCTGGGAAAAAAAATAGGAATTGACTTGCAGTGTGAACAAGGCCCTAAGGGGCGGTATAGCTCGGTTATTAGAGCGGCCGTGCCAGCAACTTGAGGGTTGCAGGTTTGATCCCCGCTTCCACCATCCTAGTCACTGCCGTTGTGTCATTGGGCAAGACACTTTACCCACCTGTTCCCAGTGCCACCCACACTGGTTTAAATGTAAAAAATAGATATTAAGTTTCACTATGTAAAGCGCTTTGAGTCACTAGAGAAAAAGCGCTATATAAATATAATTCACTTCACTAAATGTGCAAGATTTTGCCATACTAAAGTGCATACTGTATTTTTAAATGCATTCCGAGTAAAAATTCATATTGATACACAATTCTGCCGTTGTAGAAATACTGTAAAATTTGTGTCTGCTCCTAATCCTACATGCAAGAATTGTGTTGTAGTTATTTGACATAATTCCTGGAACAATCGACCATTTTTTCAAATCTTCACACACAATTTGAAAAACTCACACCCAACAGGACAAACATCTGGGTCCCAATCAGTCTATACCCTCAGACTATACTAATATTGTCAAAATACAGACTACATGAGTGTTTGTTAGACATTGGATGGATTAATTCAAAACATTGCCATCAATCAATCAATCAATCAATGATTATTTATACAGCCCTAAATCACTAGTGTCTCAAAGGGCTGCACAAACCACAACACAGACCACAACGACATCCTCGGTAGAGCCCACATAAGGGCAAGGAAAACTCATACCCAGTGAGACGTTGGTGACAATGATGACTATGAGAAACCTTGGAGAGGACAGCATATGTGGGCAACCCCCTCCCCCCTCTAGGGGACCCAAAGCAATGGATTTCGAGCGGGTCTAATATGATACTGTGAAAGTTCAATCCATAGTGGATCCAACACAACCGTGAGAGTCCAGTCCAAAGTGGATCCAACACAGTAGCGAGAGTCCCATCCATAGTGGAGCCAACAGGAAACCATCCCCAGCCGATACACAGGCGACAACATGTCTAGTATTTAGTCATAGTAATACGATATTCAGCATGATTTTGTAAGGCCATAATATTTCATTAGCCTTACACGGTATGGAAACGTTGTGGAACATATCCCCTTGTGTGTCAATTCCGACCCCGGAACGATTCCAGAGAAATGTCCTTAGACATTCACCATTGACAGGAAAAGGACACAATGTTAAGTTTGTCATGAAGCAGTTGTGTGTCACTGACATGACAGTGAAAGCTAACACCGTGTTTGCGTACAAGATCACTTAGTGGCAGCATGTAGGTGAAGGGTGCAGGACCAAGAACCGAACCCTCTGGAAGTCCGCACTTTACCTTAACATAGTCCGAGGTCACATTGTTATGGGAGACGCACTGCATCCTGTCAGTAAGATAGGAGTTAAACCAAGAAAAAGCTAAGTCTGACAAACCAATACGTGTTTTGATATGTTCTAATAGAACGTTATGATCGACGGTACCGAAAGCAGCGCTGAGATCAAGTATCAGCAACATCGTTGACGCATTAGCTTCCATAGTTAGATCATTAGTCACTTTTGCGTGTCTCAGTAGAGTGATTTGTCCTCAAACCGTATTGAAAGTGTTGATAGAGGTTGTTAGATGCTGTTCATTTAGCTGCTGTGCAACAATTGTTTCAAGGATTTTTGAGATAAAGGGAAGGTGGGACACCGACCGGTAGTTTATCATTACGTCAGAATCGAGGTTAGGTCTTTTGAGCATAGGATGAATAACCACTGTTTTGAATGCTAGGGGAACAGTATCGGTGCGAAGTGATAAGTTAATAATATTTAGCACTCATGGGCCTAATATTACAGATTGTTGATAAGTTTCCCAGGAAGTGAGTCAAGTAAACATGTGTGTTTTTCCCATTTACGAGGCGAAGGAGTCCTTTTGTTATTTCTTTACAAAGAGAGAGATTATTTTGGAGAGCAATATGCGCCATACATAGATTTGTATCTGCGTTACTAGAACCCCGTGGAAGCTGGGACGTTTTATCTTTAATCTCCTTTTTAAAGAATTGCATAAAACTATAAGCCGAGTGAATCGAGCTACTGGGTGAAGTCCCTTGTTGGCATACATGCCAACCTTGAGACCTCCGATTTCGGGAGGTGGGGTGTGTGTGGTCGGGGTGGGGCGGGGGGCGTGGTTAAGAGGAGAGTATATTTACAGCCAATATTTTTATATTGGCTGTAATTAATATATATATGTAAATATATATATATATATATATACACATATATATATATATGTGTGTGTGGGGAAAAAAAAATCACAAGACTACTTCATCTCTACTGATCTGTTTCATGAGGGGTTCCCTCAATCATCAGGAGAACATCTCCTGATGATTGAGGGAACCCCTCATGAAACAGATCTGTAGAGATGAAGTAGTCTTGTGATTTTTTTTTCCCACACCTACATATTGCGCTCTACCACGGTATCGAGCACTATTCTCTGGATAATCCAATCAAGACATACATATATATATATATATATATATATATATATATATATACATATATATGTATGTATATATATATATATATATATATATATATATATATATATATATATATATATACATATATACATATATATACACATATATATGTATGTATGTATATATATATATACATATATATGTATGTATATATATATACATATGTATGTATGTATATATATATATATATATATATATATATATATGAAATACTTAACTTTCAGTGAATTCTAGCTATATATCTTTATTTTATTATATATATAAATTAAATAAATAGTTGAATTTCACATGGCACCTATCAAATACACAGTAATAAAAACACAGTTGTTCTACTAACTGTACTGTGCTTGCTGGGTACTAAAAAAAATAACACTTACCTTTCACTATTTGAGTAACGTCACTTCCGAGTTTCCAGAAAATGGCGCCAGAATGTGCTGTCTCTCGCTGTCAACTCTGTTCGTTTTTGTGTTGTTTGCGTCTATTTTCGTCTCTGTCAGCTCACTGCTTGTGTATGACCGCCAAACACTGTTGGATATCTGCCCCTTTCCCACTGATATGATCAACTTTGACGTTGGTTTTTCGACGTCCCAGTCAGCTTTTTCACCTGGCCGGATTCCTGCCTTCCTTTCCCGCCTTGTGGCTCCTCTCCTCCGCCACCTGCGGGCTGTGTGTCGGGCCCGACCTGGATTAACTGCGCCCTTGGACGTGCTGGCCCCCGCCAGGTTCGGTCTTGTGAACGCAAGATCTTTGACAAACAGTGACAACAATCCTGAAGAATTTCTTCACTTCCCGAGGGCGGAGGACTTGACTTCCTCTGTGTGACGGAAACATGGCTGAGAGCCGGTGAGTCCGCCCCTCTTAATGAACTTCTGCCTCCGGAGTGTTCCTACATTAATTCTCCGCGGTCGTCCGGTCGAAAAGGACGAGGATTAGCAGTTTTAAAAAAAAAAAAGACTTTAAATGCCGTCAGATCTTGTTTAAAATATTTCAGTATAAGTGCTTCTTGAAAATGTTGAGCACGTTTAAAAATTCCACGATAATAATGATAACCGGGATAATTTTGGTCACAGTAACCGTGTTAAGAAATTTTCATACGCTGACATCTTTACTGACTTTACGACGGACACTCTTCTTCCTTCTATTATTAATGCATATCAAAATTTGATTCATTCGTAATAGAAACGTATTTTCTAATCTTTGACTTATTTTCAATATATTGCAGGGTGTACTTGCTTTTAACACTGAAGAAGCAGTGGTATCTATGGATGCTGAAAAGCCATTTGACCGAGTGGAGTAGAATTATCTATTTTATGCCTCTGGTAACAAATTTATTTCATGGCTCAAGCCCCTTTATTCGTCTTCTGAGGTCTCCGTCAGGACTAATAATAATCAATCAGAGTATTTCCGCCTGTATCGCTCTACAAGGCAAGGTTGTCCCTTGTGTCCATAGCTTTTTGCTCTTCCCACTGAGCTTCTCTCAATAGCGCTTCTTACTAATACACTTAATACGGGGGGGGGTTGGGGCCGGGATTTGGGGGGCGGGGTTGAGGTGCAGGCAGCATACGCCTTTCCCTTCGAGCTGTCCTGGATGAAATTAAATATGCTTGCAAGTTCCAAAATGATTGGAAAAAAGAATTTCATTTTTTTGCCAATCATTTTGGAACTTGCACGCGTATTTCTTCTTCTTACTCGTCGCCGCCATGTCTCTTCTTCGTTCTTCTGCTTCTACTACTTCTTGTTGTGTGTGCAGTTGTGCACTGAGCTCCAAAAGCCGTAGATGTTATTTTAGCGTCCCGGAAGAGTTAGTGCTGCAATGGATTCTGGGTATTTGTTCTGTTGTGTTTATGTTGTGTTACGGTGCAGATGTTCTCCCGAAATGTGTTTGTCATTCTTGTTTGGTGTGGGTTAACATATTTGTAACTCTCAGTAACTCTCAGTGTGACCTGTAAGTGTTTGCTTGAAATTAACGTTACCATTAAACCAGTTTAAAGATCATACGAACCCTGTTTCCATATTAGTTGGGAAATTGTGTTAGATGTAAATATAAACGGAATACAATGATTTGCAAATCATGTTCAACCCATATTCAGTTGAATGTTACAAAGACAACATATTTGATGTTCAAACTGATAAACATTTTTTTTATTTTTTTTGCAAATAATCATTAACGTTAGAATTTGATGCCAGCAACACGTGACGAAGAAGTTGGGAAAGGTGGCAATAAATACTGATAAAGTTTAGGAATGCTCATCAAACACTTATTTTGGAACATCCCACAAGTGTGCCGGCTAATTGGGAACAGGTGGGTGCAATGATTGGGTATAAAAACAGCTTCCCAAAAAATGCTCAGTCTCTCACAAGAAAGGATGGGGCGAGGTACACCCCTTTGTCCACAATTGCGTGAGCAAATAGTCAAACGGTTTAAGAACAACGTTTCTCAAAGTGCAATTGCAAGAAATTTCAACATCTACGGTCCATAATATAATCAAATGGTTCAGAAAATCTGGAGAAGTCACTCCACGTAAGCGGAATGGCCGGAAACCAACATTGAATGACTGTGACCTTCGATGCCCCAGACGGTACTGTATCAAAAACCAACATCAATCTCTAAAGGATATCACCACATGGGCTCAGGAACACTTCAGAAAACCACTGTCACTAAATACAGTTTGTCGCTACATCTGTAAGTGCAATTTAAAGCTCTACTATGCAAAGTGAACGCCATTTATCAACAACATCCAGAAACGCGGCCGGCTTTTCTGGGCCCGAGATCATCTAAGATGGACTGATGCAAAGTGGAAAAGTGTTCTGTGGTCTGGCGAGTCCACATTTCAAATTGTTTTAAGAAATATTCAACAAACCTTCCAAACTGTTATTGACGCAAAGTTTAAAAGCTAGCATCTGTGATGGTATGGAAGTGTATTAGTGCCCAACTTACACATCTGTGAAGGCATCATTAATGCTGAAAGGTACATACAGGTTTTGGAACAACATATGCTGCCATCTAAGCGCCGTCTTTTTAATGGACGCCCCTGCTTATTTCAGCAAGACAATGCCAAGCCACATTCAGCACGTGTTACAACAGCGTGGCTTTGTAAAAAAAAGAGTGCGGGTACTTTCCTGGCCCGCCTGCAGTCCAGACCTGTCTCCCATCGAAAATGTGTGGCGCATTATGAAGCGTAAAATACGACAGCGGAGACCCCGGACTGTTGAACGGCTGAAGCTCTACATAAAACAAGAATTAGAAGTGCACTTTTCTTGGTAGAAAAAAAAATAAGACCTTTTTGCTCTATATTTTGAAAAATATACTTAAATAAGTAAATGCTAGTGCCATCATCTTGACATAATGATATGCGCTCGGCATCATGATTTTTTTTTCATGCTTGAAATAAGTAATTATTACTTTAAGAAAAATAGTTTTATACTTGTGAGTGTTGATGACACAGCTTTGCAACAGTTGATATTCTAGTTCAAGCATGTTTTACTCAATATAGGTCATCAAATCTCAGTTACAAGCTGCAATATTTTACTGAGATAATTTCAGACCAAAACCCTTAAAACAAGTAAAACACGCTAACATAAAATCTGTTTAGTGAGAAGAATTATTTATCAGACAGAAAAAAAGCAAATATCACGCTTATTTGAGATATTTAATCTTACTTCGATTTCAGTTTTTGCAGTGCAGGGGATGACGAAGGGCTGCTGGATGACAACACAGAACAAGACACAATGAGCACAACGGAGGGAAAACTCAAAGAGCTAGTAAGCACAAGCAAGGTAGCTAGAGACATGAAAGGCTTACTGTACTGGTATAAGTAGCTACGTTCTGGCACTGGAACGCAGTACGCGCTGGCTTACGAAGGCAGGGATCTCATGAGCGTCAGGTGTGTTGATTGTAAAGTGAGAGCAGCCCCGCGGAGGTTATATGGGCCTTGTAATTGGCTGGCAACCAGTCTAGTGTACGCCGCCTCTCGCCCAAAGTCAGCTGGGATAGGCTCCGTCTTACCCGTGACCCTAATGGATAATATAATGGTGTTCAAACATTTCCACAATATGGGTCACCATCATTAAAGGCCTACTGAAACCCACTACTACCGACCACACAGTCTGATAGTTTATATATCAATGATGAAATATTAACATTGCAACACATGCCAATACGGCCTTTTTAGTTTACTAGATTACAATGTTATATTTCCCGCAGAGTTTCTTGTTGAAAACGTTGCGGAATGATAACGCGTATGATGACGTGTGTTTGTGACGTTATTGGTTGGAGGGGACATTTTAGCTGAGCACCACTTACGGCTAAAAGCCGTCTTTTTTCATTGCATAATTACACAGTATTTTGGACATCTGTGTTGCTGAATCTTTTGCAATTTGTTCAATTAATAATGGAGACTATAAAGAATAATGATGTTGATGGAAAGCGGTGGATTGCAGCTGTCTTTGGCATCGAGACACAGCCGGTGTTTCTTTATTTGTTGTGAAGCTTTAACACAGAGCGGTCAAGCGAACATGTTTCTCTACGTCAACCAGCAAGTTTTTGGTTGGGAAAATTGTGATATATATCTTACCGGAGACATCAATGGATTATGCGTCCTCCTGCAGTAGCTGTCAAAAAAGGCAGCTGTGAGCTTGGCTCCTCGGCTTCTCTCTGAGACACTGGCGTGTTCACCAAAGCCATCAGACTTGGAGGTATGTCTTTACAATCTCACTGAAACACTTAAAAAAATAAGCAGATAAGGGATCTTCCGGAATTATCCTAGTAAATGTGTCTAATTACATCTGAAACGCTCACACTTGGAGCCGTCGCTTTTTCTTTTCTTTTATTTAAAATTTGTATTTCTAGTCCTTCACTAGCTTATGCAGCCGAGGATCGGACCGCCAAGAGCCCTGTCTTCGGCTGCCGCCCAGCTCACATTGCACCCTACCTCTGTGTCCCGTGCTATGGGTGGTGAACCCATTGGAGGGGGGACCCACGTTGCCTCTTTGGGCAGTGCCCAGCCGGAACCCAGGGGTACAGGCCCGACCACCAGGCGCTCGCCATCCTTCCCCACCTCCGGGCCTGGCTCCAGGGGGGGCCCCGGTGACCCGCGTCCGGGCAAGGGAAATCTGGGTCCTTTGTTTTTACTTTTCATAGAGGTCTTCGAGCTGCTCTTTGTCTGGTCCCTCACCTAGGACCAGTTTGCCTTGGGAGACCCTACCAGGGGGCTTAAAGCCCCTGGACAACATAGCTCCTAGGATCATTGGGACACGCAAACTCCTCTACCACGGTAAGGTGGCAGCTCAGAGAGGAGCTGGTTCTCTCTCGGAAAAGGGTGGAGTGACACCCAGGTTGGGGAGGAGACCCTGCCCCAAGTGGAGGAGTTCAAGTACCTCAGAGTCTTGTTCACGAGTGGGGGAAGAGTGGAACGTGAGATCGACAGGCGGATCGGTGCGGCGTCTTCAGTAATGCGGACGTTGTACCGATCCGTTGTGGTGAAGAAGGAGCTGAGCCGGAAGGCAAAGCTCTCAATTTACCGGTCGATATACGTTCCCATCCTCACCTATGGTCATGAGCTTTGGGTCATGACTGAAAGGATAAGATCACAGGTACAAGCGGCCGAAATGAGTTTCCTCCGCCGTGTGGCGGGGCTCTCCTTTAGAGATAGGGTGAGAAGCTCTGTCATCCGGGAGGAACTCAAAGTAAAGCCGCTCCTCCTTCACATCGAGAGGAGCCAGATGAGGTGGTTCGGGCATCTGGTCAGGATGCCACCCGAACACCTCCCGAGGGAGGTGTTTAGGGCACGTCCAACCGCTAAGAGGCCACGGGGAAGACCCAGGACACGTTGGGAAGACTATGTCTCCCGGCTGGCCTGGGAACGCCTCGGGATCCCCCGGGAAGAGCTAGACGAGGTGGCTGGGGAGAGGGAAGTCTGGGTTTCCCTGCTTTGGCTGCTACCCCCGCAACCCGACCTCGGATAAGCGGAAGAAGATAGATGGATGGATGGATGGTCCTTCACTATCAATATTCTCATCCACGAATCTTTCATCCTCGCTCAAATTAATGGGGAAATTGTCGCTTTCTCGGTCCGAATTGCTCTTACAGCTGGTGGCTCACGTTATAAACAATATGAGGATGTGAGGAGCCCTCACACGGGTGATGTCACGCGCACATACTTCCGGTAATGGCCAGGCTTTTTTATTAGCAACCAAAAGTTGCGAACTTTATCGTCGATGTTCTCTACTAAATCCTTTCAGCAAAAATATGGCAATATCGCGAAATGATCAAGTATGACACATAGAATGGACCTGCTCTCCCCATTTAAACAAGAAAATCTCATTTCAGTAGCTTTAAAGGGTGATGGTGGGTCCCGCAGTGAAACTTGTAAGCGCAGTCAGATGAAATGTTGTGCACAGCAGTTATTGTGAGAACTGCAAGTGTGCTGCTGTCCTCAAGGACGCTTGATGGCTTGCATGTTTTTGACTAGAGACGACTTCAGGCTATGAAAAAAGTTATTTTCTAGACCTTGCATCCAGGATTTCGTCCATAACAACACAAGCAGATGAGATTTGTTGCAGGCGTATGGGTTGGCCTGGCTAGTATTGGCTCCGTAGTTTGATCGCAGACTTAGGGTATATGCCATCTAATCTTATCCTTGTCCTCACAATGTTGTTGTTCAAAACTCCCCTTCCCCCACCCCCTCGGGTGTAACATTACCTAGTACGCATGCGCGGAAAATGCGCACCTCATAGTCCCCTCCAGTGTTGCTTGTTTGCAAGTTTAAATTAAATGTAACTTATCTAAACAATATCCAGTGTTGTGGTATTTCAAATAACTGGAATCCAGTTTGCTGTGGGGCCCTATTGTAGGGAATCACACCTGAGACATCATAAATTAATCAAATCTTTAATGGACACATGAAAGTAAACAATGTGATGAAGAACATTTTACATCAATCAATCTAGAGATTTAGATATCTGGTCAGGATACGCCTCACTCTTTACCTTCACCTTCATTGTCCATTCCTTTTTGGTGACTTTATATACTCTGGACATAGACGTTGAGTCCGCGACATACATGGCAGACAATAACTGGTACAGTCTGCTTTGCCAGTCCAAATGCATTCTCCGTTTTTTGTAGCTTCCCACACGCTATCATTTTTATCACATCCACGGGACCCCGCATTCTCGTTGTCTCTCCTTCGACAAATAGACAAAGTTTTTGGGTAAACAGAATCACAGCTGACCTGGACATTGGAAAGTTCTCTTGTATCTCAAATAGCTGCAATGGCTTTCTCTTAAGGTATTCATGTGTGATTTCCACAAGCGCTTGTACATGTAGAAAAAAGAGAAACATAGGCATGTCTGGATGACTCGCCTCCATCTTTCAAGTGGTAACCTCCGAGTTACGAAACCGCTTAATCAATAAGCTGATCGTGGCGCGTTCTTTCTGATGTCACTTCCTGTGTGGGGCGCGGTCATTCTGACTTCACTTCCTCTCCGACTTCAGTTTGTAAACGATGGATGAATCCATACAGAGCTAAGAGCCGGAGATTCAAGAAATACACGGCGCACTTACCCGTGTAAAAAATTATGCTTAAACTGTCTTGATCCGTGGTCAGGATCATGTTTTTGTATCTTCTGTTAGTTTTGGACGCCTTTAGTTCCTGTTTGTGACACCTGAGTTTGGTTTGGTTGCTATGGCTACTTATTTTTTTCAACTGCCTCTGGTGTTCGGGATGCTCACCTGTCTCTAATCAGAGGCATTATTTAAGCCTGTCTTTGCCAGTCAGTCCGCCTGGCGTCATTGTTCGCTTCATGCCGTGTCCAAGTAAGTTTTGTTTGTTCATGCCACAGCTCGTGAGTGTTCCATATTCCGTAGTCCATGCAAAGTGTTAGCTTCTACGTTTCCTGCGCTAAGTTTTTGTTTTTTTAGCTTCTCGTGCAAACGGCACGCTTTCCTTTTGTTGTTTGCCTGTTTTTTTTTTTTGTAGTTGGATGATTTTTGATAAATGAATCATGTCCTACCTCACGCTGTCGACCAGAGTTGTCCGTTATGCATTCCTTGGAGAACAACCCCGCAGTGAGCTGCGACCCCTGTTGTGACATAAACGATGGTTTAGTGTGACTGAAACGAGGTTTAGGCTAAATAATTATTTGTTGAAAAAGTTATCCGGCTTAATGTAGACAGGGCCTTAGCCGGTGTCTTTAGTGGCCATTTCGACATTGTTTAGTTTGGGAGGGGGCGGTTGAGTGGTTTGGAGACAATGGGCTGTCATGGATAAATTATTTCCCCATACAAACGTTCCTTCTCCTCGCAATGACAGCATTTCCAATACATTAATGTCAATTATATTTTTATTGGCCAACTGATTCTGTTCGCGCTGTTAACACAGATCTCATACGGCCCTACTTCGCCTCAATATGTGCACATGCGCACCTACTCGGTGGCCTAGTGGTTAGAGTGTCCGCCCTGAGATTGGTAGGTTGTGAGTTAAAACCCCGGACGAGTTATACCAAGGACTATAAAAATTGGACCGATTACCTCCATGCTTGGCATTCAGCATCAATGGTTGGAATTTGGGGTTGAATCACCAAAACTGATTCACGGGCGCGGCCACCGCTGCTGCCCACTGCTCCCCTCACCTCCCAGGGGGTGATCAACGGTGATGCAACAAATGCAGAGAATAATTTTGCCACACTTAGTGTGTGTGTGACAATCATTGGTACTTTAACTTTAATGTTAATCAGAATTATACTATATGCTAGCACAGACATGAGCAAATTAAGGCCCGGGGGCCGCATGCGGCCCAAAAAGCTTTTCAATCTGGCCCGCCAGACATTCCCAAATAATTTTTTTAGAACAAAGAACAAACAAATGAGCTGAGAAACGCACACATTCTGAACTGTGTCTGACCAACTGAACATTTGGGATTTTTTTGGATGAACCATGCCATCCCTTCTACATGCCAATGCAATATCACCACACTTACTATTGCAATGGATGGGTGCCACAAATTCAAACTGTTCAATCATTAAATTGGACTGTATGGTGGAAAAAGGGCTAAACAGGGCTTGATGTTTTTACTATTGATATTGTGGAACTCATCTCCCCAGCAATTTCTTGTTTGCTTACTATATTTTCCAGACTTTAAGGGGAACTTAAAATCCTTTTTTTTTCTCACAACTCGACAGTGCGCCCTATAACCTGGTGCGCCTAATGTAAGGAATAATTCTGGTTTCACTTACCAACCTCGAAGCTATTTTATTTGGTACATGGTGTAATGATAAGTGTGACTAGTAAAGGTCAGTCAAACATAAGAGATACATGTAGACTGCAATAGGCAGGGACTCAAAGTCAAAAAAGGGCAGGAATTTTCTTTTTTGGTCCTTTACACAATATGGAAATGAATGTAAAATTAAATTTGCTAATAGGAAGCTAACTACTTAGCTGTGTGTCCTTTGTAGGTAAAAGTGATTGCCATTTCTTTTGTGTCAACAAATTATTGTCATAATGAGTTAGTTCACATTATCATAGGCTTGGAAGACATGAAAATCAACAAAACACTGGTTTATTATTAGGCTATTTATTGTTAAAGATAAGCACTTTAATATTGAACATTGAACAATGCAACATGAACTTTGAAAATAAATAAATACCCAAATGGAAAAAACTTCAATGTGAAAATCCGTCCTTCTTCCCTTAACTTGATGAAAACACCATCAAGTTGTAACTTATGGTCTTTCTCACTTAATGCTCAGACTAAACAACTGAAACGCAATACAACTTTATATCTAAACCTCTTCTGTGAGAGAAATGTGATCCGCCGTAAACACAGTGCATTTTATTTTGAAAATTAACCCGGTGTTTTATTTTGTATTTTGTACACTACTTCCTGTCCCGCACGATCCGCTCTGCTCTGTGTGGAATAGATGTGCATTGGTCAATTGACGCGCTGTGCTCCGACGTCCGGCAAAAACAGAATCTGACACATTGAATAATAGAATAATGCAGCGTTTTTCTGAAAAATTACCCATATTAGATGCTGAATAAGTGGACGGCGACTAGAACATAACTCTCAGGTTCAAGTTGCTCCACTGTCACGTCTACTCAGGCCGTAGTTGGCTCTCTCCCACTCACTCACTCGCCCTCTGTCTCTCTCTCTCTGGCGGAACCGCAGGCTCAAACAACCCGGTATTACAAGAAAACGTGGAGTTTTTGTACCGCTGTTTTTTTGTTTTGTTTTGTTTTTTTACATCCCTAACAGGAATTTATGAATGTTGTTTAAAGAAAAAAAAAGAAAAAAACACACACACAGGCAGAGGGCACTTTTTAAGACGAGGCAAAAAAGGGCAGGGGCTCAAGCACCCATATGTGTGCACGTGCCAAGCAATAGGACTTAAGTAAAGAACACTAACCTTTTATATGTTCCATTGAAAATAGAGCCTTACACACGGTGATATAAAATCCATAAAAATGTTTTAGTATGACTTTGGTAAGCCGCACGGCTAAATGGATTGTACTGTGTTTCAACATACGAGTATTCTTATGGTGTGTGTATAAGGTAAGACATATTATCTGGTATTTTATTTCGCAATATTATGCAAAAGCAACTTTTCTTACCTTCTGGTAACTGCTGATCTGTATTTGGGATCTGCCTTTGTAGTCCTTACCGACACGTCGATAAGCTTCTTCTTTTTCTTCTTGTAATGGGACATTCATCCTCCGCTGTTGCCATGTCTAATATAAAGTAGTGTAGAGGTTTTACTTATATCTGTCAGTAAACTTGCCATGAAAGCGCTAAAACATACCTGTGTAGTGAGTTTACATTGTTCACCCAAGGAACTTTAGTTATAAGAGAGTTCCGGTCGGACACATTTCCGCTGTTGTTGTTGTTCCCGGATGAGGAGATGGTGCTCCATTATTGATTGAAGTAAAGTCTGAATGTCATTGAATAAGTTAGCTCCATCTTTTGACACTTCTTACACTCCCGTCCTTGCACCCTACACCACTACAACAAAGGTGACGGGGAGAAGATGCTGTCGAAGGTGAGCCACGCAAATAAAACCGTCCACAAAACGGCGCATCCGGAAGCGAGTGTCAGAAAGCGGCTTGAAGATGATCTGTAAAACATCATCAATGCAACATTTTGACCAAAGAACCACCATTATACTGTACGTTATGTAGACCACAAGGAAGTGTTTTGCATTCAGAAAAAAGTAATAATAATTAGGGATGTAACGCAGGTTTACCGAACGAGTTTCCACACGAACATATAAGCTAAAGTCTTAACAAGCTGCTTCGCTCCGTTCTGCCTCTGTCTCCTACACAGCACCCAGCATTGTCCCACCCACACAACCATCTGATTGGTTACAACCATAGCGGTAACAGCCAATCAGCAGTGCGTATTCAGAGCGGTAACAACCAATCAGCAGTGCGAATTCAGAGCGCATGTAGTAAGCGCTTCAGCGTCGAGCAGATAGGTGTTTAGCAGGTGAGCAGCAGACTCTCCCTAAATTATAATAAACACCTCCCAGTCAACATTCTAGATGACGTTCTAGAAACAAACTGCAGCTCAGCTCGCTCGCAGTCCTGGCTTAGGGTGAAGGCTAATTCACTTTTAGCGTAACGTTAGCTCATTTTGCGGTGTGTGTGTTAGCTCATTGTGGGTGTGTGTGTGTGTGTGTGTGTGTGTGTGTGTGTGGGTGTGTATATATGTGTGTGTGCGTGCGTCCGTGCGTGTGTTTAGGCTAGTGATATAATAATATAAGTGCATCATTAAGCCTACATGAACTCCATGCTGTTCAGGGATGAATAGTCTCTCCTATTGCTATTGTGCTATTTTTTCAGCTATATTTAGATTAATCATTAGTAATGTAGCAGCCTAGTTTGAATAGCAGGGTCCCTGCTATCACATGTTGATAAAAATATAACATTTACATAATAAAACTCAACTACAGGCTTCCCAATTGCTGTAATAAATTAAGCATGATGAGTTGACTTGAAACTGTTTAATGTTGCACTTTTTATATGTAGAAGAAAAATGTTGTCGTTTTATTTAATCTGAGCAACAAGTTGAGGCAGTTTAATGTTGATTAACGTGGGCAGAATTATTATAGTGTTCCCAATGTTGAAAAGATAAAGCCATTGTTTACAAATATGGTAAATAAATAACTAAAAAATTAATATTTTGTTGTTTTCTTAAAGTACCGAAAATGTACCGAACTGTGACCTCTAAACGGAGGTATGTACCGAACCGAAATTTTTGTGTACCGTCACACCTCTAATTTTAATATGACCTCTTTAAAGCGCCTTATAATCCGGTGCGCCTTGTATATGAAAAAAAGATAGAAAATTGACCATTCATCGGCGGTGCTCCCTATGGTCTGGAAAATACGGTAATCAATTCAAATCTGTCTGACTGCTTTGCAGCGTTTTCCCCACTCATCCTTGCTCCTACTCAGCATTACAAAGCTTGGCCTGCAGTTCAATTATTCAGGACCTATAAGCATGGACTTACACTGCACATTGAAGTGCCCATTTCTGAATGAGAAAGAAGGAAGACAGACGGCAACATCCAGTTTTCTTCCCACAAGAGGTGGATGTGATTGTCTGTTTTAAATTACTCATATCCAGCATCACTGTTTACACTACATTTACTGAGCATGCAAGCCAACAAAGGACCAATGCAATAGATACAAAGTGTGCAGCTGTAATGTTAATGGATCTAACAAAAACATTTGATACAATAATATCCTAATTAAAGCTGCAAGCAGTATTAAACAGGCTCTTGCACCCTCTTGCAACGTTTGAGGCATTTCATAAAAAGTGGAGCATGGAGAAGGAAGTTGTGACTGTGATGATATTGGCACATATACCACAACATATGTCAGGCGGTTGCATCCCACCCAATGTTGTGACCCACCATCAAAAATTTCAAGAAGGAATTTTGTTGCAATTTTCCACCACAAGTCGGCGATATTGGTGTCGATATCAATGTCTAGTCATGTTAAGTTTCCGACCTTAAAGGGGAACATTATCACCAAACCTATGCAAGCGTCAATATATACTTTGATGTTGCAGAAAAAAGACTGTATGTTTTTTTTAACCGATTTCAGAACTCTAAATGGGTGAACTTTGGCAAATTAAACGCCTTTCTGTTTATCGGTCTTTTAGCGATGACGTCAGAACGTGACGTCACCGAGGTAATACACCCGCCATTTTCATTTTCAACACATTACAAACACCGGGTCTCAGCTCTGTTGTTTTCCGTTTTTTCGACCATTTTTTGGAACCTTGGAGACATCATGCCTCGTCGGTGTGTTGTCGGAGGGTGTAACAACACTAACAGGGAGGGATTCAAGTTGCACCACTGGCAAGAAATCTTCCGCCAGACCCCCATTGAATTTGCCAGAGTGTCTGCACATTTTACCGGCGATGCTATGACAGACATGGCACAGAGATGTATGGATAACCTGCAGATGCATTTGCAACGATTAAGTCAACAAAATCACAAAGGTGAGTTTTGTTGATGTTGTTGACTTATGTGCTAATCAGACATATTTTGTCACGGCATGACTGCCAGCTAATCGATACTAACATGCTATGCTAATCGATGCTAACATGCTATTTACGCTAGCTGTATGTACATTTGAAACTAGATACCCACATTTAATGCGAAACAAACACTTACCAATTGACGGTTTTAAGTTGCTCCAGTGTCACAAGATGCCAAACTCCTGATCATTTTGTCTGCACATTTTACCGGCGATGCTAATAAGGTAGCCATGCTATGGGCCACTTCATTAGGTACACCCATGCTATGGCCGAATAGCGTCAATAGCTATTCGCTCAATAGCTTCAATTTCTTCTTCAATTTTATTTTCGCTATCTGCCTCCATACTCCGACCATCTGTTTCAATACATGCGTAATCTGTTGAATCGCTTAAACCGCTGAAATCCGAGTCTGAATCCGAGCTAATGTTGCTATATCTTGCTGTGGTAACCGCCGTGTTATGTGTATGACGTCACAGGGAAATGGACAGTCGCATCGCAAATAGCGAAAATCAAGAACTTTAAAGCTTTTTTAAGGGATATTCCGGGAGGTGTAAAATTTTGAAAAAAACTTTGAAAAATAAAACAAGCCACTGGGAACTGATTTGTATTGTTTTTAACCCTTTTGAAATTGTGATAATGTTCCCCTTTAAAGACTTATATCTGTTTAGAAAAAGAGCTGATCATTTAAAGTGAAATAATGACAGTTTGATTAGTGATGGCGAGGAGTTTTCACCGCCAGGCTCTGCCCACTATGAATAGGTATTAACAAGTACTGACCCATGCAGCACTTCAGGGTGTCATCAATATCATTTTTAGCAATTATGATCATGATCTGAATTTGTGGAGCCGAGTTACAAATGTTGAATGTTTTGTGGCAAACACTCCGATCAAAGTTTGGAGCCTGGCCACACCCACATACAATGGTGTAGGCAAAATTCCTTCGCAATATATCACCGCCCATCTGTCTGGTATCTGTCATTTTTACTGTGGCTCTTTTGCTCAAAGTCTCAAAGGGGAGTTTGTTAAAGTACGATTCCTGTTTTTGGCCTAAAATTGGTCGACTTCCGTTTTGTTTTCAAATATGCGGTCTTTCATGATAGACGACTCCAGTGATTTTTGTGATGATAAGGTTCCCTCCGGGTACTCCGGCTTCCTCCCACTTCCAAAGACATGCACCTGGGGATAGGTTGATTGGCAACACTAAATGGTCCCTAGTGTGTGAATGTGAGTGTGAATGTTGTCCGTCTATCTGTGTTGGCCCTGCGATGAGGTGGCGACTTGTCCAGGGTGTACCCTGCCTTCCGCCCGATTGTAGCTGAGATAGGCGCCAGCGCCCCCCGCGACCCCGAAAGGGAATAAGCGGTAGAAAATGGATGGGATGGAAATGAAACTGTTTGCAGGAGATAGATTTGACAAATTTCTAATGGAAGAGTCAATTTTGACATTTCATATTTGGGAAACTATAGCTGTTCAAATCCAGGCCATCACTAATCAAACTGTCATTACTTCACTTTAAATGATCAGCTCTTTCTGTGTGGAGTTTGCATGTTCTCCCCGTGAATGCGTGGGTTCCCTCTGGGTACTCCGGCTTCCTCCCACTTCCAAAGACATGCACCTGGGGATAGGTTGATTGGCAACACTAATTTGGCCCTAGTGTGTGAATGTGAGTGTGAATGTTGTCTGTCTATCTGTGTTGGCCCTGCGATGAGATGGCGACTTGTCCAGGGTGTACCCCGCCTTCCGCCCGATTGTAGCTGAGATAGGCTCCAGCACCCCCCGCGACTCCGAAAGGGAATAAGCGGTAGAAAATGGATGGATGGATAGATACTAAATATTTTTGGTGGACCAGATGTGCCTGCAACAATGTGTGGGTTTTGTGCATGTAAGGGTTTTAAAATGCGATCACACTTGGAGAATAATAATAAACAAAACAATTCCAATTGGTCCTTCGCAGCTTTTTTTTGCTTACAAATTTTGCTTGTTCTTGACGTACTTATAATCCGGACTGGACTCGAAGTTACTGATTGTTCCAGGGCTGCGCAACCAACAGCTGACGGGCCTCTAGACAGCAGAGTGTCAAAATTGGTGTTGCCATAAGTCAGGGGTTGGCAACCCAACATTTTAAAAGAGCCCTTTTGGACCAAAAATACAAAGAACAAATCTGTCTGGAGCAGCAAAAAAATTAAAGTTGTGTATAAGTGTTATAATGAAGGCAACACATGATGTAAGTGTCTATATAAGCTATATTAGCCTACTATCAAAATGAGTGTCACAGGCTGAAGCAAATTTTCTTTGACTGAAATGTTGAAATGTAACATTTATTCTACACATTTTTACAACATTAGAAACCATGAATGAAACAGAGGAATCTCAGAGGGTGTGATAACTTCTGGACATTACTCGCTCAGAATGGCCAAAGGTATAGATGCGTGTGTCCAAGTTAAAGGAAACGTCGGGCTGTCTTCTTCTAAGGTATTCATTACAATCTTTGGCAAGCTTGGTCATTTTTGCTGTGGTCTGGAACAACATGGCACACAAACAACTATCAGAAATGCAGCCAGTTTTACATACAGATAACGTGTCATGAGACATGCAAAACTAAATTATATACAAAGAGGATAAAAGTAAAGGATATTAAATGAGCTCAAATATACCTACAAATGAGGAATAATGATAAAATAAATAAATAGCATGTTAGCATTTATGGGCTTGCAGTCATGCAGTGCCCGAATATGCCTGATTAGCACTCCAACAAGTCAAAAACATCAACAAAGCTCACCTTTGTGCATTCACGCACAGCATTAAACTTTTGGTGGACGAAATGAGACAAAGAAGGAGTGGAAGACGATACATGTAAACAAACTGTTGCGTCACAGTCCACACTATGGTGAGTTCAAGAACCGCCAAAATTGGTAGGACAAAACGATGTTAACCAAATACTGTCATCAGTGAAGCATACACACAAACATATTAGACAGTGGACTTTCTATCAATTGGTCAGGTTTGTGTCATGTTTGTCCTCAAATAAAAAACATACCAAAACAAAAATAAATATTTTCCCCCATCTTTTTCTTTATTTTCAATCCTTTTTTTAAAAATGCTACAGGTGGCCACTAGGGTGGCACTAAAGATTTGAGACCCATGGGTTGCTGACCCCCGCCCTAGGTCATTACCAGCATTCCACCAAAAACAACCCCCGTAATAGAAGAGGTGAATGACATAAAGAAGTCTCTGGCGGAAGCAGTTCCTTGGTCCAATCATTACACCTCCAGAACTCAGTAAAGGGCCGTCGCATCGCAGGTTGAGAATAAAAACTTGACAATTTAGGACAATATTTCCCCATAAATGATGGGATCATTTCTGGGCTGGAAATAATAATAATATGCACGCACTGTGGCCGCAGACAACGGGGAGGCCATTGAGAAAGAAATCAAGACGACGTAGCCACAAGTGGCATCGTTCTTCCAAAGCAAAGGAATAAAAAATGGACCTGGACAACACTGAAGCTTGCCATCCAATGCCGAAGAAAAACATTTGGCCTGCCAATAAAATATGGTTTGTGAATAGGAAAAATACAATTGCACATTTAAAGTGGAACTGCACTTTTTTGGAGGAATTTTGTTCACAGTGATCATGAGAGACAAGAACATGGCTTTTTTAAAATTATTATTAGGATTTTAAAGGTGATAAAAAACAAAGCTTGAAAGATGCTTCTAATGGGAGTCACCGTTGTAGCCTTAAAAAAGTTAAAGTACCAATAATTGTCACACACACACACTAGGTGTGGTGAAATTATTGTCTGCATTTGACCCATCACCCTCTGGGAGGTGAGCGGAGCAGTGAGCAGCAGCGGTGGCCACGCCCGGGAAAAATGTTTGGTGATTCAACCCCCAAGCTGAGTGCCACCCTCAAAGACAACTTCAAAACTTTTCATCAACGTTTTGTATACACACTGCAAATATGTATGTGTGTATATATATATATATATATGTCTTGATTGGATTATCCAGAGAATAGTGCTCGATACCGTGGTAGAGCGCAATATGTAGGTGTGGGAAAAAAATCACAAGACTACTTCATCTCTACAGAACTGTTTCATGAGGGGTTCCCTCAATCATCAGGAGATTTAAAATCTCCTGATGACAACATTCACACTCACATTCACACACTAGGGCCAATTTAGTGTTGCCAATCAACCTATCCCCAGGTGCATGTCTTTGGAAGTGGGAGGAAGCCGGAGTACCCGGAGGGAACCCACGCATGCAAACTCCACACAGAAAGATACCGAGCCTGGATTTGAACATCTATAGTTTCCCAAATATGAAATGTCAAAATTGACTCTTCCATTAGAAATTTGTCAAATCTATCTCCTGCAAACAGTTTCATTTATCATCACAAAAATCACTGGAGTCGTCTATCATGAAAGACCGCATATTTGAAAACAAAACGGAAGTCGACCAATTTTAGGCCAAAAACTGGAATCGTACTTTAACAAACTCTCCTTTGAGACTTTGAGCAAAAGAGCCACGGTAAAAATGACAGATACCAGACAGATGGGCGGTGATATATTGCGAAGGAATTTTGCCTACACCATTGTATGTGGGTGTGGCCAGGCTCCAAACTTTGATCGGAGTGTTTGCCACAAAACATTCAACATTTGTAACTCGGCTCCACAAATTCAGATCATGATCATAATTGCTAAAAATGATATTGATGACACCCTGAAGTGCTGCATGGAGATTTAAAATCTCCTGATGATTGAGGGAACCCCTCATGAAACAGTTCTGTAGAGATGAAGTAGTCTTGTGATTTTTTTCCCACACCTACATATATATATATATATATATATATATATATATATATATATATATATATATTATATATATGTATATATATATATATTATATATATATATATATATATATATATATATATATATATGCTAACAGACACGTTAGTAACAATAAACAATATATTTAATAATTACCGTATTTTGATAATTTTAATCCATTTTTTATCAATCAACTTCTTCCGCGCATTTCCATGGCAGTGCACATCTGACTTCCAGTGTGTTCCTGTTTTCGGACACAAAACGCTTGTGTGTCTTCTAAACATGGCAGACTTGGTAACAAACAACCAAGACGACTATTTTTGGACAAGTGAGGATTCACAACTTTATCTTTTTGAAGGTGAATAATATATACTATCAGCATAATACAGTCATAATATAAGTTAATCATCAAAGTATATACATTGAATTATTTACATTATTTACAATCCGGGGGTTGGGATGTGGAGGGGGTTGGGTGGGGGTGTTAGGTTTGGTTGATATCAGCACTTCAGTCATCAACAATATCAATATTGTTGATGACTGAAGTGAAATATTACTCAACAATATTGAGTAATATCATTTGAGAAATGGACATTGAAACAGTGTAGGTCTGACTTAGTAGGATATGTACTGCGAGCAGTGAACATAGTGAGTTCAGAAAGCATAAGAACAAGTATATACATTTGATTATTTACAATCCGGGGAAGTGGGATGTGGTGGGGGGATGGGGTTAGGCTAGGGTTGTAGTCGCCTGAAGGTGTTCTTTTAGTGCGGTTTTAAAGGAGGGTAGAGTTGCACTTTCTTTTACAGCTGTAACGAGGAATCTAATTAATTACTTTTAGGTCCGTTGCAACGCCGTTGTGTCTATGAACATTCTCATTCATCCAGGTCATTGTCATCCGATGGCATTCAATCGATCACAACTGGACTGTTTGTATATTGTAACGTCCCGGAAAAGTTAGTGCTGCAAGGGGTCATGGGTATTTGTTCTCTTGTGTTTATGTTGTGTTACGGTTCAAATTTTCTCCCGAAATGTGTTTGTCATTCTTGTCACAGTGTGGCGCATATTCGTAACAGTGTTAAAGTTGTTTATACGGCCACCCTCAGTGTGACCTGTATGGCTGTTGACCAAGTTTGCTTTGCATTCACTTGTGTGTGTGAGAAAAGCCATAGGTATTATCTATTTAGGGTCGGCACGCAAAGGCAGTCCCTTTAACGTTTTAAAAAGTCAAAAAGTTTACTTTTTGAAACCGATATCGATCATTTCCGATATCACATTTTAAAGCATTTAACGGTCAATTATATATATATATATATATATATATATATATATATATATATATATATATATATATATATATATATATATATATATACATACACACACATACGTTAAAATTTGAGGCCTGATAGTCGGAATTCCAAACGTAAGCATTCCATTCAGTTGTAAACAAATGGCACAAAAAGCATGTTTACAATGTTTCTAACTCCTGTTATTTGTTGGAGGCTAAATTGCAGTCTTTTAGGAATGGTTGTATGTTGACAGTGACACACAGTGTTGTATGTAGGAGTAGGGCTGGGCGATATTGTAACGATCTGTCACTTACTTTCTGATAGTTTTTCGTGTTTTGTACTTTGTTTCCTGTTCAGTGCTCTTATTTTGTCATACTTCCTGTTTACTCCGCTGAGCACTGTTTTTGTCACACTCGCCGTTGATTGGCAGCGGTCCTCAGCTGCGGTCAATCAACATAGGTCTATTTATGTTTCACTCGAGCACTCCTCAGTGCTCGAAGTTAAACCTATGTTGGGAACATCTCCATGCAAGACTGCTTTCTGTTTATATATTTTACTTTGATGAAATTAAAATCATCTTACCTGCTTTCTGCTCTCCTGGATTTTTGCATACTTGAGGTCACACAACTGCAGCCATGCGACATCCCAACAGTAACTTCGAGCCAGAAAATTGTGACCTCGCGAGAATCCCTGTCGGCAATCCTCAGCCGACGTTCTGGACCGCACAATTCCTGGAGGACTTGAAGGCCAGGTTTGTGCGGTCCCAGCCTACAGACGCGGACCCTCCCCCCGCGGCAACGCCACCGGCTTCGGCTCTCCGACCGGCGCGTCCCCCGCCGCCATCTTTCCTCTCGGCTCAACGGCTGGCTACGGCTCTCCGACCAGCACGTCCGCCACTTCCTGCATGCCTCGCGGCTCCCGCGGCAACGCTACCGGCTACGGCTCTCCGACCGGCGCGTCCTCCGCCGCCATCCTTCCTCTCGGCAACGCTGCCGGCTACGGCTCACCGACCGGCGCGCCCGCCTCCTCCTTCACGTCTCGCGGCTCCTGCGGCTCCGTCGCCGACTGCGGCTCTCCGACCGGCACGTCCGCCGCCGCCATCCTTCCCGTCGTCTGCTGAGCTGCTTCTCCCTGCTCCTACGCAGCTTCCAGCGGCTGCTCCCCGGCTGCTCTTTTTGCCAGCTCCCGCTCTCTTTTTTGGTTCGCCGAGAGCTCCAGTGGAGCCCACAGTGAGGTCGCTTTTGTCCTCCTGCTGGGACTTGGCACGGGACGTGTCTTCGTCCCTCCTCCTGGTCCCCTCCCGCCCGTCCCTGGTTTTCGCACCGGGGGACTCCGACGAGCAGGCACGTTTTCCCGCATGTGTGAACGGTGTCTGGCAGCCACCTAGTGGAGGGGGGCCCACTATACACTGCGGTGCAGCCAGGCACACACCGCTGTCATCCCCGCCAGCGTCTCCTTCCACGGAGACATCTACGTCCCTGGCGGGCTTTCGCCTAGCCCCAACGCCGGCTCCACGCCGAGCCCCAACGCCGGCTCCACGCCGAGCCCCAACGCCGGCTCCACGCCGAGCCCCAACGCCGGCTCCACGCCGAGCCCCAACGCCGGCTCCACGCCGAGCCCCAACGCCGCCAAGAGCAGCACCACGCCGGGCTTCGTCACCGCCGGCATCCGCTATTCCTCGGCCAGCATTTGCTGCTCCTCGCCCGGCGTCATCTGCCGCTTTCACGCCGCCGATGACGCCTGCCGCTTCAACACCGCCGATGACGTCTGCCGCTTTCACGCCGCCGATGACGTCTGCCGCTTTCACGCCGCCGATGACGTCTGCCGCTTTCACGCCGCCGATGACGTCTGCCGCTTTCACGCCGCCGATGACGTCTGCCGCTTTCACGCCGCCGATGACGTCTGCCGCTTTCACGCCGCCGATGACGTCTGCCGCTTTCACGCCGCCGATGACGTCTGCCGCTTTCACGCCGCCGATGACGTCTGCCGCTTTCACGCCGCCGATGACGTCTGCCGCTTTCACGCCGCCGATGACGTCTGCCGCTTTCACGCCGCCGATGACGTCTGCCGCTTCGACGCCGCCGATGACGTCTGCCGCTTCGACGCCGCCGATGACGTCTGCCGCTTCGACGCCGCCGATGACGTCTGCCGCTTCCACGCCGTTGATGACGTCTGCCGCTTCCACGCCGTTGATGACGTCTGCCGCTTCCACGCCGTTGATGACGTCTGCCGCTTCCACGCCGGCACCAACATCGGCTCCTCAGCCGCCTCCTGCAGAGGTATCTGTTTTGGCTGCAGCCCCCGCCGCTTTGTCTGCTGTCTCCGGGCCTGCTTCAGCGCGCCCGCCTCCACGTCAGCCGCGGATGTGGCCGTGCCCTGGGCGTCCTCCTCGCGGGATGCACTCGTCTCTTTTTCGGCCAATGATGTGGCTGTTCCGTGGCCGCCCGCCCCGCCAGTTCCAGCGGCGCTCTACGCGCCGTCGCCACCTGACTTTCCCTCGCTGGCTGCGGGGACACGAGGTTTGGCGACCTTCCACCAAATCCTCCTTCCATCCTCCCTTACTTTGTGGACATTTTTTTCCATTTTTCTTTTCCAGGGAACATCTGGTATCTGTTCCTTGAGGGGGAGGTCCTGTAACGATCTGTCACTTACTTTCTGATAGTTTTTCGTGTTTTGTACTTTGTTTCCTGTTCAGTGCTCTTATTTTGTCATACTTCCTGTTTACTCCGCTGAGCACTGTTTTTGTCACACTCGCCGTTGATTGGCAGCGGTCCTCAGCTGCGGTCAATCAACATAGGTCTATTTATGTTTCACTCGAGCACTCCTCAGTGCTCGAAGTTAAACCTATGTTGGGAACATCTCCATGCAAGACTGCTTTCTGTTTATATATTTTACTTTGATGAAATTAAAATCATCTTACCTGCTTTCTGCTCTCCTGGATTTTTGCATACTTGAGGTCACACAACTGCAGCCATGCGACATCCCAACAGATATTTTCCTTTTTTTTTTTTAAATATCCCAATATTTTTAGGCCATATCGCGATATAGGATATATATTACGATATTTTGCCTTGGCTTTGAATGAACAGTTGATGCATATAATCACAGCAGTATGATGATTCTATGTGTCTACATTAAAACATTCTTCTTAATACTGCATTCATATATGCTACTTTTAAACTTTCATGCAGAGAGGGAAATCACAACTAAGTCAATTGACCAAAAGTGTATTCATTAAAGTTATTAAGCAATGGCACAAACATTCAAGTCATTTCCAAAACACAAAGTGCAAGATTGTCATAGACATTTTAAGTGTAAAATAAAAATGAGCTGCATAATAGGAAATCAAATAGTATTCGTCCTTCACTATGTGGTAGGTTACTACGGTTATGAAATTATCTTCATTCTCTAGCGTGTGACTTTTCAAATGATGCTACATATTAGGAGTAATGCTACTTTTTATAGCAACACTTTAGCCCCACACTTGACAAATTACGGTTGTCTGTTCGACATATTACCACTTGAATCCGAATCACTGCCGGACGATGGAAACCCTGCTGTTTTTCTAGGGAATTAAGTCTTCCTTCATTTGTTACCAGATCCGCACCTTCTTTCTCTCGTACGGCTACGTTAGCAGCTAACGTAGCCCCGTCTGCTACCTCTCTGCTCTGCGTATACGTATGTGACATTATGTGACGTATGTAAGAATGTGCGCCTGCTTGTCTGTGAGAAGGAAAGACAGGAAAGAGTGAGAAGAGCCTGTAGTGTAATGCCCGCAGCTAAAAGCAACTGCGTGAGAACGTATACTCGAATATTACGATATAGTCATTTTCTATATCGCACAGAGACAAACCCGCGATATATTGTATTTATCGTATATATCGATATATCGCCCAGCCCTATGTAGGAGACAGGTGGTGTCACAGATTATCTCCTCTGTTCAGGGTTGATTTTTCAACCTTGACATAAATGGCTTCCCTCACTCCTCTTTCGTACCATCAGTCCTCCCTGTCCAGAATCTGTTAAATTTTTGTTCTCCAAGGAGTGCGGTTGCTCCCTGAGGTGCAGGTAGAAAGTTGAGTAATGTGTCGGCTTAGTGGTTGTTTTCTTTTCCCAAATATGAATCAGAGCATTTATCATTACACTGGATAGCATACACCAGATTGTTTTTGTGGGTGTGGAGTGTCCGGTCTTTAGGATACACCACTCTCTGTCTCAGGGTGTTGCCTGGTTTGAAGTATACTGGGATGTTGTGTTGATTAAAAATGATTAAGATTTTTTCAGATAGACCTGATACATATGGAATGACAATATTTTTGCATCTGTTACATTGTTTCCTCCTCAGCCACTCTGTTCTTGTTATTTCTGGAACTGGATGCACTTTTCACAAACGACCAGCTGGGATGACCACAGGTTTTGAGGGATTCCCTGAAATGCCTATGCTCTTTCTCTTAGGCCTGTGGGCTGGTAGGAACATTATCAGCTCTGTTTTGTAGGGTTCTGATAACGCCCACTTTGTGTTCCAGTGGGTGGTGTGAGTCAAAGAGGAGGTATTCATCGGTATGTGTGGGTTTTCTGTAAACCCCGACACTAAGGCCCCTGTTTTCTCCAATGTTGACATCACAGTCCAAAAAAGGCAACTTACTGTCTTTGACATCCTTACGTGTGAAATTGATGTTTTTGTCCACCAAGTTAATGTGCTCGGCGAAGGCTCGGACTTCTTGGTTTCAGACTTTCCTCCATGTGTCATCCACATACAGTCGTGGTCAAACATTTACATACACTTGTAAAGAACATAATGTCATGGCTGTATTGAGTTTCCAATAATTTCTAAAACTCTTATTTTTTTTGTGATAGAGTGATTGGAGCACATACTTGTTGGTCACAAAAAACATTCATGAAGTTTGGTTCTTTTATGAATTTATTTTGGATCTACTGAAAATGTGACCATATCTGCTAGGTCAAAAGTATACATACGTCATGATTTTTGGTCAAGATCATGTTTTTGTGTTTTCTTTTAGTTTTTGACTCCTTTAGTTCCTGTTTGTGCACCTCCTGAGTTTGTTTTGGTTGCCATGGTTGCTCATTATGTTCACCTGTCTCTGATTAGTGTTCGGCCGCTCACCTGCTACCCGAGCACTAATCAGAGGCATTATTTGAAGGCCTACTGAAACCCACGACTACCCACCACGCAGTCTGATAGTTTATATATCAATGATGAAATATTAACATTGCAACACATGCCAATACGGCTTTTTTAGTTTAATGAATTGCAACTTTAAATTTGCCGGGAGTTTCGTCTTGAAAACGTTGTGTAATGATGACGTGTACGCAAGACGTCACGAGTTTTTAGGAAATATGAGCGCTGCACACACACACAGCTAAAAGTCGTCTGCTTTAACCGCATAATTACACAGTATTTGGGAGATCTGTGTTGCTGAATCTTTTGCAATTTGTTCAATTAATAATGGAGAAGTCAAAGTAGAAAGATGGAGTTGGGAAGCTTTAGCCTTTAGCCACACAAACACACGGTGATTCCTTGTTTAAAATTCCTGGAGGTGAAACTTTACTATGGATCAGAGCGCGGTCAAGCGAACATGAATCACGACGGAATGTCTACCAGCAGGTTTCGGTGAGAAAATTGTGGTAAAAAGTCGCCTATTACCGGAAATCAGCTGAGCTTGTGCCGTCCATAGCTGCCGTCGACTCCCCTAAGACACTGGCATCAACACCCGGCCATGGACGTACACTTCTGACTATCAGTACAGTTAAACTCACTAAAACACTAGCAACGCAACGAAAGATAAGAGATTTCCCAGAATTATCCTAGTAAATGTGTCTAAAAACATCTGAATCTGTCCCAATGCAATCGCGTTTTTTTTTTTAACTTTTTTTTTTAACTCTTTTTTTTTCTCTAGTCCGTCGTTATCAATATCCTCAAACACGAATCTTTCATCCTCGCTCAAATTATTGGGGAAATTGTCGTTTTCTCGGTCCGAAAAGCTCTTTTTGTTGGAGGCTCCCATTTAAATTAATGTGAATATGTGAGGAGCCCCCACATTTGTGACGTCATCGTCTGCGACTTCCGGTAAAGGCAGGGCTTTTTTGTGAGCACCAAAAGATGCAAACTTTATCGTGGATGTTCTCTACTAAATCCTTTCAGCAAAAATATGGCAATATCGCGAAATGATCAAGTATGACACATAGAATGGACCTGCTATCCCCGTTTGAATAAGAAAATCTCATTTCAGTAGGCCTTTATGCCTGCCTTTGCCATTCAGTCAGCTTGGCGTCATTATTTGCTACAAGCACCTGTTACGTGAGTTTTGCCTTGTCTCTAGTTGTTTGCTTCATGTCTTGCTACATAAGTCTTGTTTGTTCATACTACAGTTAGTAAGTTTTTCTCGTCCATAGTTTATGTTAAGTGTAAGTTTAGCTTCCAGTGCGATCGGCACTTTTTTCCTTTTCCTTGTTTTCTGTTTTTTAGTACTTTGCGTTAGTTTTGAAAATAAATCATGTTTGGAGAACGACCCCGCATCAAGCTGCAACCCAAACGTGACAACATACAACAATTTTATTATTTGGTTACATGTTGGTGCAGTTCAGCTAAATTTGGTTTTCTGACATGGACTTGTTTCTTCAGCATTGTCCACACGTTTAAGTCAGGACTTTGGGAATGCCATTCACCTACTCCTTGGCCTAGTGGTTAGAGTGTCCGCCCTGAATTTGGTATGTTCTGAGTTTAAATCCCGTCCGAGTCATACCAAAGACTATAAAAATTGGACCCATTGCCTCCCTGCTTGGCACTCAGCATCAAGGGTTGGAATTGGGGGTTAAACAGCCATAAATGATTACCAGGCGCAGCACCGCTGCTGCCAACTGCTCCTCTCACTTCCCAGGGGGTGATCAACGGGATGGGTCAAATGCAGAGGACAAATTTCACCACACTTAATGTGTGTATGACAAGCATTGGTACTTTAACTTTAACTTTAAAACCTTCATTCTAGCCTGATTTAGCCATTCCTTTACCACTTTTGAAGTGTGTTTAGGGTCATTGTCCTGTTGGAACACCCAACTGAGTCCAAGACCCAACCTCCGGGCTGATGATTGTAGGTTGTCCTGAAGAATTTGGAGGTAATCCTCCTTTTTCATTGTCCCATTTACTCTCTGTAAAGCACCAGTTCCATTGGCAGCATTTAGGCTCAGAGCATAATAATACCACCACCATGCTTGACTGTATGCATTTTGTTCCTGGCATTAAAGGCCTCACCTTTCCTCCTCCAAACATATCGGTGGGTATTGTGGCCAAACAGCTACATTTTTGTTTCATCTGACATCACATGAACAAAGATAAGATTTTCTGGAGGAAAGCTCTGTGGTCAGATGGAGGAACATTTTCAGTAGACCCATAATAAATTCGTAGAAGAACTTCATAAATGTTTAAGTATGTGCTCCAATCACTCTATCACAAAAAAATAAGAGTTGTAGAAATGATTGGAAACTCAAGACAGCCATGACAATTATGTCCTTTACAAGTGTATGTAAACTTTTGACCACGTCTGTATCTGCACCAATGACCTGGTGCTGTTCTCATAAAAGAGCTCAAAGCCATTAGCGATGGCTCGATTTAATGTGGCACGCTACTTTTGATGTGGTTTTATGTCGACAACAAGACAGCATCAAAAGTGCAGCAAGTTCAATGCAGGACCGCAATAAAATGAACTTGATATCAAATAAAATGAGTCACTCTCACAGTGTGACACAGCAAACCGCATACACGCACGTACACAATGGGAATATTGAACAACAAATCCATAGATCATCCTCTCTCAATATACGATCTTTGATCATGCACAGCCTGTTGAAGTCCACTTTGGATGCAGAGCACACCATTTGCAAAGGGCTTCACGATCAGTGGGGAGGGGTAGGGGTTTTGCTTGAAGAAACACATTACAATGTAAATTATTGAATGACAATGCGGTTCATATAAAATTTTACCCCAATTTTATTCCTTGCCACATCATGCTCGGTCACTGATTAGAATATGTACACACATTTTCTGCATTCACTTCCGGTGGCACAGTGGCAGGTGTCATTACAAAGCAGAAGGTCTTGTGTTCGAAACCTGGCTGCGGTAACATTTTTGGTACGGTTTGGAATGTATATTTTGATGATGTTAAAATTGAATAATATAAGTGAAGTGAATTATATTTATATAGCGCTTTTCTCTAGTGACTCACAGCGCTTTACATAGTGAAACCCAATATCTAAATTACATTTAAACCAGTGTGGGTGAAACTGGGAGCAGGTGGGTAAAGTGTCTTGCCCAAGGACACAACTGCAGTGACTAGGATGGCGGAAGTGGGGATCGAACCTGGAACCCTCAAGTTGCTGGCATGGCCACTCTACCAACCGAGCTATATTGCCCCACATGTACTGTATATAAAAAACCTAAAACCAGTGAAGTTGGCACATTGTGTAAATCGGAAATAAAAACAGAATACAATGTTTTGCAAATCCTTTTCAACTTATATTCAATTGAATAGACTGCAAAGACAAAATACTTAACGTTCGAAGTGAGAAACACAATTTATTTTTTTTGCAAATAATCATTATCTTAGAATTTAATGGCAGCAACACATTGCAAAAAAGTTGGGAGAGGGGCATTTTTACCACTGTATTACATGGCCTTTCCTTTTAAGAACACTCAGTAAATGTTTGAGGACTGAGGAGATCAATTTTTGAAGCTTCTTAGGTGGATTTTTTTCCCATTCTTCCTTGATGTACAGCTTAAGCTGTTCAACAGTCCGGGGTCTCCTTTGTGGTATTTTAGGCTTCATAATGCACCACACATTTTCAATGGGAGACAGGTCTGGACTACAGGCAGGTCAGTCTAGTACCTGCACTCTTTTACTACAACGCCACATGTGGCTTGGCATTGTCTTACTGAAATAAGCAGGGGCGTCCATGATAACGTTGCTTGTATGACAACATATGTTGCTCCAAAACCTGTATGTACCTTTCAGCATTATTGTTGCCTTCACATATGTGTAAGTTACCCATGCCTTGGGCACTAGATAGATAGATAGATAGATAGATAGATAGATAGATAGATAGATAGATAGATAGATGGATACATGGTACATTATTTATTTCTTCAGGAAAATTAATTACCATCACAGATGCTGGGTTTTGAAATTTGCGCCTCGAAAAGTCTGGATGGATCATGACGTCCAGTTTCCAAAAACAATTTGAAATGTAATACATTCCATTTACTCTCTGCAAAGCACCAGTTTTTTTGGGCAGCAAAACAGGCCCAGAGCATAAATTGTATTTATTTTATTTTTTTTATTTTTTTTTTAGTACCAATGATTGTCACACATGACTTGTGGCGAAATTATTCTCTGCATTTAACCCATCACCCCCTGGGAGGTGAGGGGAGCAGTGAGGAGCAGCGGGGGCCGAGCCCGGGAATCATTTTTTGTGATATAACCCCCAACTCCAACCCTTAATGCTGAGTGCCAAGCACGGAGGTAATGGGTCCCATTTTCAGAGTCTTTGGTACTTTTAATACTACTATACTAACAATAATAATACTACTGCTAATAATATTTACTGGTCACACTTATCATTTCACCATGTACCAAATAAAATAGCTCCAAAGTCAGTAAGCAAAACCATAAGTATTCCGTTCATTAGGCGCACCGGGTTTTAAAGCGCACTGTCGAGTTTTGAGAAAATGAAATGGATTTTAAGTGCGCCTTATAGCCCGAAAAATATGGTAGTTTCCTGAGCCTCACAATTTTACAAAATGATCTTAAAATATCTACCTATACAACTGAAAAATGCTCTTACAATTATAAATCCTTGTCTTATCTATTTATTATGTACTACATTCATGTTATTATAATTACTAAAATGTGATTTCCCCGCGACCCCAAAAGGGAATAAGCGGTAGAAAATGGATGGATGGATGGATTTATGTTTATTAAATATATTTTTTTAAACCAATGCATGTTTTGATTTTGTTTCTGTAGCTCATACTTGCCAACCCTCCCGGATTTTACGGGAGACTCCCGAAATTCAGCGCCTCTCCCGAAAACCTCCCGGGACAAGTTTTCTCCTGAAAATCTCCCGAAATTCAGGCGGAGCTGGAGGCCACGCTACCTACAGCTCCATGCGGACGTGACTCAGCAATGTTGTGACCCTCTTAAACAGGACAACACTGCCATCTACTGTACATAGAATTGAATAGAATGTACTTTATTGATCCCTGGGGGAAATTCAGCACCACAGTTCGCTCACAATAAACAATGATAATAATAAATAATATAATATATATAATATATGAATAATATAAATATATTATACATACATTCTACATTTAAGTGCAGTCAAGGAACATATGCATTAGGGAGTCTGTTCTGAAGCCCACAGTAAAGAGACGTAACTTCATCACGTTGCCTGGTTATTGAATCCAACCCAATATATTACACCGTCAACGAGCAAAATGAAGAAATACACTTGCAAGTTCCAAAACGAATGGAAACAATCATTTCAGTTTATCCAGGAGAGTTCGAAGGGGAAGGGATATGTTGCCTGTAAATTTTGTAGAACAGACTTCTCCATTGAACACGGTGGCCGAACGGATATACTCAGCCTTGAACGGCCAGCGAAGCACAAATCGTCCTCAGCGCAGCATCGTTCACAACCCAGTATTATGGGCCACCTCGCAAAATGGAGACCCGATGGTGTATCTTATGCTGAGTCAAAGATGGCTATGCTGATAGCTGGAAGCAACATCCCTTTCTCATTTGCGGATGTCTACAACAAATCCGTGAAGGATATGTTCCCGGATTCGGAGATCGCTCTTTAGTACGGAAATGGCAGAACAAAGGTTACTCAAATAGTGAAAGGTTAATGTTGTTTTTTTTTTTTTTAGTAACCAGCAAGCACAGTACAGTTAGTAGAACAACTGTGATTTTTATTACTGTGTATTTGATAGGTGCCGTCATAAATTCAACTATTTATTGTATTTATATATGATAAAATAAATATATATAGCTAGAATTCACTGAAAGTCAATTATTTTATACACATATATATATATATATTTCTATATAGATATATTTGAAATACTCGAGTTGGTGAATTATACTCATCCCCTCTTAACCACGCCCCCAACCCCCCCCCGCTGTGGCCTCTTTGGTTCGGGTTTAGGCTTAACATTCTCGGGGCTCCAGTTGTGCGCACCCACTTGCCAAAATTGTCAATGCTGTGTGTCGTCTTAGTCATCCAATGCCAAGGATTGTTGAGGTGATAATTCTGATTGAACGAGCTGATGGTTGATCAGTATACAGACCACACCCTCGACAGTGCCGGACCTTCCTCAGCTCAGCGTGTTGTGCAGGGTGCTGGAGCAATGGAGGCGGGACGGGCGTGTTTGGGGGCTCGGGGGTGCCCAGTTGGGTTTGTCTTCCGAGGTCATGGTGCATTATGGCCTCATTCTGGGTTTTCATGTCTCTTGCATTTTTCTTAAAGCGGTGCATTGTGAGTGCAGAATGTGAACAAACCTACTAGTAATTGCTGGGATGTGATATGATGTAGGGATGTGATTCAATAAGCTTTGCTTCTTCCCACTCTGTTTCGCCTTGTTGAACTGTGAATTTTTTGAGTTTTTGCTCTAACATTGTCAGCATGTTTGAAATAAACTACAGTACTACCAGTACTTAGACTTAGACTTAGACAAACTTTACTGATGCACAAGGAAAATTGTTCCACACTGTAACTCAGTTAAAAAGGATGGAAAGGATAAGGATGGAAAGGATGATGCACACAAGAGCACAAAAACAGGGTGAAAACAAAAAGTATAAAACAGACCATTGTAGCAATATAAAATATAACATATATGTAATATTTACATAGTATATATACAGTATATAATATATACTGATATATAGGCACAAGGATGGATGGATGGAGAATATTTTATATAATATATACAGTATATAACAAATCCCAATTATTATGTACAATATTACAGTTATTATAGATTCAGTTCTAAATTACTACTACTACTACTACTACTACTACTACTACTACTACTACTACTACTACTACTACTACTACTACTAGGGCTTCACGGTGGAAGAGGGGTTAGTGCGTCTGCCTCACAATACGAAGTTCCTGCAGTCCTGGGTTCAAATCCAGGCTCCGGATCTTTCTGTGTGGAGTTTGCATGTCCTCCCCGTGAATGCGTGGGTTCCCTCCAGGTACTCCGGCTTCCTCCCACTTCCAAAGACATGCACCTGGGGATAGGTTGATTGGCAACACTAAATGGTCCCTAGTGTGTGAATGTGAGTGTGAATGTTGTCTGTCTATCTGTGTTGGCCCTGCGATTAGCGGGCGACTTGTCCAGTGTGTACGCCGCCTTCCGCCCAATTGTAGCTGAGATAGGCGCCAGCGCCCCCCGCGATCCCAAAAGGGAATAAGCGGTAGGAAATGGATGGATGGACTACTACTACTACTACTACTACTAAACGAACAGAAAGCAATACATATATTGTGGCGTACCCCAGGGATCAATATTTGGACCAAAGTTGGTCATTTTCTATACAAACAACATTTGTAAAGTTACACATTTTTTATGGTTAGTACTATTTGCGGATAATACTACCAAAATTTGTACAGGACAGAACACCATCCATCCATCCATATTCTACTGCTTATTCCCTCTGGGGTGGCGGGGGGCGCTGGTGCCTATCTCAGCTACAATCGGGCGGAAGGCGCGGTACACCCTAGACAAGTCGCCACCTCTTACATTAAAACACAAAAGCAAATAAAATGTATTACAGGACAAATTGGTAAAAATTTTTTTTGCAAATAATCATTAACTTAGAATTTATTGGCAGCAACACATTGCAAAAAAGCTGGCACAGGGGCATTTTTACCACTGCATTACATGGCCTTTCCTTTTAACAACACTCAGTAAACGTTTGGGAACTGAGGAGACCATTTTTTGAAGCTTTTCAGGTGGAGTTCTTTCCCATTCTTGCTTGATGTACAGCTTAAGTTGTTCAACAGTCCGGGGTCTCCGTTGTGCTATTTTAGGCTTCATAATGCGCCACACATTTTCATTGGGAGACAGGTCTGGACTATAAGCAGGCCAGTCTAGCACCTGCACTCTTTTACTATGAAGCCACGCTGTTGTAACATGTGCAGAATGTGGCTTGGCATTGTCATGCTGAAATAAGCAGGGGCGTCCATGAAGAAGACGTTGCTTGGATGGCAACATATGTTACTCCAAAACCTGTATGTACCTTTCAGCATTAATGGTGCCTTCACAGATGTGTAAGTTACCCATGCCTTGGGCACTAATACATCCCCAAACCATCACAGATGCTGACTTTTGAACTATGTGCCTATTACAAGTAAAGACTGTTTGGACGTTCACAGATTCCAAAAACAATTTGAAATGTAGACTCGTTAGACCACAGAACACTTTGCATCAGTCCATCTCTAATAAGCTCTGGCCCAGCGAAGCCGGTGGCGTTTCTGAGTGTTGTTGATAAATGCCTTTCACTTTGCATAGTAGAGTTTTAACTTGCACTTACAGATATAGCGACCTACTGTAGTTACTGACAGGGGTTTTCGGAAGTGGTCCTGAGCCTGTGTGGTGATATCCTTTACACACCGATGTTGCTTTTTCATGCAGTACCACCTGAGGGCTCAACGGTCGGTAATATTATTGCTCAAGTTTAGTGATTTCTCCAGATTCTCTGAACTTTTGATGATATTACGAACCATAGATGATGACATCCCTAAATCCCTTGCAATAGCTCGTTAAGAAACGTTGTTCTTATACTGTCCGACAATTTGCCCACGCATTTGTTCATAAAGTGGTGACCTTCGCCACATCCTTGTTTGTGATTGACTGAGCATTTCATGGAAGCTGCTTTTATACCCAATCATGTAGGGGTGTAACAGTACGTGTATTTGTATTGGTGGGGGTTCCGGTTCGGTGCGGAGGAGTACCGCACGAGTTCCACACGAACATATGAAGTAACCGTCTATGCTCAAATCTTAACATGCCGCTCCGCTCCGTTCTGCCTCTGTCTCCTACACAGCACCCAGCATTGTCCCTCCCACACAACCATCTGATTGGTTATAAGCGTAGTGATAACAAGCCAATCAGCAGTGCATATTCAGAGCGCATCTAGTCAGCGCTTCAGCGTCGAGCAGATAGGAGTTTAGCACGTGAGCAACGGACCCTCCCCAAGTTATACTAAACACTTCCAAGTCAACTACTTTCTAAACATCACTATGAGCCTGTTGACCTTCTAGAAACAAACTGCAGCTCAGCTTGCTCGCAGTCCTGGCTTTAGGTGAAGGCTAGTTAGCTTTTAGCGTAACGTTAGCTCATTTTGCGGTGTGTGTCTGTGTTTGTGTGTGTGTGTGTGTGTGTGTGTGTGTGTGTGTGTGTGTGTGTGTGTGTGTGTGTGTGTGTGTGTGTGTGTGTGTGTGTGTTGATTGAGGTGTGTTGAAGCAGCAATAAAGGACATTATGTTAAATGAAGAGTTTCTGTCTCTGATAGTGTATATAATAATGTAAGTGCATCATAAAGCCTACATTAACTCATATTGCTATTTTACTATTTTTCAGCTATAGTTACATTAATCATTTGTAATTTAGCAGCCTAGTTTTGAATGGCAGGGTCCCTGCTATCATATGTTGATACAAATATAACATTTACATAATAAAAAATCAACTACAGGCTTACCAAATGCTGTAATAAATTAGGCATGATGAGTTGACTTGAAAGTGTTTAATGTTGCACTTTTTATATGTAGAAGAAAGGTTTTGTCATTTTATTTAATCAAAGCAACAACTTGAGGCAGTTTAATGTGGATTAACGTGGGCAGAATTATTACAGTGTTCCTAATGTTAAAAGGATCTAGCCATTGTTTACAAATTTGGTAAATAAATGACCAAAAAATGTATATTTTTTTGTTTTCTTACTGTACTGAAAATGAACCGAACCGTGACCTCCAAACCGAGGTACGTACCGAACCGAAATGTTTGTGTACCGTTACACCCCTACAATCATGGCACCCACCTGTTCCCAATTAGCCTGTTCACCTGTGGGATGTTCCAAATAAGGGTTTGATGAGCATTCCTCAACTTTCTCAGCCTTTGTTGCCACTCGTGCCAGCTTTTTTGAAATATGTTGTAGGCATCAAATTCCAAATGAGCTAACATTTGCAAAAAATAGTTTATCAGTTTGAACATTAAGTAGCTTGTCTTTGAAGTCTCTTCAATTGAATATTGGTTGAAAAGGTGACTGGAGAGGAGGCTACGCCGGATAGTCGAACCTCGGATTCAGGAGGAACAGTGTGGTTTTTGTCCTGGTCGTGGAACTGTGGACCAGCTCTATACTCTCGGCAGGGTTCTTAAGGGTGCATGGGAGTTTGCATAACTAGTCTACATGTGCTTTGTGGACTTGGAGAAGGCATTCGACCGTGTCCCTCGGGAAGTCCTGTGGGGAGTGCTCAGAGAGTATGGGGTATCGGACTGTCTTATTGTGGCGGTCCGCTCCCTGTATGATCAGTGTCAGAGCTTGGTCCGCATTACTGGCAGTAAGTCGGACACGTTTCCAGTGAGGGTTGGACTCCGCCAAGGCTGTCCTTTGTCACCGATTCTGTTCATAACTTTTATGGACAGAATTTCTAGGCGAAGTCAATGCGTAAAGGGGTTCCGGTTTGGTGGCCGTAGTATTAAGTCTCTATTAAGATGATGTGGTCCGGATGGCTTCATCTGGCCGGGATCTTCAGTTGTCACTGGATCGGTTCGCAGCCGAGTGTGAAGCGGCCGGAATGAGAATCAGCACCTACAAGTCAGAGTCCATGGTTCTCGCCCGGAATAGGGTGGAGTGCCATCTCCGGGTTGGGGAGGAGACCCTGCCCCAAGTGGAGGAGTTCAAGTACCTAGGAGTCTTGTTCACGAGTGAAGGAAGATTGGATCGTGAGATCGAAAGGCGGATCAGTGCGGCATCTTCAGTAATGCGGACGTTGTACCGATCCGTTGTGGTGAAGAAGGAGCTGAGCCGGAAAGCAAAGCTCTCAATTTACCGGTCGATCTACGTTCCCATCCTCACCTATGCTCATGAGCTTTGGGTCATGACCGAAAGGATAAGATCACGGGTACAAGCGGCCGAAATGAGTTTCCTCCGCCGTGTGGCGGGGCTCTCCCTTAGAGATAGGGTGAGAAGCTCTGCCATCCGTGAGGAACTCAATGTAAAGCCGCTGCTCCTCCACATCGAGAGGAGCCAGATGAGGTGGTTCGGGCATCTGGTCAGGATGCCACCCGAGCGCCTCCCTAGGGAGGTGTTTAGGGCACGTCCAACCGCTAAGGGGCCACGGGGAAGACCCAAGACACGTTGGGAAGACTATGTCTCCCGGCTGGCCTGTGAACGCCTCGGGATCCCCCGGGAAGAGCTGGACGAAGTGGCTGGGGAGAGGGAAGTCTGGGTTTCCCTGCTTAGGCTGTTGCCCCCACGACCCGACCTCGGATAAGCGGAAGAAGATGGATGGATGGATGGAAGGTGATTGGCAACACTAAATTGGCCCTCGTGTGTGAATGTGAGTGTGACTGTTGTTTGTCCATCTGTGTTGACCCTGTGATAAGGTGGCGACTTGTCCAGGGTGTACCCCACCTTCCGCCCGATTGTAGCTGTGATAGGCTCCAGCACCCCCTGCAATCCCGGAGGGAATATGCGGTAGAAAATGGATGGATGTATTCTGTTTTTATTTACAAATTACACAACGTGCCAACTTCACTGGTTTTGGGTGTTGTATATCAATATGTGGAAATTACATTATGGAATAGATTAGGAAAGAGGTCAAAATATGTACTAATATGATCCAGTTTAAAAAAACACTGTTCAAACTCAAAAGTGTTTAAAAAGTACAGGCAAATCAAATCAAATCGAAACGTCATTTAGGTGTTAGTTACAACAAAATGAGAAGTGGCATAGTGTAAAAGAGCTTAATATAAAAATGTACGTAATATAAGAGGTAAAACCACACACGTAAGCAGCTGTCTCCATGGGGAGAGCTGGTCTATCCATGACCAGCCCCCTCTCTCGTTTTCGGGTTTGATGCTTCAAATCGTGCAAAGAAATTGTTGAACAGAAGAAATCGGAAGAGAAGAGAAAAGTCATTTTCCTAGATCACCCACTTCCTGGACTTGTGATCCTCCGTCAGTGCTTGGACTCCTCTGTCGCAGAGGTGACTTTGTATTTTGGTCTGCATATGTGCGTATTGCTGCTTCGACCACTTTTTAAGATTGCACTTAGCAATGTTGCTAGTTATTGCCTCAGCATACTGCTAAATGTCTGTGTGAGCTCCCTGGGTGGCTGCTTTTTCAAAACCCTCGCACTCAATCTGCCTGAAGCAGTCCTGAAGTGTAGAGTCTGCATCCTCCAGTGCAGGGATCACCAACCTTTTTGAAACCAAGATTTACTTCTTGGGTACTGATTAATGCGAAGGGTTACCAGTTTGATACACACTTAAAAAAATTGTCAGAAATAGCCCATCCATCCATCCATTTCCTACCGCTTATTTCCTTTCGGGGTCGCGGGGGGCGCTGGCACCTATCTCAGCTACAATCAGGCGGAAGGCGGGGTACACCCTGGACAAGTCGCCACCTCATTGCAGGGCCAACACAGATAGAGCCAATTTGCTTAATTTACCTTTAATAAATAAATCTATATGTATAAAAAAATGGGTATTTTTGTCTGTCATTCCGTCGTACATTTTTTTTCCTTTTACGGAAGGTTTTTTTGTAGGGAATAAATGATGAAAAAAACATTTAATTGAACGGTTTGAAAAAGGATAAAACACAAAAAAAATGAAAATTAAATTTTGAAACTTAGTTTATCTTCATATTCGACTCTTTAAAAGTCAAAATTCAACCGAAAAAAATGAAGAGAAAAACTAGCTAATTCGAATCTTTTTGAAAAAATTTAAACAAGAATTTATGGAACATCATTAGTAATTTTTCCTGATTAAAATTATTTTTAGAATTTTGATGACATGTTTTAAATAGGTTAAAATCCAATCTGCACTTTGTTAGAATATATAACTAATTGGACCAAGCTATATTTCTAACAAAGACAAATCATTATTTCTTCTAGATTTTCCAGAACAAAATTTTAAAAGAAATTCAAAAGACTTTGAAATAAGATTTAAATTTGATTCTACAGATTTTCTAGATTTGCCAGAATATTTTTTTTGAATTTTAATCATAATAAGATTGAAAAAATATTTCCCAAATATTTTTGGTCGAAAAAACAGAAGCTAAAATGAAGAATTAAATTAAAATGTATTTATTATTTTTTACAATAATAAAAAATATATATTACTTGAATATTTATTTAAAGTGGCAGGAAAGAAGAGGAAGGAATTTAAAAGGTAAAAAGGTATATGTGTTTAAAAATCCTAAAATAATTTTTAAGGTTGTATTTTTTCTCAAAAATTGTCTTTCTGAAAGTTATGAGAAGCAAAGTCAAAAAATAAATGAATTTATTTAAACAAGTGAAGACCAAGTCTTTAAATTCTTTTCTTGGATTTTCAAATTCTATTTGAGTTTTGTCTCTCTTAGAATTAAAAATTTCAAGCAAAGCGAGACTAGCTTGCAAGTAAATAAATACAATTAAAAAAATAGAGGCAACTCACTGGTAAGTACTGCTATTTGAGTTATTTTTAGAACAAGCCGGCGGGCTACTCATCTGGTCCTTATGGGCGACCTGGTGCCCGCGGTCACCTCGTTGGTGACCCCTGCTCTAGCAATATCCTGATTTGTTTTGTCATTAATAATGGTTTGTAAGCCAACACCTGCATAATAGAAAGGTGATCAGAACAACTGAGGTGGAGGTGGAAGGTTGACTTGTATGCATCTCAGGGTTTGGTATAGACTGGTGTTGTCTCGATACCAATATGTTGGTACTGGTATTTCGATACTTTTCGGTACTGTTCGATACTTTTCTAAATAAAGGGGACACCAAAAAAATTGCATTGTTGGCTTTATTTTAATAAAAAAAAAATCTTAGGGTACATTAAACATGTTTCTTATTGCAAGTTGGTCCTTAGATAAAATAGTGAACATACAAGACAACTTGTCTTTTAGTAGTAAGTAAGCAAATAAAGGCGCCTATTTATTCTGCTGACATATGCAGTAACATATTGTGTCATTTTCCATTCTATTTTTCTGTCAACATTATTAAGGACAAGTGGTAGAAAATTAATTATTTGTTATGATCCGCTGCCCGGATCATATATTATTTGAATTTTGAGTTTGTTTGTGCACTTCCTGGTTTGTTCTGTCACCATGGTTTGCCTATTAGTTTCACCTGTCCCTTGTTTTAGACTCACACCTGTTTGTAATTTCTGTCTCTTATTTAAGCCTGCCTTTTCCGTTGTTTCGATCTGGCATGCTAGCTTATGTTCTATGCAACAAGTGACGACGCTAACTCCCGACTTTGGTAATCCTGCTTCTCGCTAGCTTACGCGCTTAGCCTTTGTGTTTGCTAGCTCTTTGCTTTGCCTGTTGTGCCTGATAAAAGTTTTTCTGTTACTTCCCTAGCTCCAATGCTAGCACTTTTGGTTTGCTTTTTCTGCCTAGCATTAGTGTTTCTGTTCTTAGTCTGTTTTTAGTTTAAATAAACCATTATTTCTTACCTTTACGCTGTGTCTGAGCCCGAACTGCATCTGGAAAGAACGCACCCGCTTCACCATACCCAGCAAACACATTATTAATCTACTTGTTCATTTACTGTTAATATCCGCTTACTTTCTCTTTTAACATGTTCTATTGACACATATGTTAAAATGTAATAATCACTTATTCTTCTGTTGTTTGATACTTTACATTAATTTTGGATGATACCACAAATTTGGGTATCAATTCGATATCAAGTAGTTACAGGATCATACATTGGTCATTTTCAAAGTCCTCATGTGTCCAGGGACATATTTCCTGAGTTTATAAACATAATTTAAGTTAAAAAAACAAAAAAAACAAAAGAAGATGTTGTGATGCCAAAAATAGCGATGTAATCATAGTAATATCGACTATACAAGTTACTGTACTTGGTATTATTACAGTGGATGTTAGGTATAGATCCACCAATGGCGTTTGTTTACATTTTGACGCCGGTGAGCTACGGTGTGTAGTGAAGCATGTTTAGCTATTCCTCGTCCTGCAGGGATGATACTTGTAAGAAACTTACTTTATTTGTCGCCATGGAGGCGAGGATTAGTGATTTAGAAGTAGCTAAAACACTGCTGACTGCGGAAGGACTCTGGCTAGCTAGGCATGTCTTAAAGCACCTCTTCCTGAGGGCATTTCAGTGTTATAACTTCACCTTTATCTTGACTTTTTAAGCGAAAATGTGTCCGTGCTCCCTTTTCTGTCTACACACTGTGTCTGCTTGTAAATACTCTGTGATTGTGTGCTGCCGAACATGCTCCACCGCTCGTAAACCAGCAATGACACTATGTAATGACGACGGGTACTTTTCAGAGACGGTATAGTACTGAAAATAATTCATTAGAATTGCGTTACTATACTAATACCGGTATACCGTACAACCTTAGCATAGACCAAGTACACTATGTTTTCCCATGTGGTTTTAAAGTTCACAAATTCTTAAAACTTGGTGAACACAATTTTTAAACTGGTGTGGTTAAACTCCCCAGCAACCACTACAAAACTGTCCGGGTGTTTAGGCAGGAGTTCATTGGTGGCGTTGAGCAGTTCTACTGATAAACATTTTGAATTGTATTAATAAGGGCATTATAGTTTCCTTCACATACTTAGTAAACAATGTGATTCACAGCTGTGCATTCATTTAATTGTTAGTGTTACTTATATATTGAGTTCAAACAAATGTGTTAGCTTATGCTATGAAACGACAAAAGGTTAGGATCTCGAACATGTTGAAATGTGAAACTATAAATATGTAATGTACCATATTATAACTGTATGCATGTTTGAGATAAACTAACACCTTAGCCATAACTTCCCTGCGTAAACACCCACACAGATATACCGTAGTCTGATGTGATATGGCAGCACTTTTTGTTTGTTGCTTGTTAAGGTGCAGTTGCACTAGCAGATACAGTATCTGACTAATATATCAGATGATATCGTTCCAGTTTTCATTTCTCTTGAGGCTGCCATGATGCATAACTAAACAGTGACACATACAGTGGCAATTGTGTCACTTGCACCATGCAGTGTATACTCAGCTTATGTGTGCAGTTCCTGCACTACTGACTCACTTTATTCCCAGAATGACTTTCAAAACATTCTTATTTTGTTTTGTCATTCTCATCGACTTCCATCCACCTAAGTCCATATGCCACTCATCCTGTTCGGGTCATCGGGGGCTTAAGGCTAACACAGATGACTTTCAATAAGAGACCCACCATACCCTGTAATGCCAGTCAATTATAGGCTGACTATGAGTAAACCAATACATCCCCTAGTACAGGGGTCGGCAACCCACGGTTCCGGAGCCGCATGCGGCTCTTTGGCCACTCTGATGTGGCTCAGCTGCACAATCGGTGACCCCCCTGATTGTTTCAGGGGATTTCCGGATTTTGGTGCCTCTCCCGGACATCACCCGGGGTTAACATTCTCCGATTTTCACTCGGACTACTATGTTGAGGCGTGCCGTGATGGCTTTACTTTTAACGTCCTCTACAACATGTCATCGCCCGCCTTCACACCATGCTATCTGCGTTCCGGCCGGACGCATGCATCTTGCTGCTTCTATCGTATTGCAAGGCATATAGTCAACAGCCGTACAGGTTACACTGAAGGTCTGAAGGTTGTGATATAAACAACTTTAACACTCTTACTAATATGTGCCACACTGTGAATCCACACCAAACAAGTATGACAAACACATTTCGGGAGAACATCCTCACAGTAATACAACATAAACGCAACATAACAATTACTCAGAATCCCTTGAATCCATGACTCTTCCAGGCTATATTATACACCCCCAACCCCGCCCACTTCAACCGACGCACGGAGGGGGGTTTGGTGCTAGCGGGGTGTATAATATAGCCTGGAATAGTCATGGATGCATGGGATTCTGGGTAATTGTTATGTTGCGTTTATGTTGTGTTACTGTGAGGATGTTCTCCAGAAATGTGTTTGTCATTCTTGTTTGGTGTGGCTTCCCAGTGTGGTGCATATTAGTAAGAGTGTTAAAATTGTTTATATCACAACCTTCAGTGTAACCTGTATGGCTGTTGACTATACAGTATGCCTTACAGTCGTGTACGTGTATCAACGGAAGCCACGTACAATATGTTACTGGGCTGGCACCGGGTTAAAAAAAATTGGCTGAGGGCCAGGCTGTATAAGTGTGTGTGTGTGTGTATATATATATATATATATATATATCTATATATATATATATATATATATATATATATATATATATATATATATTTGGCATATGTGTGTATATATATATATATATGTATATATATATATATATATATATATATATACATACATACATACAATACAGGCCAAAAGTTTGGACACACCTTCTCATTTAATGTGTTTTCTTTATTTTCAGGACTATTTACATTGTAGATTGTCACTGAAGGCATCAAAACTATGACACCTGTGAAGTGAAAATCATTTCAGATGATAACTAATCAGGTCAAAGGGTGGCTATTTTGAAGAAAGTAGAATATAAAACATGTTTTCAGTTATTTCGCCTTTTTTTTTAAGTACATAACTCCACATGTGTTCATTCATAGTTTTTATGCCTTCAGTGACAATGTACAATGTAAATAATCATGAAAATAAGGGAAAACACATTGAATGAGAAGGTGTGTCCAAACTTTTGGCCTGTATTGTATGTGTATGTATTTGTGTATGTATGTATGTATATATATGTATATATATGTATGTATATATATATATATATATATATATATATATATATATATATATATATATATATATATATATATATATATATATATATATATATATATATATATATATCTCCGAGCGGGATGTTGTCCCATTATGGATGAGAAAATTAATTTTTAGACACTATGATTTGCTCGAGACACAGAAAGTAACAAGCGGTATAAAATGGATTAGAAGGGACACATTAAGAATGTCCCATATATATATATTATACATTTCAAATATTATTATATTTGGATTTTTTTTTTTTTTTTAAATCTGGTTATTTTTAAATTTTATGAATTGTATTTTTCTTTTTTTAACTTGGGACATCCCGCGGGCCGTAGTTTGGGGACCACTGCACTAAGTTAACAGATAGTATTGCTAATACTTTTGCTTTCATCATTTACCTTTACAACTGGAAATATTCATCACAATGGTTGAAAGCATTATTTTTCTTTTACAGGAGATTGATGATGGACAAAATAATGTAAAGTTTTCCCATCACCCTAACATTGCTCTATATTTGTCAGGGCTCAATTATTTGGAAAAATAGTGGGAGAGCAAGACAAGGAGGCTGCCAAAGATGAGTGTGCTTAACAGATACTGACCCCTCATACTCCAACCCCATCTCCCCAAGCCATATGTGCCTATTTTTAGGGTAGAGTTACGCTATGGAAAAATATGACAAAGCTGCATTCCCTAAATACACTGGGAATGGTGGAAAAGAGCAAACTGTTTATTCTCTGAAGGCCAGAGTGAAGGTTTCTCAGAGTTTGATTTGGCATATGGATTTTTGAATGCATAGGTGGGTCTTTGGTCCAATTATTCACAAATAAACATTTGTGAATTGAATATTTTAACAAAGTGCACAGATAAGGCAATATTAACATATCAGATATTGTCCATTATTAATGACAGTCAAATATCTTTAGAATCTTCAATAATTGGGTTGTTTGGGCTCGATACTTTTTAAATTGGTGTTCTTTTTTGCCATGAGTGTGCCAGAAGTTTATTGATGTGATAGTTTATGTTTTTCACCTGCACTTAAGGTGATCTCTGTTGTCTTAGTAGGCTTAATCAGACCTATAAACCAATGGACCACAGTTTCTAACAAACTCGGAGCAGTTTGGTTGCGCTATGACAACTATTATAAACAAACAACTTATGCAATACATCTTTGGTTTAGCATTATTAATATTCATCTTTGGGTTTTTTTAGCCTCTTCACACAAGTCTGTACCGTATTTTTCAGGCCACAGGACGCACCGGATTATAAGGCTCACTGCCGATAAGCGGGTCTAGTCAGGTCTATTTTCATACAAAAGGCGCACCGTATCATAGGGCGCATTAAAGTTGTCATATTATTATAAAAACAATTCTAAATGTAAAACACTTCCTTGTGGTCTACATCAGTGGTTCCCAACCACCGGTCCGGGGACCGGTACCGGTCCATGACGCATTAGCTACCGGGTTGCACAGAAACATTAAAATATTTACAAACGACTGCATTTTCTACAATTTAACTTTCGCCTGTCCCATTAGGGCAGGGGTCGGCAACTCAAAATGTTGAAAGAGCCATATTGAACCAAAAATACAAAAACAAATCTGTCTGGAGCAGCAAAAAATTAAAAGCCATATCACATACAGATAGTGTGTCATGAGATATAAATTGAATTAAGAGGACTTAAAGTAAACTAAATGAGCACAAATATACCTATAAATGAGGCATAATGATGGAATATTTACATGTAGCTAGCCTAAATAGCATGTTAGCATGGATTAGCTTGCAGTCATGCAGTGACCAAAGATGTCTGATTAGCATTCCACACAAGTCAATAACATCAACAAAACTCACCTTTGTGCAATAATGCACAACGTTAAAAGTTTGGTGGACAAAATGAGACAGAAAAACAAGTGGCATAAAACACGAAAGTCGGAGAAAGTTATACATGTAAACAAACGAGGGTGAGTTCAAGGACCGCCTAAATAAGTAGGACAAAACGGCGCTCGCCAAATACTCAAATCAGTGAAGCAGGTTTAATACAAACAGTGTGCTCTATAACAATTAGGGAGGTTTGTGTCATATTTGTCCTCCTACAGAAACCATATTAAAATAAAAAATATGTTTTTTACCCCCTCATCTTTTTCCATTTTTCATACAGTTTTGAAAAAGCTCCAGAGAGCCACTAGGGCGGCGCTAAAGAGCCGCATGCGGCTCCAGAGCCGCGGGTTGCCGATCCCCGTACTAGACACACCAAAAAGCTTGTTTATAGATGTACAATAAAACTCCTCATAGGAATTTTCCATTTGTTATATTTTTTAAAACTTTGTGACATGATACAATGCACATTAATGAATATATAAAACATAAATGTGACAGATTGTAGCCAATTGCTAATTTCCATCTGCATCTCATCCCAAAAAAAAAGCCTAGGGCTCCCACTAATTCAGCGTTATAGTCACTTGTATTTTTCATGCACATATTTCTGCTGTATTTGTCTGTCACAAGTGGAAAGCCGGTCCCTGAAAATTATGTCTACATTAAACCGGTCCGTGGTGCAGAAAAGGTTGGGGACCACTGGTCTACATAGCATGTAATGGTGGTTATTTGGTCACAATGTTGCATAGATGATGTTTTACAGACCATCTTTAAGCCGCTTTCTGACAGTTGCTACAGGATTCGCCGCTTTGTGGGCGGTCTTATTTACGTGGCTACCATTCGACAGCGTCTTTTCTCTGTCATCTTTGCTGTAGCGGTGTAGCGTGGAAGAAGTGTCAAAAGATGGAACTCACTGTTTTAATGACATTCAGACTTTACTTAAATTAACAACCAAGCAACATCTCCTCATCTGTGGCTCACTAGAGCAACCGTCTGACCGGAACTCTCTAAAAACCTAAGTTCCTTGGGTGAATAATGTAAACTTACCATACCGGTATGTTTTAATGCTTTCATTACTGACAGATATAAGTAAGAACTTTAAACGACTTTATATTAAAAATGGTAACAGCGGAGGATGAATTCCAAGAAGATAGAGAAAAAGAAGATTATTGACTATGGTGTCCCACGGACACCAAAGGCGGATACGCGCAGATTTTCAGGATTTATGCAGATCCCAAATACAGATCAGAAGGTACCAGAAGGTTAGAAAAGTTGCTTATGCATAATAATACTCCTACGTTGAAGCACAGTACAATCCATCAAGCGGTGCTGCTTCATACGTTAACAAAGTCGTCCTAAAACATTTTGATGGATTTTTGAGCACCGTGTGTAATGTTCTTTATTTTCAATGGAACATATAACATGTTGGTGTTGTTTACTTTAGTCATGTTGCAGTCTACACATACCTCTTATGTGTGACTGCCATCATATTGCAGTCTACATGTCTCTTTTATGTGTGACTGCCACGTACTGATCCAACTTATCATTACACCATGTACCAAATTAAATAGCTTTGAGGTCGGTAAGCACAACCAAAATTATTACGTTCATTAGGTGCATTAGGTTATAAGGCGCACTGTCGAGTTTTAAGAAAATTAAAGATTTTAAGTGTGCTTTATAGTCTGAAATAATACGGTACTCACATTAAAGGCTAAAATATGCTCTCACGTCACATAGCTCGCGTGACTGATGCTAACACTGCCTTCTTCCGTTTTGGAAAATAATTACAAGTCACAGGTCAGCTCCTTTGGAAGAGCTATGAACGTACCAAGATGCCATCTAAACAGACACAAGCAAAGTGATGCGAGAGCATATTTTAGCCCTAAAATCAGAAATTTGAACATAACCTGCGTGGAGTTTACAGAGGTCTCCACTAGAGATGCGCTGTTTGCGGTCTCATCCGCGGAGCCGCGGGTCGGGCGGGTGACATGACGAATAAACCGATTTTAAATAGATTCGGGCGGGTGTCGGTTGAACCATTCGGGAATATTTACTATACATAGTTAAGGGATCAGCAACCTTTATCACTCAAAGAGCCATTTTGACCCGTGTCTCAAAGTAGAGAAGACAATAGGAGCCGCAAAACATTGTCACGGATATCTGCTGGTGGTCACCCAGTTAACGAGAATAAGGGCGTGCTATGAAGCCAATGCCTTCTACAACATGTACAAACTGCTCGCCAGTCCAGCAACATGTTGTAGTTGGCCTCTGCAGACACACACGCACGACTGCAAGGCATACTGGATGACACAGAGTACACTGAAGGTTGTGATATAAACAATTTTAACACTCTTACTAATATGCACCACACTGTGAAGCCACACCAAACAAGAATGACAAACACATTTCTGGAGAACATCCTCACAGTAACACAACATAAACGCAACATAACAATTACCCAGAATCCTTTGCATCCATGACCAACGTGCGTCGGTAAGGTTTTCGGGGTTGGGGGTGCATGGGTGTAAAATATAGTCAGGATAAGTCATGGATGCAAAGGATTCTGGGTATTTGTTGCGTTTATGTTGTGTTACTGTGAGGATTTTTTTCCCGAAATGTGTTAGTCATTCTTGTTTGGTGTGGCTTCACAGTGTGGCGCATGTTAGTGAGAGTCTTAAAATTGTTTATATCACAACCATCAGTGTACTCTGTGTCACCCAGTATGCCTTGCAGTCGTGTACGTGTATTTGCGGAAGCCACATACAACATGGACTGGCAAGCAATTTGTACATGATGTAGAAGGCGTTAAAGGCATTGGCTTCATAGCACGCCCTTACTCTCGTTAACTGGATCAGCACCAGCAAATATTCAGCAAATGTTTGCTGCTCCCATTGTTATCTTTACTCTGTGAAACGGGTCAAAATGGTTCTGAGTGGTTAAGGTTGCCGACCCCTGAAATATAACAACGGGCGGGTGGCGGGCGGTTACGGTATTGATAAAATGTAGGTTCGGATGGATGACGACTTCAGTGATGCGGTTGCGGATGATATAATTGCCTATCCGCACATCTCTAGTCTCCACGTTTTAAAAGCAGACGTCCCCAATTTTTTTAAGGCTTGTGTCACACAAGATACTGCACGGCTTGTATTTTTCACATTCACCCTCATTACATGTTATACCAACCTGCATTTTGTCACCAGAGCAGATACCATATAGTAAAATCAGGTTAATGTAGGAATAAAAAAAGATTCATGACTCACAGATTATGTGCCTTGTCGATACCTTGTTGCAACAATTTCCTCGGCCCTCAGTTCGTACGAAATGAGCAGGTAGAGCAGCTCCACCTCCTTTTAGTCATTGTAGGACGTCTAAACAGAAAAAAGTTTGGAAATGAAGTGTTTCATGGTATTTTCCCCGGAAACCATAACATGGCAGTTTGCGCGACTATAGCCCTGATGACTGCAGACATTCTGCGCGGACTCTGCTTTTCCCGAGTCTGTGAGCACTTTTGGCCCTTTGTACTGTGCACTCATACTAAATCGGCAACCCAAAATGTTGAAGAAGCCATATTGGACAAAAAATATCCAAAAAAATCTGTCTGTAGCTTCAAATAATTAAAAGCCTTATATAAGTGTTATAATAAAGTCAACACATAATGTAAGTGTCTTTATTAACTATATTAGCCGACTATCAAAAGCTGACACAAATCTTTGTTGACAGAAAGGTTGTGTTTTAATTTTTATTCTACACATTTTTGCAGCATTGGAAATCATTAGGCAAACGGAGGCTTCTCACAGGATGAGATAACTTCTGGAAATTACTGGCTCAGAATGGCCAAAGGTATAGATGTGTGTGTCCAAGTTAAAGGAAACGGCAGGCTGTTTTCTTCTAATGGATTTATTAGAATTTTTGCAAGCTGGGTAACGTTTGCTGTGGTCTGGAACAAAATGGCGCACAAACAACTATCAGGAATGCAGCCAATATTACATACCGATAATGTGTCACGGGACATGCAAATATGAATTAAATACACAGAGGATAAATAAATAAATAAATGATTAATGGGTTGTACTTGTATAGCGCTTTTCTACCTACCAACCGGCATAGCTCGGTTGGTAGAGTGGCCGTGCCAGCAACTTGAGAGTTGCAGGTTCGATTCCCGCTTGTGCCATCCTAGTTACTGCCGTTGTGTCCTTGGGCAAGGCACTTTACCCACCTGCTCCCAGTGCCACCCACACTGGTATAAATGTAACTTAGATATTGGGTGTCACTATGTAAAGCGCTTTGAGTCACTTGAGAAAAAGCGCTATATAAATATAATTCACATACAAGGTACTCAAAGCGCTTTTGACACTACTTCCACCTTTACCCGTTCACACACACATTCACACACCGATGGAGGGAGCTGCCATGCAAGGCGCTAACCAGCACCCATCAGGAGCAAGGGTGAAGTGTCTTGCTCAGTACACAACGGACGTGATGAGGTTACTACAAGGTGGGGATTGAACCAGGGACCCTCGGGTTGCGCACGGCCACTCTCCCACTGAGCCATCCCATCCTGGACATAAGTAAAGGAAATTAATTATACCTACAAATGAGGCATAAAGATGTACATACAGCTAGCCTAAATAGCATGTTAGCAATGACTAGCTTGCAGTCATGGATTGACCAAATATCAATCAATCAATCAATCAATGTTTATTTATATAGCCCTAAATCACAAATATCTCAAAGGACTGTACAAACCACTACGACTACGACATCCTCGGAAGAACTCACAGATTCTTCCGATATTAAGAATTAGGCTTAATATGCCTAATAAGCACTCCAGCAAATCATTAAAATCATCAAAGTTCACTTTTGTGCATTCATGCACAGTATAAAATGTTTGGTGGACAAAATGAGACAAAGAAGGAGTGGCATAAAACATGTCTTTCTGTTGCAGCATCGGAAAAAGTTGTACATGTAAATAAACTGCGCTGAGTTCAAGGATCGCTGAAATTAGTAGGACAAAACTTTGCTTGCCAAATACTATTTGTAATACATGAAGCATGTATAACAAATAGTGGGATTTCTTTCTATTAGGATGGTTTGTGTCATGTGTGTTCTACAAAAAATATATTTAAACAATAAATATTTGGTTCTCTTTTCCATTTTCACGCATCTTTGAAAGAGGTCCAGAGAGCCAATAGGGTGTCGCTAAAGAGCCAGCCGTGGGTTTCTGACCACCATACTCGACATAAATGCTTGACTTTACATATAAGTGGATCCAATATAGATTGATATGATTGCTCTGGTGTGTGTTGCGATAACCACATTTGGAATCCATAAGGGGCCGATTACCGGTACCTGGGATGGAATCAATACTGGTACTCAACGGTACCAATTTTCATTGTTTTCGTGTGTGTACAAGTGTGTTAATAAATGTTAACTGTATGGAAACAATGGATTTTTTTAATTAACATGTAACACTGCGCTGTACTTTCAAGTTCCTATTATGTTTTCTTACACTTCTGTCTCATTTTTCAAGTACTGTACTGTATTATATAGTAGACTTTGCATGCAGTTGAAATACCAAGACATTAGATGGCAGTAGCCCTGTGATGAGGTGGCGACTTGTCCAGGGTGTACCCCGCCTTCCGCCCGAAGGCAGCTGAGATAGGCGCAAGCGACCCCCCACGAACCCAAAAGGAACAAGCGGTAGAAAAAGGAAGGATGGATAGATGGCAATAATAATAATAAGAATGGATTAGATTTATATCGCGCTTTTCTATTGTTATATACTCAAAGCGCTCACAGAGAAGTGGGAGCCCGTCATTCATTCACACCCGGTGGTGGTAAGCTACATCTGTAGCCACAGCTGCCTTGGGGTAGACTGACGGAAGTGTGGCTGCCAGTTTGCGCCTATGGCCCCTCCGACCACCACCAATCATTCATTCATCATTCATTCACCAGTGTGAGCGGCACCGGGGGCAATGGTGAAGTGTCCTGCCCAAAGACACAACGGCAGCGATTTGGATGTCAATAGGCGGGAAGCAAACCTGCAACCCTCAGGTTTCTGGCATGGCCGCTCTACCCACTACGCCATGCCGCCCATGGCAGTAGTGTGTTGACTTAGCCAGGAAGTAGTCTTTGCCATTAAGTTGAATGTGCCTTTTTTTATTATTTTGTTGAGCCCCAAAGTGTTTATACTGTAAGTATTGTATTTATTGCACACAAGCTGTCTATTTTGTAATGCGCATCTTAGTTGTCGGTTTAAATTACCAATTTTGGAGGTGTTGGAATGGCCATGCAAAATGGCTAATGCTATTCAGAAACATGTGTATGGCAAATCCAAAGTAAATTACCATTGAGATAGCCCTTTTTTTTTCAAACGGAGTCTTACTGTACTTTTGAGTGCCTTCTTCTAGCTTTGGAAAATTGTAAGATTAACCAGATGCTGTCCGGCTGAGTCCGTTCTGAGTGCTTGACCATCCTACCATGAATTGATTTACGTGGACCCCGACTTAAACAAGTTGAAAAACGAATTCGGGTGTAACCATTTAGTGGGTTAATGTATGGAATATGTACTGTACTTTACAATCTACTACCGGTAATATAAGTTTCAATCAATGACTGTTTGTTTCCCTGCCAAGGTCTTGAGCAGGTTTCAAGTCTGGAATCGGACCTGACGTCACGTGTAAGAAAGGTATCGAAATATGGCACTGTTCGACTTTACGTGAATCGGTAATCGGTAGTACCAAGGAACTTTGGTCACTGCTTAAAAAGTACCTCAGCTCTTCCCTTTCACAGGGTGGCATTTAGCCTCTCTTAGAGCTCTGATGATACCTCCTAAAGCTAGGGTCGACTTTGACACTCCATTATGCGTCTGTGCTGTTTACATAGAAGAGCCTCACAGCAAAATGCAGCTTCTCAAGATTATTTGAAAGGGGCTACTGTACGAAAAGTGCACTGTATTTGCCGCAGTATGACCCAGTAAATTGTCGAGGTAAACTGTTTTACTCACTGAGCCATTCAGCAAACATTCTTCTTGTTTACATTATTGAGCCCAGAAAGAGAAAATCTTACATGATTTATTGTGATTTATTTTACTTTTTTTACTATGTGAAAGTAAACCAGGGGAAAACTCTCTTCTTGAAGTAATCTGTTTGAAACATTATACATTATTATTTAGAGATATAGTAATACATTTTTTGCTCGAGACAACAGACGTCCTTAGTGGATGCAAGTGGTTTGACCTCTGAGTCTGATGGTTGTAGTGTGTCTGTGTGCTGGACTACCCAGCGCATATCAGTGTCTGCACAGCGAGACAGCCCCAGATGTCAAGCAGCAGTGGTGGCCTACAGGATCCCAGATGACGAGTACGCACAATGACACACTTTCACCCCAACTCGTTGCCAAGTTCAAGGCGCTAGAGGTTCAGCCCCTGATCCCTCCATGAATAACACAGATCTTGAGCAGTATCTATGGCACAGTGCATTGTCTTGTTGCATGTTTCTGGTAAACAGAAGCACCGTTTTTAGACACTACTGTTCCACTAATTTGGACAAAAACAGAAGAAAAAGTGATAGATTGAGTTAATTCTATCCCACTGGAGGAAAGTTAGAGGTCCAAGGTAGGGTTTTGTGATACAATTGATAGAAACTTGACCGGCAATAGAGCTTTTTAATCGTAATACAATAATACACTATTGCAAAGTACCATGACTTACTGTAAAATGTCTTCTCTCACTGGGATGCTGATTGATGGGATGTTTTTATATACCTGTTTAGATGAAGAATTAATCACATTTTTCACACAGGTAAAAAAATAAAAAAAAGGCAACGAATACATAAAAATATGAAACATGTTTTTGTGTGTCTTTTCCGCAATCTCCGGGTCTAAGTTGAATTTCAAAGTTGACACGCTGCCTTTGCTCCAAACAACCCCATACTGGTCTTAATGTGTATGTTTTATTTTGATGGTCATTTTTTCCCATGGTCTTTGTGTCATGATCTGTGGTCTAGATCAGTGGTTCTCAACCTTTTTTCAGTGATGTACCCCATGTGAAAAATGTTTTAATTTAGGTACCCCCTAATAAGAGCAAAACATTTTTGGTTGAACAAAAGAGATACAGAAGTAAAATACCGCACTATGTCATCGGTTTCTGGTTTATTAAATTGTATAACAGTGCAAAATCCTGCTCATTTGTAGTGGTCTTTCTTCAACTATTTGGAAAAATATATATATAAAAATAACTGAAAACTTTTTAAAACAAACAAGTGATCCAATTATAAATAAAGATTTCTACACGTAGAAGTAATCAGCCACTTAAAGTGCCCTCTTTGGGGATTTTAATAGAGATCCATCTGGATTCATGAACTTGATTCTAAACATTTCTTCACAAAAAAAGAAATCTTTATCATCAATATTTATGGGACATGTCCACAAAAAAATCTAGCTGTCAACACTGACTATTGCATTGAGGTATTTTTTTTTCACAGTTTATGAACTTAGATTCATATTTTTTTGAAGTATTATTCAATAAATATATTTATAAAGGATTTTTGAATTGTTGCTATTTTTATAATATTAAAAAAAAAAAAACTCGCGTACCCCTTGGCATACCTTAAAGTACCCCGAGGGGTACGTGTACCCCCATTTGAAAACCACTGGTCTAGATCATGGTTTGTTTAGTTATTTCTGTTATTTTTGGACTCTGTTAGTTCCTGTTTGACACCTCCTGAGTTTGGTTTGGTTGCCATTAGAGCTTTTTGTTTTCACCTGCCTCTGGTGTTTGGGAAGCTCACCTGTGTCTAATCAGAGGCACTATTTAAGCCTGTTTTTGCCAGTCAGTCGGCGTGGCGTCATTGTTCATTTCATGCCGTGTCCACGTAAGTTTTGTTACCTTGCTAAGTAAGTCTTGCTAGTTTTAATGTCACAGTTCCCTGAGTGTTTATGCTAAGTATTTAGCTTCAAGTGTGATTGGCACGTTGTTCCTTCACCTTATTTTCCGTTTTTTGTACCTCTTTGAGTTTTTGTTCAAGATTAAATCATGTTTTTACCTGAACGCTTTCTCCAAAGTGGTCCGTCTGCATTCCTGGGAGAACGACCCTGCATAAAAATGTTACCCAAACGTGACACTTTGAACACACTGTGTCAGCGGCGAAAGAACGAGTGTCGTGTGTCTCTGAGTGAAACATAGAGACAGACGTGCGTGCACGGAGGAATTACTTGCTGGAATTGGACCCGATTTTAACATAAAATTGTCCGTAAAAGCTAAAGAGAGCATCAGACTTTGTTTTCTCCTGGATGCTACAAACATGATATTACTTTATATTGTTAGTTGTGGCGGCTAATATGAAGCCTGTATTTTAAGGAGGAACCCGAAACGTAGTTAAACTTTATGTAAAGCGTAGCACTTATAATTTGAAGCCGGAAAAGTGTGTGATTGGTTTGAGGAAGTGTCTTGACATGTTTTGATGTTGAATCGACTGTTTGCAATAAAACAAAAAGTCTCCTTTCGACATCCTGCCGACCGTCTTTCATTTCTGTTGAGCTTTCATGTCATCTTGCTTACCAAATCAGTCACGGTAACAATCTAAATGTTATGTTATCACTGCACCTGGAAGTGAGGCACCACCCACCTCTAGAACGACACGCACAGCAGGTGTTTGCTCACTTCTTCTTATGGAAAAAAAATTGTTATTTCTTGTCAGGAGAACAACTTGTTATGGCTTTGAACCTGATATTTCCAGAAGGTAGACTTTCCTTTGTCCATTTCTGCTCGCTTGTGGCTCATCAGTAGCAAGGGAACTGCAGCCAAGTTCCCCCGCTACGGGACAGCAGGAGAGGAAAAGAAGAAGTGTTCGCGTTTGTCGCCTGTTAAGAACAATGTGTGCCGTTATTGGAATTTATAGTTAACGCGTTATAAGCGCGTCAACTTTCACAGCACTAATGTTGGAAAGTTAAAGTTAAAGTACCAATGATTGTCACACACACACTAGGTGTGGCGAAATTATTCTCTGCATTTGACCCATCACCCTTGATCACCCCCTGGGAGGTGAGGGGAGCAGTGGGCAGCAGCTGTGACGCGCCCGGGAATCATTTATGGTGATTAGATGTAAATATAAACGGAATACAATGATTTGCGAATCATTTTCAAACCATATTCAATTGAATATGCTACAAAGACAACATATTTGAATTTAAAACTTATAAAGTTTTTTTTTTTTTTGCAAATAATCATTAACTTTAGAATTTGATGCCAGCAACACGTGACAAAGAAGTTGAGAAAGGTGGCAATAAATACTGATAAACACTTATTTGGAACATCCCACAGGTGTGCAGGCTAATCGGGAACAAGTGGGTGCCATGATTGGGTATAAAAGCAGCTTCCATGAAATGCTAAGTAATTCACAAACAAGGATGGGGCGAGGGTCACCACTTTGTAAGCAAATTGTCGAACGGTTTTAGAACAACATTTCTCAACGAGCTATTGCAAGGAATTTAGGGATTTTACCATCTACGGTCCGTAAAATCATCAAAAGGTTCAGAGAATCTGAAGAAATCACTGCACGTAAACAATGATATTACGGACCTTTGATCCTTCAGGCGGTACTACATCAAAAAACAGATATCAGTGTGTAAAGGATATCACCACATGGGCTCAGGAACACTTCATAAAACCACTGTCAGTAACTACAGTTGGTTGCTACATCTGTAAGTGCTAGTTAAAGCTCTGCAATGCAAAGCAAAACCCATTTAAAGTTAAAGTTAAAGTACCAATGATTGTCACACACACTCTTAGTGTGGCGAAATTATTCTCTCCATTTATCAACTACACCAAGGAACGCCGCTGGCTTCGCTGGGCCCGAGCTCATCTAAGATGGACTGATGCAAAGTGGAAAGGTGTTCTGTGGTCTGACGAGTCGGCATTTCAAATTAAATTTGGAAACTGTGGACGTGGTGTCCTCCGGAACAAAGAGGAAAATAACCATCCGGATTGTTATAGGCGCGAAGTTCAAAAGCCAGCATCTGTGTTGGTATGGGGGTGTATTAGTGCCCAAGGCATGGGTAACTTACACATCTGTGAAGGCACCATTAATGCTGAATGGTCCATACAGGTTTTTGAGAAACATATGTTGTCATCCAAGCAACGTTATCATGGACGCCCCTGCTTATTTCAGCAAGACAATGCTAAGCCACGTGTTACAATAGCGTGGTTTCGTAGTAAAAAAGTGTGGGTACTTTCCGGGCCCGCCTGCAGTCCAGACCTGTCTCCCATCGAAAATGTGTGTCACATTAGGAAGCGTAAAATACGACAGCGTAGACCCCAGACTGTTGAACGACTAAAGCTGTACATAAAACAAGAATGGGAAATAATTCCACTTTCAAAGCTTCAACAATTAGTTTCCTCAGTTCCCAAGCGTACAAATAAATAAAAACTTGTTGAAATATAAACAAGTGATTCAATTATAAATAAAGATTTCTACACATAGAAGTAATCATCAACTTAAAGTGCCCTCTTTGGGGATTGTAATAGAGATCCATCTGGATTCATCAACTTAATTCTAAACATTTCTTCCATGAAAAGAAATCTTGAACATCAATATTTATGGAACATGTCCACAAAAAAATCTAGCTGTCAACATTGAATATTGCATTGTTGTATTTTTTTCCCACAGTTAATGAACTTACATTCATATTTTGTTGAAGTATTATTCAATAAATATATGTATAAAGGATTTTTGGATTTGTAAAAATTTTTAGAATATTTGAAAAAAATCTTACATACCCCTTGGCATACCTTCCGTCACGTGGGGGTCGCATCTTAAGGCGGGATCGTTCCTCCAGTGCAAACACGGACAATCTGGATGAAAACGTAAAGGTAGGAAATGATTTAAATTTAAATAATACACCGTATCAAACTGACAGAGACAAACAAAAGGAAAGCGTGCCGAATGAACGGGAAGCTAAGGCAACAACTTTAGCACAGAGTCGAGAACAAGAACATAAACGTGACTGTTGCTCACCGCAAACAAGGAAGCCAGGACGAGTGATAAAAAAGGCAGGCTTAAATATAGTCTCTTGTTTGGACACAGGTGTGTCCCAAAAAACAGAGGCAGGTGAAAATCATAAGTAACCATAGTGACAAAAAAAACAAGGAAGTGCAACCAGGAACTAAGGAAGTCCAAAACTAACAGAATATAATTAAACTGAACATGATCCCACGGATAATGACACCTTCAAGTACCCCCATTTGAGAACCACTGCACTAAAGCTCCGTTTATGTTTGTCCTAATTAAACCTCTGTGATAAAGCAACACTCAAGTCAAGTCACAGACATTTTGCATTAACGCACTAGTTTTTTTTTTTTATAATGTCTTAAACACTTTTGATTGATTGATTGATTGATTGAAACATTTAATAGTAGATTGCACAGTACGGTACATATTCCATTCAATTGCCCACTAAATGGTTTTTCAACTTGTTTAAGTCGGGATCCACGTTAATCAATTCATGGTAAACACTTCCTAATACCATGGCGTATTCTGTTCATATTAGAGAGTCTTCTCTAATTGCTTCATATGTTACTCACCTGAGTGTTTATTCAAAGCAGCTCTGCACTGGATGCACATGGTTCTGGATGCATTCAGTCTCCCAGGCTCAGAGCACCGCACATTAGTGGGCTATCATGGTGTTTGTGAGGAAGCAGAGCGCTGCAGTGCAATAAAACTCTCAGTGATGAGCCTCTGAACCAAAGCCGCATTAGACAAAATTGTCCACGTCACGGTCTGAACGATGAAGTAAACACACACTCTCGACACACACACACACACACATGCGTGCACATTGGACACCCTCCATTATTTACACCCAGGTATCTGCATGCAAACGACCCATTCCGAGACAATCTGATCACACAGTGGAGGCTTCGGCCTTGTTCTGTTCCTTGGCTTGGTGAGAATATCGCCGGGGCCGAATGGAAACTTCATTTTGAAGGGGCTAATATTAGCCCGGGCATGTGGAAAATTCCTTTTAAATGATCGCAAGCTGAGAAAAGGCAAAGAATTTGTTTAGCGTTTTGCTTGACAGTCTCGACGGCAGTTTGTTTCACTTGTTTTGCGGATGGTGCACAGGAGGGTCCTGGGAACACAGATGTGGAGGGAGGGGGTCGGAATGATGAAATTCAGGACTGTGTGACTGTCTTTGGATGTCACTCGGCATATTCCTGCTCTTTTAAGGCTATTTAGACCAGTTATTGCCATTGTTGCTTATGCCCCTTTACTACTGCCTATACTCACTCTTGTTGCTTTTCTCACTGAAGGTGTTGTCAGTCCTTTCCTCCTCAGCATTAGTAGAACAGCTTTTTTAGTACAGTAGGCGTTTTACTACAAAACCCAAAACCAGTGAAGTTGGCATGTTGTGTAAATCTTAAATAAAAACAGAATACAATGATTTGCAAATCATTTTCAACCCATGTTCAATTGAATAGACTGCAAAGACAAGATACTTAACGTTTGAAATGGAAAACGTTGTTATTTTTTGCAAATATTAGCTCAAAAGACTGGGAAAGTTGATGAATGCTCATCAAACACTTATTTGAAACATCCCATAGGTGAACAGGGTAAATCGGGTTTCAAGGCTGATAACCAAATTTGAATGCCCGTGACCTTCGATCACTCGGGCGGTACTGCATGAAAAAGTGACATTAGCATGTAAAGGATATCACCACATGGGCTCAGGAACACTTCAGAAAACCACTGTCAGTAACTACAGTTGATCGCTACATCTGTAAGTGCAAGTTAAAACTGTACTATGCAAATCAAAAGACATTTATCAACAACACCCAGAAACGCCGCAGGCTTTCCTGGGCCGAGCTCATCTAAAATGGACTGATGCAAAGTGGAAAAGTGTTCTGTGGTCTGACGAGTCCACACTTCAAATTGTTTTTTGGAAACCGTGGACATCGTGTCCTCCGGAACAAAGAGGAAAAGAACCATACAGATTTTTACAGGCTCAAAGTTGAAAAGCCAGCATCTGTGATGGTATTGGGGTGTTTTAGTGCCCAAGGCATGGGTAACTTACACATCTGTGAAGGCACCATTAATGCTGAAAGGTACATAGAAATTTTGTAGCAACATATGTTGCCATCGTTATCATGGACGCCCCTGCTTATTTCAGCAAGACAATGCAAAGCCACGTGTTACAACAGCGTGGCTTCATAGTAAAAAAGTGCGGGTACTAGACTGGCCTGCCTGTAGTCCAGACCTGTCTCACATTGAAAATGTGTGGCGCATTATGACGCCTAAAATATGACAATGGAGACTCCGGACTGTTGAACAACTTAAGCCGTACATCAAGCAAGAATGGGAAATAATTCCACCTGAAAAGCTTAAAAAATTGGTCTCCTCAGTTCCCAAACGTTTACTGAGTATTGTTAAAAGGAAAGGCCAAAAATAAAAAAAGTTTGAACATTAAAGGCCTACTGAAACCCACTACTACCGACCACGCAGTCTGATAGTTTATATATCAATGATGAAATATTAACAATGCAACACATGCCAATACGGCCTTTTTAGTTTACTAAATTGCAATTTTAAATTTCCCGCGAAGTGTCCTGTTGAAAATGTCGCGGAATGCTGACGTGTACGCGTGACGTCACAGACTGTTTGGAAATATTAGCACTGCGCACACACACAGCTAAAATTCGTCTGCTTTAACTGCATAATTACACAGTATTTTGGACATCTGCGTTGCTGAATCTTTTGCAATTTGTTCAATTAATAATGGAGAAGTAAAAGTAGAAAGATGGAGTTGGGAAGGTTTAGCCTTTAGCCACACAAACACATGGTGATTCCTTGTTTAAAATTCCCAGAGGTGAAACTTTACCATGGATCAGAGCGGTCAAGCGAACTTGGATCCCGACCAAATGTCAACCAGCAGTTTTCGGTGAGAAAATTGTGGTAAAAAATTGCCACTTACCGGAGATCAGCTGAGCTTGTGCCGTCCGTACAGCTGCTGTCGACTTCCATCAGAAACTGGCCTCAAGACACCCGTGGACACACCCTTCCGACTATCAGGTACTATTACTCTCACTAAAACACTAGCAACACAATAGAAAGATAAGGGATTTCCAAGAATTATCCTAGTAAATGTGTCTAAAAACTTCTGAATCCTTCCCAATGCAATGGCCTTTTCTTTTTTCTTTTTCTAGTCCGTCGCTATCAATATCCTCAAACACGAATCTTTCATCCTCACTCAAACTAATGGGGAAATTGTCGTTTTCTCGGTCCGAATAGCACTTTTTGTTGGAGGCTCCCAATAAAAACAATGTGAGGGTGTGAAGAGCCATCAACGGGTGACGTCATCGTCTGCGACTTCCGGTAAAGGCAAGGCTTTTCTGTTAGCAACCAAAAGTTGCGAACTTTATCGTCGATGTTTTCTACTAAATCTTTTCAGCAAAAATATGGCAATATCGCGAAATGATCAAGTATGACACATAGAATGGACCTGCTATCCCCGTTTGGATAAGAAAATCTCGTTTCAGTAGGCCTTTAAGTATTTTGTCTTTGCAGTCTATTCAATTGAATATAAATTGAAAAGGATTAGCAAGTCATTGTATTCTGTTTTTATTTACGAATTACGCAACATGCCAACTTCACGGGTTTTGGGTTTTGTAAATGCTACGGTCACTTACTAGAACTACACTACACTAACACTCTCATTTCTTCTTTCGCTTTTGACCTGTTAGGAGTCGCCACAGTGTTTTTGGCTATGTTTTTAGGATGCTTTAGGATTTTGGGGTGCACCCCTGGCTGGAGATTGACCACATTCCCTCAAAGAAACGTTTACCAGTAAATCCTTATTTTACTGTTATATTGTTATTCCCATTGTTTTTATTCTTTTTGTAATATTTCTCTATTTTGTTTCCTTTTAAACCCCCATTATTTACTTTTTACTTTTTTTTTTTTTTAATTGATCTCAACTCTGTACACTGCTGCTGGAATTTTAATTTTCCTGAAGGAACTCTCCTGAAGGAATCAATAAAGTACTATCTATCTATCTAAATCACCAGCGGCCTCACATATTAAAACTTGCATGGATTTCCTACTATAAATAGATGTACATTCAAACACAGAAAACATAGTACGCAAGATTGTACGTTGAGATTGACAGCATTTCATTGCTGTGTGTGCCGATTAAAAAAAAATGGTTAGACTTCAGGAAGAAGGTGAGGTTTGGGTTTGAGGTGGGAAGGGGGGGGGGGGGTTATATTGTAGCGTCCCGGAAGAATTAGTGCTGCAAGGGGTTCTGAGTTTTTGTTCTGTTGTGTTTATGTTGTGTTACGATCCGGATGTTCTCCCAAAATGTGTTTGTCATTCTTGTTTGGTGTGGGTTCAGTGTGGTGCATATTTGTAACAATGTTAAAGTTTTGACCTATATGGCTGTTGACCAAGTATGCGTTGCATTTACTTGTGTGTGGGAAAAGCCGTAGATATTATGTGAATGGACCGGCACGCAAAGGAAGTGCACTGCAAAAAGTCAGTGTTCAAAAACAAAACAAAAATAGACAAATGAGGGATATTTTACATGAACTAAACAAAATTGTCTGCCAATAGAACAAGAAAACTTGGCTTGTCAAGACTTTCCAAAACAAGTAAAATGACCTAACCTCACTGAACTACCTATTCTCACTAATAACAAGTGCACTTTTCTTGGTAGAAAAAAAATATTTTTGCTCAATATATGAAAAATATTCTTAAATGAAGTAAATGCTAGTGCCATTATCTTGACATAATGATATGCGCTCGGCATCTCGATTTTATTTTTTCATGCTTGAAGTAAGAAACTATTACTTTAAAAAGTAGTGTTCTACTTGTGAGTGTTGATGACACAGCTTTGCAACAGTTGATATTCCAGTTTCAAGCATGTTTTACTCAATATAAGTCATCAAATCTCAGCAACAAGCTGTAATATCTTACTGAGATCATTTAGGACCAAAACCCTTAACACAAGTAAAACACTAACATAAAATCTGCTTAGTGAGAAGAATGATCTTATCAAACAGAAAATAAGCAAATATCACCCTTATTTGAGACATTTCATCTTACTTTGATTTCAGTTTTTGCAGTGTGCCTTTAAATGTTTATTGGCTTTCTGTACTTCTCCCGACCTCCGTGTACCACTCCGTACAGCAGCGTTTTTAAAAGTCATAAATTTTACTTTATGAAACCTATACCGATAATTTCCGTTATTACATTTTAAAGCATTTATCGACTGATAATATCGTCAGTCCGATATTATCGGACATCTATAGTTATGAAAAATGTTTAGAAAAACAAACAAACTTTCAGTAGTGCAGTAGAAAAGGTTGCATTATGTGTTTCTACTATTGTTGTTTGCACCATGAGTCAGGTGGGTGTTAGGGTCTTCTTCCTTGTTGCAAAGCTAAGCACTTCCTCGAGTTCTTGTGTGATTTAAGACGAGGCTTTGTCTTCTAATTGTCTGGCAGACCAAGGGGTCTTTCAAGCTTGCATACGCAATTTTCCTAGGAAAAGGTGTGCTGCCTCACGCCACCTTCATGCTTCACCTACGTACATTTCTACGAGCTTTGGATTCTTTCGCGACACACAGAGATGGTCGTTCAGGCTTTGCCAACATTTGATTCCAGCAATGTTTACCAAGATGGAGGAAAGGACATAAAATGCCAATGCATTTAATGCTTAATATTCATATAATATTTGTTATGATTAGTGCTGTCCCGATACCAACGTATTGGTACCGGTACCAAAATGTATTTTAATGCTTTGGTGCTTTTTGATATTTTTCTAAAAACAGTGTCAAAGCGCTTTGAGTACCTTGAAAGTAGAAAAGCGCGATACAAGTACAACCCATTTATTTAAATATAAAAAGGACCGTTATTGTTCAGCATTATTCAAACTAGTGCTGTCCCGTTACCAATATTTTGGTACTGGTGCCAAAATTATTTTGATACTTTTCAGTACTTTTCGATACTTTTTCAAATAAAAGGAACCACAAAAAAATAGCATTATTGGCTTTATTTTAACAAAAAATCTTACAGTACATTAAACATATGTTTCTTCTTGCAAGTTTGTCCTTAAATAAAATAGTGAACATACTAGACAACTTGTCTTTTATTAGTAAGTAAGCAAACAATATGCAGTAACATATTGTGTCATTTTCCATTCTATTATTTTGTCAACATTATTAAGGACAAGCGATAGAAAAGGAATTATTATTCTACTTGTTCATTTACTGTTAATATCTGCTTACTTTATCTATTAACATGTTCTATCTACACTTCTGTTAAAAAATAATAATTACTTATTCTTCTGTTGTTGGGACGCTTTACATTAGTTTTGGATGATTTCACATAATTGGGTATCAATTCGATACCAAGTAGTTACAGGATCATACATTGGTCATTTTCAAATTCCTCAAGTGTCCAGGGACGTATTTCCTGAGTTTATAAACATGATATAAATGTTAAAAAAACGAAAGAAGATGTTATGTTGTAAAAAAATATTGAGGTAATCTTAGCATCGACTAGATACGCACCTGTACTTGGTATCATTACAGTGGATGTCAGGTGTAGATCCACCAGTACATTTTAGAGGCGGGTATAGTACCGAATAAGAATCATTAGGATTGTGGTACTATACTAATACTGGTATACCTTACAACCCTAGTAAGAATGTCTATTAATTTATGTGGGCAATAATTTTTCCACCTATTGCTGTCACAGTGTGTTCCTGTGACTCCTTGGCCATGTTAGGCAGGCAGCAGCAGGCGGTGGTTGCGCCACTTTGCACCATCCACTAGGAAGAATGTCCCAACTTCGTGTCACTTACGGCTGCTACTGCAAAAAGCTCTCCTGTGTCGTAATAATGAATTGGGTAATCAAACAACCGTCAAAATCTTTAATATCTTTTTTGATAGTAGCGCCGGCATGTTTAAATGAAAGCTATTGCTTTGAACCACATATGTCATAATTTTACATGACACTTTAATCTGGCTCATGTGAGCAGGCTACTCTATGAATACATTCTGTTACACTACAAACCCTGTTTCCATATGAGTTGGGAAATTGTGTTAGATGTAAATATAAACGGAATACAATGATTTGCAAATCATTTTCAACCCATATTCAAAGACAAGATATTTGATGTTCAAACTCATAAACTTTATTTTTTTGCAAATAATAATTAACTTAGAATTTCATGGCTGCAACATATGCCAAAGTAGTTGGGAAAGGGCATGTTCACCACTGTGTTACATCACCTTTTCTTTTAACAACACTCAATAAGCATTTGGGAACTGAGGAAACTAATTGTTGAAGCTTTGAAAGTGGAATTCTTTCCCATTCTTGTTTTATGAAGAGCTTCAGTCGTTCAACAGTCCGGGGTCTCCGCTGTCGTATTTTACGCTTCATAATGCGCCACACATTTTCTATGGGAGACAGGTCTGGACTGCAGTCGGGTTAGGAAAATACCCTCACTCTTTTACTACGAAGCCACGCTGTTGTAACACATGGCTTGGCATAGTCTTGCTGAAATAAGCAGGAGCGTCCATGATAACGTTGCTTGGATGACAACATATGTTGCTCCAAAACCTGTATGTACTTTTCAGCATTAATGGTGCCTTCACAGATGTGTAAGTTACCCATGCCTTGGGCACTAATACACCCCCATACCATCACAGATGCTGGCTTTTGAACTTTGCGCCTATAACAATCCGGATGGTTATTTTCCTTTTTGCTCCGGAGGACACCACGTCCACAGTTTCCAAATATAATTGGAAATGTGGACTCGTCAGACCACAGGACACTATTCCACTTTGCTTAAGTCCATCTTAGATGAGCTCAGGCCCAGCTGGGTGCTGTTGATAAATGGGTTTGGCTTTACATAATTGAGTTTTAACTTGCACTTATAGGTGTAGCGACCGACTGTAGTTACTGACAGTGGTTTTATGAAGTGTTCCTGAGCCCGTGTGGTGATATCCTTTACACATTGATGTTGTTTTTTGATGCACCACCTGAGGGATCAAGGGTCTGTAATATCATCGCTTACGTGCAGTGATTTCTCCAGATTCTCTGAACCTTTTGATTATTTTACGGACCGTAGATGGTGAAATCCCTAAATTCCTTGCAATAGCTCGTTGAGAAATGTTGGTCTAAAACTGTTCGACAATTTGCTTACAAATTGGTGACCCTCGCACCATCCTTGTTCGTGAATTACTTAACATTTCATGTAAGCTGCTTTTATACCCAATCATGGCACCCACCTGTTCCCAATTAGCCTGCACACCTGTGGGATGTTCCAAATAAGTGTTTGATGAGCATTCCTCAACTTTATCAGTATTTATTGCCACCTTTCCCAACTTCTTTGTCACGTGTTGCTGGCATCAAATTCTAAGTTAATGATTATTTGCACAAAAAAATGTTTATCAGTTTGAACATCAAATATGTTGTCTTTGTAGCATATTCAACTGAATATGGGTTGAAAAGGATTTGCAAATCATTGTATTCCGTTTATATTTACATCTAACACAATTTCCCAACTCATATGGAAACGGGGTTTGTATATTCATATTGGGGGTAATCAGAGTCTCTGCCTCTTCTAAAATGTACAACTATCTTTTCAAAAGTGGTGCAGCACTAATTTCCCCCAGTTAGGACATCTATCTTTTTCTTCTTCTTCTTCTTCTTCTTTTTCTTCACCTATCATCATCTTCCTAAACTGAAGGACTTTCTTTATTATTTCAACTTGTGTTCAGTTCTCGGAGACACAGAAATTAAGTTAAATGATTGTCACATACACACTAGGTGTGGCGGAAAAATTCTCTTCATTTGACCCATTCCCCTTGAGCACTCCCCTGGGAGGTGAGGGGAGCATTGAGCAGCAGCGGTGGCCACGCCCGGGAATCAGTTTGGTGAATTTACCCCTTGATAATTCAAAATTACAATCGCTCTGTTGTTTGCCCGAAAAATTAGGACACGGGTTGGCAAACCGGGCTTCACGGTGGGAGAGGGGTTAATGCGTCTGCCTCACAATACGAAGGTCCTGCAGTCCTGGGTTCAAATCCAGGCTCGGATCTTTCTGTGTGGAGTTTGCATGTTCTCCCCGTGAATGCGTGGGTTCCCTCCGGGTACTCCGGCTTCCTCCCACTTCCAAAGACATGCACCTGGGGATAGGTTGATTGGCAACACTAAATTGGCCCTAGTGTGTGAATGTGAGTGTGAATGTTGTCCGTCTATCTGTGTTGGCCCTGCGATGAGGTGGCGACATGTCCAGGGTATACTCCGCCTTCCGCCCAATTGTAGCTGAGATAGGCGCCAGCGCCCAGCGACCCCGAAAGGGAATAAGCGGTAGAAAATGGATGGATGGATGGATGGGTTGGCAACCCATAATCTTGAAGGATTCATATTGGACCAAAAATACAACAACAACAAAATCTGTCTGGAGTCACAAAAAATTAAGGGAATTAAAAATTATAAGTGTTATAATGAAGGCAACACATGATTTAAGTGTCTATATAAGCTATATTAGCCTACTATCAGAGGCTGATGCAAATCTTCATTGACAAGTGTTTTATTTTACATTTTTATTCTAGACATGTTTGCAACATTGGAAATCATTAGTAAAATGGAGGCTTCTCACAGAATGAAATAACTTCTGGAAAGGTATAGATGTGTGTGTCCAAGTTTAAGGAAACGGCAGGCTGTCTTATTCTAATGGATTTAATACAATCTTTGCAAGCTTGGTAACGTGTGCTGTGGTCTGGAACAACATAGCACACAAACAACTATCAGGCATGCAGCCATACTGTACATACAGATAATGTGTCATGACACATGCAAATATAAATTAAATACAAAGAGGACATAAGTGAAGGACATTAAATGGGCTCAAATATACCTACAAATGGGGCATTATGATGCAATATTTACATGCAGTTAGCCTAAATAGCATGTTAGCATTGATTAGCTTTCAGTCATGCACTGACCAAATATGTTTGATAATCACTCCAACAAATCAATAACATCAGCAAAACTCACCTTTGTGTGTTCACGCACAGCATAAAATGTTTGGTGGACAAAATGAGACAAAGAAGGAGTGGAATAAAACACGTCTTTCTGTGGCAGCATGGAAGAAAGTTATACATGTAGCAAACTACGATGAGTTCAAGGATCGCTGAAATTAGTAGGACAAAATGGTGCTTGCCAAATACTCTCATCAGTGAAGCATGTATAACATAAACAGTGAGATTTGTAACTATTAGGAAGGTCTGTGCCATGTTTGTGCTCCTACAGAAAATATAATAAAAACTTAAAATATACTTTTTTCTTCATCTTTTTCCATTTTCACACATCTCTGAAAGAGGTCCAGAGAGCCACTCGGTCGGCGCTAAAAAGCCGGGTGTTTCTGACCCCAGCATTAAAAAGAAGCACCTCCTTCAGACTTCTGATTGGATAGAACGTGCCGCGTTCAAGGACATGGCTACTTTCAGTATGATTTGCTCATTTATAAGGGTGCGTGGCATGCCCAGCCCCATGCACACGTCTGTGGTCAATTTCAAGTTGATTGCAACGTAAAAAAATTGTATTGGATTTGTGCATGCACACGTTCATGGGTGTCAAACTCTGGCCCGCGGGCCAAATTTGGCCCGCCGTGTAATTTCATTTGGCCCTTGAGGCAATATCAAATTAACAATAGAGCTGGCCCGCCGGTATTATACAATGGCGGTGCCGCTATAACACCGCATTCACCGCTAATACTCATACTTGCCAACCATCCAAATTTTCCCGGGATACTGCCAAAGTTCAGTGCCCCTCCCGAAAACCTCTCGGGGAAACCCATCCATCCATCCATTTCCTACCGCTTATTCCCTTCGGGGTCGCGGGGGGCGCTGGCGCCTAGCTCAGCTACAATCGGGCGGAAGGCGGTGTACACCCTGGAGAAGTCGCCACCTCATCGCAGGGCCAACACCGATAAACAGACAACATTCACACTCACATTCACACACTAGGGCCAATTTTAGTGTTGGCAATCAACCTATCCCCAGGTGCATGTCTTTGGAAGTGGGAGGAAGGCGGAGTACCCGGAGGGAACCCAAGCATTCACGGGGAGGACATGCAAACTCCACACAGAAAGATCCCGAGCCAGGGATTGAACCCTGACTACTCAGGACCTTCGTATTGTGAGGCAGATGAAGCCTCTCGGGGCAACCATTCTCCCGAATTTCTCTCGATTTCCACCCCGACAACAATATTGGGGGCGTGCCTTAAAGGCTCTGCCATTAGCGTTCTCTGCAACCCGTCGTCATGTCCTCTTTGAGCGTTCCGGCCCAGTCACATAATATAAGCGGCTTGTACACACACAGAAGTGAATGCAACGCATACTTGGTCAACAGCCATAAAGGTCACACTGAGAGTGGCCGTATAAGCAACTTTAACACTGTTACAAATATGCGCCACACTGTGAACCCACACAAAACAAAAATGACAAACACATTTCGGGAGAACAACCACACCGTAACACAACATAAACACAACTGAACAAACACCCACAACCCCTTGCAGCACTAACTCTTCCAGGACGCTACAATATACATCTCCCGCTACCACCAAACCCCGCCCCCCAACCCCACCCACCTCATTGTTTTTATTATTTTCAAATTAGCCTGTGCAAAAAGTTAATGTTGATATTTACCTCAGAAGGCTGCAAATAGAAAAGAGGCATTACATGTTTTATTTAAATTGCATTTAACATACCATTGATGTTTTTTCGTTAATTTTTGAAGGTTGATATTGCACTATTAAGTTACATAAGCGTTGTTTGTTCCATATTCAGCGTTAAAGCAAATCAGTGTAGCAAACTGAGCAATAATTAACATTTTATTCATGCACTTTCTCTTGCTACTTCAAGGCTTGAATGTTTGATTCATTCATTATTGTTATTCTATTTTCAAATTTATCATTAGCCTGTGGAAAAAGTTTATTTTGATATTTACCTCAGAAGGATGCAAATAGAAAAGAGGCATTCAATTTGTATTTAAATATTATTTGATATGCCATTGATATTTTTTAATTATTATTATTATTATTATTTGATACTCGATTTTTTTCATGTCACTATAAAGTTATATAAGCCTTGCTTGTTCAATATTCAATGCAAAACTTATTTGGGTCCCTATAAAAAGGTTCATTGGCCCGCGGCTTTGTTCAGTTTTACATTTTGTCCCACTCTGTATTTGAGTTTGACACCCCTGCGTTAATACATCAGAATTTTTACTTGCGTAGGATGTTTTCTGGATTTCAACAAACGTCTATTTATAGTTGGAAAACCACGCAACTGTTATTACATGAGTTCCCTGGTGCTCATAAGGTGTGTTAAAAAGCCTAGTTATGATCTGTGTACGACATTAAAACAATGCTACATTTACCGACACCATTATAATGTCTTTTTGAGGCAACTAGGTAACTCTTTGTAACGGTCCAATTGAATATTTTTCAACATTTTCACATCTTTCACCAAGCTTGAGTGAAACATGTGCTAATGAAGAGCAGTTGTCTGGCTGTAGAGTAGTACAGATGCAAACATGATTGGTTTAGGAATGTTTTGCAAGTTCCACTCTGATTGGTTTTCTTAATAACCTTTCTAAGCACACATTTAAGAAAATTCTGCCTGTTTATTCTTTAGTACTCCGATCTCACCAACTCCTCTCTACACACCACCACTACCCAATGCTTGACCTATATTTCACTATCACAGTATGACCCTAACTTTGTAACTTGCCTTCATGTGTGTGTGTGTGTGTGTGTGTCTGTGTGTGTCTGTGTGATTGTATGATTTGCTAGGAAAATCCCATCTGGCCATAGTTCAGAGGGTCAACAATGAGGGTGAGGGAGACCCTTTCTACGAAGTTCTGGGTATTGTCACCTTGGAGGATATTATCGAAGAAATCATCAAGTCAGAGATCCTGGACGAGACAGACTTGTACAGTAGGTTCCCCTCTTAAAGTTCATTCTAGACACTTTCCGATCCTAGTGTGAGACATTCATGCAGCATATTCTGAATGTGCAGTAATACACTTTGTTCACTTACAGGTTGCAATATACAATGTCAAATATATCACATCACAAATATGTTTTGTGATCCTGAAATATGCACAGTTCTGATTTCATTCATTAAAGGGGAACATTATCACAATTTCAAAAGGGTTAAAAACAATAAAAATCAGTTCCCAGTGGCTTGTTGTATTTTTTTTTCAAAATTTTGCCGGTCCCCGAATACCCCTAAAACAAGCTTTAAAGTGCTTGATTTTCGCTATTTGCGATGCGACTATCCATTTCCCTGTGACGTCACACAGTGCTGCCAGTGTAAACAAACAACGGCAAATACCACAGCAAGATATAGCGACATTAGCTCGGATTCAGACTCGGATTTCAGTGATTTAAGCAATTCAACAGATTACGCATGTATTGAAACGGATGGTTGGAGTATGAAAGTATTGAAGAAGAAACTGAAGCTATTGAGCGAATAGCTGTTGACGCTGTTCATAGCCATAGCACGGCCGAATAGCTGCGTTAGCATCGCCGGTAAAATGTGTGGACCAAACAATCAGGACTTCCGCATCTCTTGACACTGGAGCAACTTAAATCCGTCGATTGGTAAGTGTTTTTTTCGCATTAAATGTGGGTGGAAGGAAACGTAATATAGTTGCAAATGCATCTGCAGGTTATCCATACATCTCTGTGCCATGTCTGCTTTAGCACCGCGGGTAAATAGCATGTTAGCATCGATTAGCGTAGCATGTTAGCATCGATTAGCTGCCAGTCAACATCAACAAAACTCACCTTTGTGAATTTGTTGACTTTATAGTTGCAAATGCATCTGCAGGTTATCCATACATCTCTGTGCCATGTCTGCTTTAGCACCGCCGGTAAATAGCATGTTAGCGTCGATTAGCGTAGCATGTTAGCATCGATTAGCTGGCAGTCACGCCGCAACCAAATAAGTCTGATTAGCACATGAGTCAACATCAACAAAACTCACCTTTGTGATTTCGTTGACTTTATCGTTGCAAATGCATCTGCAGGTTATCCATACATCTCTGTGTCATGTCTGTCATCGCCTGTAAAATGTGGAGACACTTGCACATTCGATGGGGGTCTGGCGGCAGACACTTTCGCATCTTCGGGCCAGTGGTGCAACTCCAATCCCTCCCTGTTAGTGTTGTTACACCCTCCGACAACACACCGACGAGGCATGATGTCTCTAAAGTTCCAAAAAATAGTCGAAAAAACGGAAAATAACAGAGCTGAAACCCATTGTTTGTAATGTGTTGAAAATGAAAATGGCGGCTGTATTACCTCGGAGACGTCACGTTCTGACGTCATCGCAAAAAGAGCGATAAACAGAAAGGCGTTTAATTCGCCAAAATTCACCCATTTAGAGTTCGGAAATCGGTTAAAAAAAATATATGGTCTTTTTTCTGCACAATCAAGGTATATATTGACGCTTACATAGGTCTGGTGATAATGTTCCCCTTTAAACAGTTGGTAAAGCTGTTCCTTTTAATAAATGTCATCATCTCACAAGTAACTCACATAATACTGATATATTCTTTTCAGAAGTCTGCTTAACATTTTAGATAGTTTTATCACAAGCTTTCCCAAATCATGCCTAAAAGAAGCTAAATTTTTGTCTCATCAGACCAAAGCAAAACGTCTTCATTTGGGCAAATTCTAAACAAGATTTCATGTGAGTTTTGGGTCTTTCTCATCCAGCTTTGACTGGTAAAGAACCTGTGCAGAAACATAGTTGTATGTACAATCTCATGCATCTGGGCCATTGACGCTCTTGACTCTCTCAGAATGGTCGTAGGCAAATGGAAGGTCTCCCTCACCAGTCTTCTTCTTCTTCTTCACAGTTTGGGAAGATGGCCAGCTCTTTGAAGATCTCAAAGAGCTGACATACTCCTGACTGTAACTACTCATTTAACTGAAGTCTGTCAGATTCCTACTTGTAGCTATCTCCTCTTCCCAACTGTCCAATGCGCTTTCTTCCAAGTTGCTTGGAGTCAATTGCAGCAAGAATACTAATAAAGCAGGGACAACATAAGCATAAGTGATAAGTGTCGGCTGCACCATGATGGCAATCTGACTCTAGTAAACACCACCAACATTTTGTATGTTCCATTGAAAATGTAGAACATTACACGTGGTGCTCAAAAATCTATCAAAATGTTTTAATACAACTTTGATAAGCTATGAAGGATTGTCGGCGCATGAAACATACAAGTATTATTATGGTGTGTGTATAATGTAAGACATATTATCTGGAGTTTTGTTTCGCAATATTATGCAAAAGCAACTTTCTTACCTTCTGGTACATGCTGATCTGTATTTGGGATCTGCATAAATCCTGAAAAATGGCGCGCGCCAGTCTTTGTAGTCTCTATCTTCTTGTAATGGGACATTCAGTAATTTCTAATATAAGGTAGTGTAAAGTTCTTACTTGTATCTGCCAATAAACTCGTAATGAAAGCCCTAAAACATACCGGTGTAGTAAGTTTACATTATTCACCCAAGGAACTTTAGTTATTCAAGAGTTCCAGTCGGACGTTTTTTCACGGGACATATTTCTGGTAGTGTTGTTCCCGGATGAGGAGATGGTGCCCCGTTATTGATTGAAGTAAAGTCTGAATGTCATTAAAACAGTTAGCTCCATCATTTGACACTTCTTCCACTCCCGTCCTTGCACGCTACACCGCTACAACAAAGATGATGGGGAGAAGACCCTGCCAAAGGTGAGCCACATAAATAAGACCGCCCTCAAAACGGCGCATCCGAAAGCAACTGTCAGAAAGCGGCTTGAAGATAATCTGTAAAACATAATCTATGCAACATTTTGACCAAAGAACCACCACTACATGTTATGTAGACCACAAGGAAGTGTTTTAAATTAAAAAAAAATAATAATAATAATATGACTCCTTTAATGCGCCTTATAATCTAGTGGGCCTAATATTTAAAAAAAATATATTAAAAAAAATAGACCATTCATCGGCAGTGCGTTTTATAATCCGGTGTGCCCTATGGTACGGAAAATTTGATTAAAAAAAATGATATCTCTCTTATGAAGCCAGAACAATATATATAATATGTTTCTTCTGGAGGAACTATATTGTGTGTCCATGTATTTTCTTTAATATTATAAATACATTTTGGTTGAAATATTTCAGTGTGTATACACAGTAAGTGCTTTTTGAGCACATTCAAAAATATCGGGATAATAATAATGTGACAATTATAGTAACAATAACCATTATAACAAACCTTAATATATATATCTAGTGTATAGATAAAATCATTAAAAGGTCCTCATCCCACTCCATCTTTTTCTGTGCACCATTAGGAAGGAAACAATTAATTATTTTTTTCATTTATTTTTTTCATTTATTTATTTATACATTACATATATCATCCATACACATATGGATGATATATGTAATGTTTTTACTGTCCATTGTGTTTGTATGTCTTGTTTTCATGTTTATATGGGAAGCACTTTGTGGAGTCGCACTGCTAATGTCTTTGTTTGTAAGATAGACAAAGACAATACAGGCTTCTATTCAATTACAAACCCTGTTTCCATATCAGTTGGGAAATTGTGTTAGATGTAAATATAAATGGAATACAATGATTGCAAATAATTGTCAACCCATATTCAATTGAATATGCTACAAAGACAACATATTTGAAGTTAAAACTGATAAACTTTTTTTTTTTGCAAATAATCATTAACTTTACAATTTGATGCCAGCAACACGTGGCAAAGAAGTTGGGAAAGGTGGCAATAAATACTGATAAAGTTGAGGAATGCTAATCAAACACTTATTTGGAACATCCCACAGGTGTGCAGGCTAATTGGGAACAGGTGGGTGCCATGGGTAAAAAAGCAGCTTCCATGAAATGCTAAGTAATTCACAAACAAGGATGGGGCGAGGGTCACCACTTTGTAAGCAAATTGTCGGACAGTTTTAGAACAACATTTCTCAACGAGCTATTGCAAGGAATTTAGGGATTTCACCATCTACGGTCCGTAAAATCATCAAAAGGTTCAGAGAATCTGAAGAAATCACTGCACGTAAGCGATGATATTACGGACCTCTAATCCCTGAGGCGGTACTGCATCAAAAACCGACATCAGTGTGTAAAGGATATCACCACATGGGCTCAGGAACACTTCATAAAACCACTGTCAGTAACTACAGATGGTCACTACATCTGTAAGTGCAAGTTAATACTCTACTATGCAAAGCAAAAGCCATTTATCAACAACACTCAGGAACGACGCCGGCTTCGCTGGGCCTGAGCTCATCTAAGATGGACTGATGCAAAGTGGTAAAGTGTTCTGTGGTCTGACGAGTCCACATTTCAAATTATATTTGGAAACCGTGAACGTGGTGTCCGCCGGAACAAAGAGGAAAATAACCATCCGGATTGTTATAGGCGCAAAGTTCAAAAGCCAGCATCTGTGATGGTATGGGGGTGTATTAGGGCCCAAGGCATGGGTAACTTACACATCTGTGAAGGCACCATTAATTCTGAATGGTCCATACAGGTTTTGGAGCAACATATGTTGTCATCCAAGCAACGTTATCATGGACGCCCCTGCTTATTTCAGTAAAACAATGCCAAACCACGTGTTACAACAGCGTGGCTTCGTACTAAAAGAGTGTGGGTACTTTCCTGGCCCGCCTGTAGTCCAGCCATGTCTCCCATCGAAAATGTGTGGCGCATTATGAAGCGTAAAATACGACAGCGGAGATCCCGGACTGTTGAACGACTAAAGCTCTACATAAAACAAGAATGGGAAAGAATTCAACTTTCAAAGCTTCAACAATTAGTTTCCTCAGTTCCCAAACGTTTATTGAGTGTTGTTATAAGAAAAGGTGATGTAACACAGTGGTGAACATGCCCTTTCCCAACTACTTTGGCATGTGTTGCAGCCATGAAATTCTAAGTTAATTATTATTTGCAAAAAGTTTATGAGTTTGAACATCAAATATCTTGTCTCTGTAGTGCATTCAACTGAGTATGGGTTGAAATGGATTTGCAAATCATTGTATTCCGTTTATATTTACATCTAACACAATTTTTAACACAATTTAAAAAAAACAGTACCAAAGTTGATTTTTTTGTTGATTTTAGAAAAAACTCAGTTGGGGGAATTTAACCGTAAAATCTATTGTCAATTTTACAGTCTAGAATTGTATTGATTATTTGTCTTGAAATCATAAGTCAAGCAAATATTTAAGTACAGTAGGTATCTTTAGTTTAACAAAAAAATATATTTTTGGAATGAGATAGGCTCCAGCATCCCCTGCCACCCCAAACGGAACAAGCGGTAGAAAATGGATGGATGGAAGTTAATATTGTCACGACCAGAACAGGACTCTGAACACAAATGCAGGATTTTCAAAAACAGATATTTATTCGGACAAGGGAAGGGGTCAAAAACGGGAGAAACAAAGCAGGCTATCAAAAACAGAACTAACCTGACCTCTAAACTAACACTAAGAATGATGTTCGAAACCGGTTCTCCCGATTGTTCGATAAGAAAAGAACCGATTCCATGGATTCGAATCCCTTTTTGAAAACCGGTTCCCGTTACCAAAGTCACTATACCGTATTTTCGCGACCATAGGGCGCACCGTATTAAAATGCGCCGTGTCAGTTACGGGTGTTATTTCTGTATTTAACGCATGAATAAGGCGCAGCGTATTTTTGGGCGCAGGCATGGTTAAACATACGCTATCTTAAAACCTACGCTAGCATGCATGGACCCTGTTTTAAAAAGGCAGCAGGAGCAAAGCTGAGTTGGGTTGTACTTTATCGAAGTATTTATAAATGTACTCACATTATTTTTCTATAAATCCTCATCCACATATCAGTTCAAATTCCTCATCTTCCATCCATCCATCTTCTTCCGCTTATCCGAGGCCGGGTCGTGGGGGCAGCAGCCTAAGCAGGGAAGCCCAGACTTTCTTCTCCCGAGCCACTCCATCCAGATCTTCCCGGGGAATCCCAAGGCGTTCCCAGGCCAGCCGGGAACGTGTCCTGGGTCTTACCCGTGGCCTCCTACGGGTCAGACGTGCCCGAAACACCTGCCTGGGGAGGCGTTCGGGTGGCATCCTGATCAGATGCCCGAGCCACCTCATCTGGCTCCTCTCGATGTGGAGGAGCAGCGGCTTTAATTTGAGTTCCTCCCGGATGGCAGAGCTTCTCACCCTATCTCTAAGGGAGAGCCCCAGCAACCGGCGGAGGAAACTCATTTCGGCTCTTGTACCCATGATCTTGTCCTTTCGGTCATAACCCAAAGCTCATGACCATAGGTGAAGATGGGAACATAGATCCACCAGTAAATTGAGATCTTTGCCTTCCGGCACAGCTCCTTCTTCACCACAACGGATCGATACAACGTCCGCATTACTGAATACGCCGCACCGATCCGCCTGTCGATCTCACGATCCACTCTTCCCTCACTCGTGAACAAGACTCTGAGGTACTTGAACTCCTCCACTTGGGGCAGGGTCTTCTCCCCAACCCGGAGATAGCGCGAGAACCATGGACTCGGACTTGGAGATGCTGATTCTCATCCCAGTTGCTTCACACTCGGCTGCGAACCAATCCAGTGAGAGCTGAAGATCCTGGCCAGACGAAGCCATCAGGACCACATCATCTGCAAAAAGCAGAGACCTAATTCTGCAGCCACCAAAACCGGATCCCCTCAATGCCCTGACTGCGCTTAGAAATTCTGTCCATAAAAGTTATGAACAGAATTGGTGACAAAGTCCTCATCTTCGGTGTCCGAAATGAACAGCTGGGCAAGTTCTCCATCAAACACGCCAGATTCCTTCTCGTCATTTTCAAAGTCAGTCTCGTTGTCCATTAGCATAGCAAGCTAGCATAACGGTTAAAGCCGACTTCTCTTGCCCTGTTGCCCTGCTCCCCTTCTTCTCCAGTGTGCTTCACCGGGATGTCGAAAGTGAGCGGCACCTCGTCCATGTTGATGTGTTTGTCTGCAATTGTTTTTATTTACAATGCACATAGCAGCACTATATGCTCACTGTGGGCGTGCCTTTAGCATCCTCTCTCACCTGAAACCTTCACCCTATAATGTCCGCATGCTGTCCTCAGTCACGTCCGCTTTTCCTCCATATAAACAGCGTGCCGGCCCGGTCATATAACATCTATGGCTTTTGGAACTCAGTGCACACACAACAACCTATCCGGATTCGATAAGAGATTCGATAAGGAATTGGTTCGATTAAAGGATTCGATAATGGGCTCAAATTAGATAATTTCTTAACGAACATCATCCCTAACTAACACAATTCATATTTACCTTGAATTGATCAACATGGACACCCGACTTAAACAAGTTGAAAAACTTATCCGGGTGTTACCATTTAGTGGTCAATTGTTCGGAATATGTACTGTACTGTGCAATCTACTAATAAAAGTCTCAATCAATCAATCAATCAACCAATAACTCAAAACCGCTCCATCTACAAGGGAAAAAAGGGGTTCGAACAAAAACTACTAAGGATAACAAAAAGCGCTCCAACGGAGGTGACGCTAGGAAGCTAATCTTACCTGAGAAAACTTACAAATCAAAATACTCCCGTGGATCCATCCATCCATCCATTTTCTACCGCTTATTCCCTTTCGGGGTCGCGGGGGGCGCTGGCGCCTATCTCAGCTACAATCCAAAAAGTACAAAAAAACGTGACTACGGCTGTGGACAATGCTATGGCAAAGGAACGCTGGAGATAGTGCTAGGCGATATATCGATATACGCGATATATCGCGGGTTTGTCTCTGTGCGATATAGAAAATGACTATATCGTGATATTCGAGTATACGTTCTCATGCAGTTGCCACCTGGAACACCCGGGGAGCTATGTCAGGATGCTTTTCATTGACTATAGCTCCGCCTTCAATACCATCATTCCAGACATCCTGGTCACCAAACTGCTGGACTTAGGCCTCCCTCACCCACCTGTCTTTAGATTAAGGACTTCCTGACCAACCGACCTCAGACAGTAAAACTTGGACCCCATCTCTGCTCCCCCCGCACACTCAGCATCGGCTCGCCACAGGGCTGTGCGCTTAGCCCTTTGCTGTATTCCCTCTACAACCATGACTGTAGTCCAGCCCACTGAGAGAACACCATCATCAAATTTGCCGATGACACAATGGTGGTGGGTCCCATTACAGGGGGGATGAGTCTGCATACAGAGATGAGGTCCTGAAACTATCAGCGTGGTATTCAGTGAATAATTTGGCACTGAACACCACAAAAACCAAGGAACTCATCTTTGACTTCAGGAAAAACACTGCAGACCCCGCCTCCCTCTACATCAACGGCGAGGAGGTGGAGAGAGTCAACTCCTTCAAGTTCCTCGGCACCCTCATATCTGCTGACCTGTCCTGGACCCAAAACACACCTACGGTCATCCGGAAGGCCCAGCGGAGACTCCACTTCCTGAGGGTGCTGAGGAAGAACAGACTGGAGAGACAGCTGATGGTGACCTTCTATCGCTCGGCTGTCGAGAGCCTGCTGACGTACTGCATAACAGTGTGGTACGCCAGCTGCACTGAAGCAGACAAACAGGCGATTCAGAGGGTCATAAAGTCTGCACAAAAAATCATGGGCTGTCCCCTTCCCTCCCTGAAGGATTTACACAACTCCCATTGCCTTAACAGAGCAAAAAACATTACCAAGGACAGCACACACCCTGGCTACCACCTGTTCCACCTGCTACCATCGGGCAGGCGCTACAGGTGCATCAGAGCCAGAACAAACAGGCTCAGAGACAGCTTTTTTACCAGAGCTGTCACCATGTTGAATTCTAACTTATAATAATAATAATTCACCCCTATAGAATATCATGCCCTAATACCCTACTGTGCAATACTACCCTTCGAGTGCAATACGTCCGACACTGATTGTTATTTATTACTTCGGTACTCTTGTCTTGTTCTGTATATTGTACAGTGTTTTGTATTTCTATAGTGTTTTGTATATTGTACAGTGTTTTGTATTTCTATATTGTTTTGTATATTGTACAGGATGGCTTATTATTTTTATTGGATAGTAGTCTGTTTATTTCAATTGTTAGTTTTTCCTTTATTACCTCTTGTGTTATTTATTTCACCCCATATTTGTTCCCACTACCGCACCTTAAGTTGGAGTCTTTAATCTCGTTATATGCAAATATAATGACAATAAAGTCCATTCTATTCTATTCTATTCTTTTGGCTGCGGGTATTACACTACAGGCTCTTCTCACTCTTTCTTGTCTCTCCTTCTCACAGAGACTTAAAACAAGCGCACCTTCTTATTCACGTCACATAATGTCACGTCATACGTCACATACGTATACGCCCTCGCGGAGCAGAGAGGTAGCAGCACGGGTAACGTTAGCTGTGATGCTAGCGGAGCCGTGCGAGTGGTAATACGAGAGAAAGAAGGTGCGAATCTGGTAACAAATGAAAGAAGAATTAATTCCCAAGAAAAACAGCAAGGGGTCCATCGTCTGGCGGTGGTTCGGCTTCAAGTGGGAATATGTCAAATAGACAACTTTAATTCGTCAAGTGTGGGGCAAAAGCGTTGCGACCAAAAGTAGCATTACTGCTAATATGTAGCATCATATGAAAATTCACCTGCTAATAACTGTTTAATAAATACAATTTTGGTCAATTGACTTAGTTGTGATTTCCTTCTCTGCATGAAAGTTTAAAAGTAGCATATATTAATGCAGCATGAAGAAGAATGTTTTAATGTAGACACATAGAATCATCATACTGTTGTGATTATATGCATCACGTGTTCATTCAAGGCTAAGGCAAAACATCGAGATATATATCTTGTATCGCGATATGGCCTAGAAATATCGAGATATTAAAAAAAGGCCATATCGCCCAGCCCTAGCTGGAGGTACGCACAAGAAGATACGAAACACTCGAGACATTTATACACATGAGGTAGGGTGACACAGGTGGGCACAATCAGGCAATCAGTATAGACATCAGACCAGTGAAACAAGAGGAAGGGCAAGTGGTCCGAAACGAGAAAGAGCGTTAACCTTTCAATATAAAACAGGAAATGACAAGACAACATGAAAGCAGACGAAACCCAGACAATCCAATCCACTTTATTTATATAGCACATTTAAACAACATAAATGTTTCCAAAGTGCTGCACAGCCATGTTAAAAACAATATTCAAATATCCTTAGTTCCACCAATGACTAAATAAAAAATAAAAACAATATTAGAATTAAAAAAAAATTAAAATATGATTAAAAACGATTTTAAAGGGTAAAACCGATTAAAATAATAAATAGAAATCAAAATGAATAAAAAAACAAACAAAAAAACACAGAGGACCACACAACTCACGCAGTGTTAAAAGCCAAAGAATAAAAGTGGGTCTTAAGACGAGACTTAAAACACTCCACTGTGGGAGCAGTTTGAACATGGAGGGGCAGAGCTTAGGGCCGACCACAGAGAAGGCCCTGTCTCCCCTGGTTTTAGGTCTGGTCTTGGGCACCACGAGCTGGAACTGGCTCTCGGACCTCAGAACGCGCGCAGGAGTGTAAATTTGGATGAGGTCCGAGATATATTGAGGTGCCAGTCCATGTAAAGCTTTAAAAACAAACAGCAATGTTTTAAAATCAATTCTAAAATGAACACGGAGCCAGTGAAGACTCAAGAATTGGGGTTGTATGCTGGCGTTTCCTGGCACCTGTTAAAAGTCGTGCTGCCGCGTTCTGGACTAACTGCAACCGGGAGAGAGATTTTTGGCTAATGCCAGCATAAAGTGCAATGCAGTAGTCCAGGCGGCTTGAAATAAAAGCATGCACGACTTGTTCAAAAAGGTTAAAAGATAAAAACGGTTTTACCTTTGCAAAAAGAGGAAGATGATGAAAACACGATTTTAAAACGCCATTGACTTGTTTGTCAAGTTTAAAATCACTGGTGACCTTGGGACACATATCATTTTGCCATGGTCCCAAGTCAGTGAGAGCTGGACCAAAAAGTGAAGTGAATTATATTTATATAGCGCTTTTCTCTAGTGACTCAAAGCGCTTTACATAGTGAAACCCAATATATAAATTACATTTAAACCAGTGTGGGTGGCACTGGGAGCAGGTGGGTAAAGTGTCTTGCCCAAGGACTCAACGGCAGTGACTAGGATGGCGGAAGTGGGAATCGAACCTGCTGGAAAAATCACTCCACATAAGTGGCATGGCCGGAAACCAACATTGAATGACCGTGACCTTCGATCCCTCAGCTCTACATAAAACAAGAATGGTAAACACTTCCACTTTCAAAGCTTCAACAATTAGTTTTCTCAGTTCCCAAACTTTTATTGAGTGTTGTTAAAAGAAAAGGTGATGTACCACAGTGGTGAACATTCCCTTTCCCAACTACTTTGGCACGTCTTGCAGCCATGAAATTCCAAGTTAATTATTATTTGCAAATAAAAAAAAAGTATATCAGTTTGAACATCAAATATCTTGTCTTTGTAGTACATTCAATTGAATATGGGTTGAAAAGGATTTGTTAATCATTGTATTCCGTTTATATTTACATCTAACACAATTTACCAACTCATATGGAAACAGGGTTTGTATTAACGCATATTATTTCCAGACTTCGTGGGCCACATAAAATAATTTGGCCCCCGGGCCTTGACTTTGACACCAGTGATCTAAGTCCTATGAGAGGACAGACTGAAGTTCTCATATTGAAGAGGCAGAATGATATGACAAGGCTGATTTAGGCCGACACACACACACACACACACACACACACACACAATGTCCGTGCACGTTTATTTGTTGCTCCAATACATATGGCTAGAAGTAATGCTAAGAATGTAGGAAGCTAACAGCGTCGCCCCCTATAGCTCTCTTCGGTTCTGAGAAAGACGGCACAGCTATGTTCCTGGAAAAGCAATAAAGTTTGGGTAACTCAAGTTTAGTCACCCCGTGACCTCTGCGGGTGGAAATGGCGTGGACTGACTCCTCCGATATGGGCGCGCGTCTTCTGATCACTCTCTCGCTTTCTGTCTGCAGCCGACAACAAGACGAAGAAGAAAATCACCCATCGGGAAAGGAAGCAGGACTTCTCGGCCTTCAAGCCTTCCGACAATGAAATGAAGATTAAAATATCACCTCAGCTTCTGCTGGCTACCCTGCGTTTCCTAGCGACAGGCAAGTGGGCCGCGTTGCTGCTTGACTTCCCCCAGTATGCCCTAAGTCCCCCCCCCCCCCCGGTGCAAGAGAGTTTGTGCGCGTGTATATGAACGTGCGGTGTGTGCGCCCGTATGTGCCCCGAGTTCTGGTGCGGAGCCGGGTGAGTAGAGGTGTGTAGAAAGGAGTGTAAGTGGTTGTGTGAGGGAATGAGTTGTGTGAGGACTGACAACCAGCGTGTTGGCATGCATGCTTGTGCGTGTTTGTAAAGAGGTGGGAGGCCTCTCGGGAGCGCAGCACGGCAGAGTTTTGCAGACCATACACAAAAATCCAAACGCAAAGCCTGGGGCGGGAGGGGGGAGAGAGAGAGAGAGAGAGAGAAAAAAAACGCAGGTATCTACGAGCTGGCGACAGAAAGTCAGATGTTGTGTCAGCTCACAGCTTTAAAAACACCACCATGTTTTCTTACTCTCATTCCTCCGTGACATCACTTCCAGCATTTTTTGGCCTAGGTTGGTTTCCCACACAAGTGGACATGCTCAGTATAAAATTTGAACTATTTCACCCGCTTTTCTTTGAGTAAACATGCAAGGGAATAGTCCGGCACTACTGGTGTTCCTCACCGGGATTTGCTTTAGAACTTTGCCCTAGCAGCTAAGCATTGGTTAAGTTCCTCAAAAGGTTATTAGGGAGGTTAGTTCCTGGCGGTGTAGCCAGCTGACGACCGCAAATCTGCTGCTGAGGTGACGTAGCTGGTCCCAATGCATCATTTCTAGGATGTTGGCTTTGATTGCTTTGGTTCACTCAGCTTGATGCCAGTGCAAAACAATATCCAAATGTCACAGTACAATACGGTCACGGTATTAAAGGCCTACTGAAATGAGATTTTCTTATTTAAACGGGGATAGCAGGTCCATTCTATGTGTCATACTTGATCATTTTGCGATATTGCCATATTTTTGCTGAAAGGATTTAGTAGAGAACATCCACGATAAAGTTCGCAACTGTCAGTGCTAAGAGAAAAGCCTTGCTTGTACCGGAAGTCGCAGACGATGACATCACATGTTGATGGATCCTCACATATTCACATTGATTTTAATGGGAGCGTCCAACAAAAAGAGCTATTCGGACCGGGAAAACGACAATTTCCCCATTAATTTGAGCGAGGATTAAAGATTCATGTTTGGGGATATTAATAGCGACGGACTAGAAAAAAAAAAAATGCGATTGCATTGGAACGTATTCCGATGTTTTTAAACACATTTACTAGGATAATTCTGGGAAATCCCTTATATTTTTATTGTGTTGCTAGTGTTTTAGTGAGTTTAACAGTACCTGATAGTCGGAACTGTGTCTCCACGGGTGTGTTGACACCATGTCTCAGGGAAGTCGACGGCAGCTTTATGGACGGCACAAGCTCAGCTTTTCTCCGGTAAGAAGCAACTTTTTAACCACAATTTTCTCACCGAACCCTGCTGGTTGACATTTGGTCTGGATTCATGGTCTCTGATCCATAGTAAATTTTCACCTACGGGAATTTTAAACAAGGAATCACCGTGTGTTTGTGTGGCTAAAGGCTAAAGCTTCCCAACTTCATCTTTCTACTGTGACTTCTCCAATTTTAATTGAACAAATTGCAAAAGATTCAGCAACACAGTTCTCCAAAATACTGTATAATTATGCCGTTAAAGCAGACGACATTTAGCTGTGTGTGTGCGTAGCGCTCATATTTCCTAAAAATGCGTGACGTCTTGCGTACACGTCATCATTACACGACGTTTTCATGACAAAACTCCCGGGAAATTTAAATTTGTAATTTAGCAAACTAAAAAGGCCGTATTGGCATGTGTTGCAATGTTAATATCTCATCATTGATATATAAACTATCGGACTGCGTGGTGGGTAGTCGTGGGTTTCAGTAGGCCTTTAATGCCGTGGTACAATATTTTTGTGGTTTTGTCTAAAAAAAAAAAAAATGCCGCAGTGTGTAAAAATTATTAGCAGGATCGTTAAGAACACATTTACTGTCATTGAACACAAACATCATGCTAAGATGCTCTAATCATATTTATTACGACAAACTAGTAATGGTAAATAGTTTGTACTTGTATAACGCTTTTCTACCTTTTTCTTAAGGAACTCAAAGAGCTTTGAGACTATTTCCACATTCACACACTAGGGGGTGGGGGATTGCCCACATATGTGGTCCTCTGCAAGGTTTCTCATAGTCATCATAGTCACTGTCACCGAAATCCCACTGAGGTGAGTTTTTCCTTGCCCTTATGTGGGCTCAACTGAGGATGTCGTTGTGGTTTGTTCAGCCCTTTGAGACACTTGTGATTTAGGGATACATAAATAAACATTGATTGATTGATTGATTGACACACTGGAGCAAAGGTGTAGTGTCTTGCTCTAGGACACAACTTACGTGACTACGATGGTAGAAGGTGGGGATTGAACCAGTTACCCTCAGGTTGCCGGCTCGGCCACTCTCCCAACTTCGCCACGCCGTCCCCCAAAACCTGTGTTTGTACCAGCACTAAAATTATTTCAATACTTTTCGGTACTTTTTGATACTTTTCTAAATAAAGGGGACACAAAAAATGGCATTATTGTCTTTAATTTAACACAAAAATCTTAGGGTACATAAATAGGTTTGCAAGTTTGTCCTTAAATAAAATAGTGAACATACTAGACAACTTGTCTTTTAGTAGTAAGTAAGCAAACAAAGGCTCCTACTTAGTCTACTGACATATGCAGTAACATATTGTGTCATTTATCATTCTATTATTTTGTCAACATTATTAAGGACAAGTGGTAGAAAATGAATTATTAATCTGCTTGTTCATTTACTGTTAATATCTGCTTACATTGTCTTTTAACATGTTCTATCTACACTTCTGTTAAAATGTAATAATCACATATTCTTCTGTTGTTTGGATGCTTTGCATTAATTTTGGATGATACCACAGGATTTGGGTATCGATCCGATACCAAGTCGTTACAGGATCATACATTGGTCATTTTCAAAGTCCTCATGTGTCCAGGGACATATTTCCTGAGTTTATATATGTAATATGAATTAAAAGAATAAGATGTTGTGATGCCGACAAATATCAATGTAATCATAGTAGTATCGACTGTCAGGTGTAGATCCACCAATGGCGTTTGTTTACATTTTGACACCGGTGAGCTACGGTGTGTAGTGAAGCATGTTTAGCTATTCCTCGTCCTGTAGGGATGATACTTGTAAGAAACTTACTTTATTTGTCGCCATGGAGGCGAGGATTAGTGATTTAGAAGTCGCTAAAACACTGCCGACGGCGGCTGGACATTATCCGCTATCTAGCTAGCCATGTCTTGAAGCATCTCTTCCTGAGGGCGTTTCAGTGTTACTTCACCTTTATTGTTACTTTTTAAGCCAAAATGCGTCCGTTTTCCCTTTTCTGTCTACACACTGTATCTGCTTATAAGTACTCTGTGATTGTGCGCTGCCGAACATGCTCGTCTGCTCGTAAACCAGCAATGACACAACGTGACGACGACAGTAGGGACGAGGGGGGTGGTGGACCGGCACTTTTCAGAGGCGGTATATCACCGAATATGATTTATTAGTATCGCGGTACTATACTAATACCGATATACCGTACAACCCTACAACTAACATGTATTTTTATCTTCAAACAATTGTGCATGAACATTCACTGTTTCAAGCAATTATAGACACCATTTACAGCTGAGGGTCTTTAATGTGACAATGTAAACATCCATTGTACAACAATAATGTTCAGTTAAGTGTCTTTTGAATTAGGGTTGTACGGTATACCGGTATTAGTATAGTAACACAATACTAATAAATCATATTCAGTACTATACCACCTCTAAAAAGTACCGGTCAGCCCACCCCCACACCCCCCCCGACGTCATCATGTTGTGTCATTGCTGGTTTACAAGCAGACGAGCATGTTCGGCAGCGCACAATCACAGCATACTTACAAGCAGACACAGTGTGTAGACAAAAATGAATATTATCAACAACAGTATCAATATTAATTATAATTTCAGCATAGCAGTGATTACAAATCCCTCACTGACATTATCATTAGTCATTTATAAAAATAATAAAAAAGAACAATAGTGTCACAGTGGCTTACACTTGCATCGCATATCATAAGCTTCACAACACACTGTGTCCAATGTTTTCACAAAGATAAAATAAGTCATATTTTTGGTTTGTTTAATAGTTAAAACTAATTTTGCAATTAGTTGATAAAATAGTGTCCTTTACAATTATAAAAGCTTTTTTTTTTTTTTTAAATCTACTACTCTGCTTGCATGTCAGCAGACTGGGGTGGATCCTGCTGAAATCCTATGTATTGAATGAATACAGAATCGTTTTGAATCGGAAAAATATCGTTTTTGAATCGATAATCGAATCGAATCGAAAAAATCGATATATTATCGAATCGTGACCCCAAGTATCGATATTGAATCGAATCGTGGGACACCCAAAGATTCACAGTCCTAGTGTCTACATAAGCGGCCGTAAGACCCCAATTCAGTATTGACACAATTTTGGAAATAAGAGCTAAAAGGTGCTGTCCACGCATGTGGCCACTAAACCTTTAAAGGTTTTAAGTCATAACTTAAATGTTGGCTTTGAGCTAGACACATAGTCTTTTCTCAAGGATAAGGCTATCACTTTTGCATACCGAAGTCCCAATTAAAGCCTCTTTTCCTCCAAGAAGTGATCCAATCTACCTGCGAACACATAAAACTACGGGGCTGTATCTTATTATGTGCTCATATACTTTTTATTTCATTAAAATTGGTGGTTTGCCTTCTCCAAGTTGAATATAAATCTTCACCATAAGCAAAACATGATATGAGTTAATTAATTCACTTCATTACAAACACACTTCTCCAGCATTCTTCCCCTTTTTTACAGCGTCACACCCCTGAACCTTGACAGTCCCGCACTGTGCTGAGTATCGTAGGAGATGTACTTTATTTGTTTATTTATTTTGTAGTTTATTTTTGGACAGGTAAATATACATTGGTTGGTTAGTCGGGCAGAAATGTAGACATTGGTTGGTTAGTCGGCGGGGTTGTAGACATTGGTAGGTTAGTTGGACATGAAAGTTGGTTGTTTAGACGAGTATGGAAGTTGACATCAGTTAGTCGGGCGTTGAAGTTGACATTGTTTGTTAGTCTGAAGTGAAGTAGACATCAGTTAGGTAGTTGGGCATGGCAGCAGACATTGGTTGGTTAGTCGGCAGGGTAGTAAACATCGGTTGGTTAGTTGGACATGAAAGTTTACATTGTTTTTTTAGTCGGGTATGGAAGTTGACATCAACGACAAAGCGCCAGAAGAAAACTACCCTCACCAAGTTTTTCCTTGATACCGTCACACGTCATGGCATTATTGTGAGGATTTTAAAAACTTCAACCCCGCGGCATCTGCAATACGTTACATCCTTAACCGATACCACTCGGACTTTGTGTACTTGGATGGACTGAAGAGTGTTAGTTAGGGCAGGGGTACGTGTCCAAGGAAGTGGGGGCCATTTTGACATTTAAAAAAATCTGTCTTCACATCTAATGGCTTATACCAGGGCTCCTAAATACAAACACCGTTTTCATAAGAGTTGGGGAATTGTGTTAGATGTAAATATAAACGGAATACAATGATTTGCAAAACATTTTTAACCCATATTCAGTTGAATATGCTACAAAGACATTTGATTTTAAAACTGATAAGCATTTTTTTTTCTGCAAATAATCATTAACTTTGGAATTTAATGCCAGCCACACGTGACGAAGAAGTTGGGAAAGTTGGCAATAAATACTGATGAAATTGAGGAATGCTCTTCAAACACTTATTTGGAACATCCCACCGGTGTGCAGGCTAATTGAAAACAGGTGGGTGCCATGATTGGGTATAAAAGCAGCTTCCATAAAATGCTCAGTCATTCACAAACAAGGATGGGGTGAGGGTCACCACTATGTAAGCAAATTGTCGCACAATTTTAGAACAACATTTCTCAACGAGCTATTGCAAGGAATTTAGGGATTTTTACCATCTACGGTCCGTAAAATCATCAAAAGGTTCAGAGAATCTGGAGAAATCACTGGACGTAAGCAATGATATTAAAGACCTTTGATCCCTCAGGCGGTACTGCATCAAAAACCGACATCGTTGTGTAAAGGATATCACCACATGGGCTCAGGAACACTTCATAAAACCACTGTCAGTAACTACAGTTGGTCGCTACATCTGAAAGTGCAAGTTAAAACTCTACTATGCAAAGCCAAACCCATTTATCAACAGCACCCAGAAACGCCGCCCGCTTCGCTGGGCCTGAGCTCATCTAAGATGGACTGATGCAAATTGAAAAAGTGTCCTGTGGTCTGACGAGTCCACATTCCCAATTATATTTGAAAACTGTGGACGGGGTGTCCCCCGGAACAAAGAGGAAAATAACCATCCGGATTGTTATGGGTGCAAAGTTCAAAAGCCAGCATCTGTGATGGTATTGGGGTGTATTAGTGCCCAAGGCCTGGGTAACTTGAGTGCAGGCTAATTGGGAACAGGTGGGTGCCATGATTGGGTATAAAAACAGCTTCCCAAAAAATGCTCAGTCTTTCACAAGAAAGGATGCGCCGAGGTACACCCCTTTGTCCACAACTGCGTGAGCAAATAGTCAAACAGTTTCAGAACAACGTTTCTCAAAGTGCAATTACAAGAAATTTAGGGATTTCAACATCTACGCTTCATAATATCATCAAAAGTTTCAGAGAATCCGGAAAACTCAATTCACGTAAGCGCCATGGCCGGAAACCAACATTGAATGACCGTGACCGTCGTGTCCTCCGGACCAAAGAACCATCAGCACTGTTCTAGGTGCAAAGTTAAAATCCAGCCTCTGTGATGGTATGGGGGTGTATTAGTGCCCAAGGCATGGGTAACTTACACATCTGTGAAGGCACCATTAATGCTGAAAGGTACATACAGGTTTTGGAACAACATATATTGCCATCCAAGTAACGTTATCATGGACGCCCCTGCTTATTTCAGCAAGACAATGCCAAGTCATTTGTTACAACAGCGTGGCTTCATAGTAAAAGAGTGCGGGTACTAGACTGGCTTGCCTGTAGTCCAGACCTGTCTCCCATTGAAAATGTGTGGCGCATTATGAAGCCCAAAATACGACAATGGAGACCCTGGACTGTTGAACGACTATAGCTCTACATAAAACAATGGGAAAGAATTCCACTTTCTAAGCTTCAACAATTAGTTTCCTCAGTTCCCAAACGTTTATTGAGTGTTGTTAAAAGAAAAGGTGATGTAACACAAAGGTGAACATGCCCTTTCCCAACTACTTTGGCACGTGTTGCAGCCATGAAATTCTAAGTAAATTATTATTTGAAAAAAAAAAAATAAGTTTATGAGTTTGAACATCAAATATATTGTCTTTGTGGTGCATTTAGTTGAATATGGGTTGAAAAGGATTTGCAAATCATTGTATTCCGTTTATATTCACATCTAACACAATTTCCCAACTCATATGAAACGGGGTGTGTAGGCGGCCAGCGAGCCACATCCAGAGCCTGTGGAAACAGTCTTTCATTGTTCTAAAAACGTAGTAATGTTTGTTATAGTCCTGCGTTAAAATAAAAAAATGTAAAAGTCTGCAAACGTAAAAATAGAGAAAAAAATGAAATGTTGATATTAACGCAGCACGGATGGATCTATTAAATCGATTAAAAGAAAAAGCTTTAATTTATATATTCTATATAATTGAATGAGTGTAACTAATAAAATGTGATCAAATCCAGACGGCTTGGAGAGCCCGGAACTTTAAATACGGTTTGTGGTGTTGTTTTGTGCGTGTCCTGATCTGTGTGGCAGCAAACAATGGAAAGTTTTTTATTTCTATTAATAATTTTTGTCCACGCACTCATGTTAGAAGTGCAATTTTGCTGATGATGTGGATTTATTTGGAAAAAAAGAATGAAAGAATGAAAAATACTTCTTTATTTCAACTATTTCCCCCCAAAATTTGTGTTCACATAGGATAAATGTGACGTTGACAATAGACCTCTCCACTTACCACAACCCTTTTTTGTTGTTGTTGTTGTTGTTTTTATTCAGTGACAATTCTCTGTATGTTTGTGATTTTTATTTTTATTGTAACTTTTTTTTTTCCATTTAATCAGTTAGTGTGATTCTCTATCTGCTTGTGGTGAAGAGGAAGGCAGTACATTGCTACCCACCATACTTGCCAACCTTGAGACCTCCGATTTCGGGAGGTGGGGGAGGGGGGGCGTTGTCGGGGGTGGGGCGAAAGGGTGTTTGGGGGCGTGGTTGGAGCGGGGGGCGTGGTTAAGAGGGGTGGCGTATAATTCACCAACTCGAGTATTTCATATATATGTATATATATATATATATATATATATATATATATATATATATATATATATATATATATAATATATATGTGTGTACAAAATACTTGACTTTCCGTGAATTCTAGCAATATATATATTTTATTATATATATATAAATAAAATGAATAGTTGAATTTCTGACGGCACCTATCAAATACACAGTAATAAAAAACACAGTTCTACTAAATGTACTGTGCTTGCTGGTTACTAAAAAAAAAAAAAACACTTACCTTTCAGTATTTGAGTAACCTTTATTCTGCCATTTGCGCATTGGCGAGCGACCTCCGAATCTGGGAACATATCCTTCACGGATTTGTTGTAGACATTCACAAATGAGAACGGGATGTTGCTTCCAGCTATCAACATAGCCATCTTTGTCTCAGCATAAGATACACCATCAGGTCTCCATTTTGCGAGGTGGGCCATAATAATGGGTTGTGAAAGATGCTCCGCTGCGGACGCTTTGTGCTTCGCTGACTGACCGTTCATGGCCGAGTATATCCATTCGGCCGCCGTGTTCAATGGAGAACTCTGTTCTAGAAAATTTACAGGCAACATACCCCTTCCCCTTCGAACTCTCCTGGATAAACTGAAATTCTTGTTTCCAATCGTTCTGGAACTTGCAAGCGTATTTTTTCATTTTGCTCGTCGACGGTGTAATATATTGGGTTGGAGACAATAACCAGGCAACGTGATGAAGTTACGTCTCTTTACTGTGGGCTTTAGAACAGACTCCCTAATGCATGTTCCTTGACTGCACTTAAATGTAGAATATATTTACATTCTATTCTATGTACAGTAGATGGCAGCATTGTCCTGTTTAAGAGGGTCACAACATTGAGACAGGTCTGCATGGAGCTGAAGAGGACTCGGCCTCCAGCTACGCCTGAATTCCAGGAGATTTTCGGGAGAGGCTCTGAATTCCGGGAGAGTCCCGGAAAATCCGGGAAGGTTGGCAAGTATGCTACCCATTGTGGACTTTTTTTTTTTTTTTTTTCCAAGATGGCGGCACGCACGGACGCAGCGGCCTACGGCTCTCCATTCCAGTGCTCTTTCCTCCTTTTTTTCTTCTTGTTTTTGTTTTCCTTTTGTGCACCACCTGTACTGCAAACACCCGGTACACCCGCCAGTTACTCTTGGATATCGGGAACTCGCACCAGATATCTGTTTCGAAGGACTTTCACCAACAACATCCCAGAGGACATAGCAAGAGCCCCGGGCTCTCCATGGTTTGTTGTTGGGTCTGGGAAACGGCGCAGACAGAGGAGGGAGAGGAAGTAGAAACATGGCCGCAGGTCCGGCGTTTTGCTCAGGCTTAGTAAACAACCCCACAAGCCACCTCTACAGAGCCTGTTCCACTCCAATGCCAGATCCCTCGTACAGAAAATGGACGACCTGGAGTTACAACTCGCAGGAAACCGCTATGTTCAGGACTGTTGTGCTATGATCATCACCGAAACCTGGCTTCACCCGTAAATACCTGATGCTAGCATGCAGCTAGCCGGCCGCACTCTGCTCCGGCGGGAAAGAACTAAGGGTCCGGTTAGAGCAGAGGAGGGGGGCTCTGTATTTACATGCTTGAGAACTGGTGCAACAACGGGACAATCATTGAACAGCACTGTTGCCCGGACGTGGAGTACATGTCTGTTAGATGTTGGCCTTTTTTTCTCCCGAGAGAGCTGTCTGTTGTTTTCATCACGGCTGTATATATTCCACTGGACGCCAAAGTAAACACAGTGCTCTCTCTTCTGCTGAACACCGTTAACGAACAGCAGCGAGCCCACCCCGACGGTGTTCATATCATAGCGGTGGATTTTAATAAGGCCAATCTGAAGACTGTACTCCCTAAGTTCTACCAGCATGTGAAGTGTTCTACAAGGGGCAAGAACGCCCTGGACCACGTGTATACCAACATGAAGCACGCGTACAGAGCCACACTCCTCCCCCAGCTTGGACAGTCAGACCATCTTTCCTTCCTGTTCTCTCCTACCTACGCCCCCATCAGACGCGAGTCCAGGCCCATCACAAAGACTGTTATAACCTGGGCTGACGATGCACTCCCCAAACTTCTGGACTGCTTTCAACACACAGACTTGGACCTCTTCCGACAACAGGAGCTGGAGACAGCCACAGGAATGGTGCTGGACTACATACAGTTCTGGATCGGGAATGTGACTGTGGGAAAAACCATCCGGGTTTACCCCAACAAGAAACCCTGGATGACCAGCCAGGTCCGCACACTCCTCAGGGCTCGCGACGCAACCTTCAGGTCAGGGGACAGGGCACTGTACAGTGCTGCTAGAGCCGACCCAAAGAGAGGGATTAAAAAAGCAAAGGCGGACCACAGGAAGTGCATAGAGTCCCGTCTGTCCAGCAATAACTCACGGGAGGTGTGGCGGGGCATTCATCCCATCCTGCCTGAAGTCATCCAAAATAATCCTGGTGCCGAAGAAGTCTCCCATCACCAGCCTGAATGATTACCGACCAGTGGCCCTCACTCTGGTAATCATGAAGTGCTTCGAGAGGCTGGTTCTCCGGCACATCAAGGACCATATCCCTCCAGACTTCGACCCCCACCAGTTCGCATACCGGGCGAACAGATCCACAGAAGACGCAATCGCTGTTGCTTTCCACTCTGCTCTGAACCACCTGGAGCAGCAGCAGAGCTACGTCCAGATGCTCTCTGTGGATTATAGTTCTGCCTTCAATACAATAATCCCGGACAGACTCTGCAATAAACTGGAAACTCTTGGCCTCCCCCCTCTCACAACTGCCTGGATAAGGGACTTCCTAACGGACCGACCCCAGAATGGGAGACTTGGCTCCCACCTCTCATCCACCCGCACGCTGAGCATCGGCTCCCCACAGGGCTGTGTGCTGAGCCCCCTCCTCTACTGCCTCTACACCTATGACAGCAGTCTTGCCCACAGTGACAACCTTATCGTCAAGTTTGCTGACGATACAACAGTGGTCGGGCTCATCTCCATGGGTGACGAGGCTGCCTACAGGGAGGAGGTCCTGAAGCTGACGGCCTGGTCTTCGGAGAACAACCTCGCTCTCAACACCAGCAAGACCAGAGAGATCATTGTCGAATTCAGCAGGAACAGCACCGACCCTGCCCCTCTCTACATAAACGGCGAGCATGTGGAGAGGGTCCACTCCTTCAGGTACCTTGGAGTCCACATCTCTAACGACTTTTCCTGGACAGTCAACGCCACATCAATCATCAAGAAGGATCAGTAGCGGCTTCACTCTGGGAAGCGCTACAGGTGCATTAAAACTAAAGAACAGCTTCTTCCCCAGGACCATAACCACTCTGAACGAACTGCCCCATTGACCCTCATAACTGCCTTCTCTTCAGTGTACACATTGTTTTCTTGCGTGCACACATCGCACTGTATGGAATAGCCTCAATCTCGTTACCCTGCTTAATGACAATAAAGCTGATTCTGATTCTGATTCTAAAATGTAGGCTGGGGGTGGAGTAGAATGTTATTATTTAACGTTTCTTATTTTTTTTTTTTTTTTTAATTTTTGTTTGTATTTTTGTATTTTTTATAATTTTTTGGGGGGGTGGGGAAAAAAAAGGTCTGTTTTCTCAGTGCCTGTATTAGGATTTCCCTATCAAATGAATAAATAAATAATATTAAAAAAATATCCATATATCCATCCATCCATCCATCCATCCATCCATCTTCTTCCGCTTATGCGAGGTCGGGTCGCGGAGGCAGCAGCCTAAGCAGGGAAGCCCAGACTTCTCTCTCCCCAGCCACTTCGTCTAGCCCTTGCTGGGGATCCCGAGGCGTTCCCAGGCCAGCCGGGAGACATAGTCTTCCCAACGTGTCCTGGGTCTTCCCCTTGGCCTCCTACCGGTTGGACGCGCCCTAAACACCTCCATAGGGAAGCGTTCGGGTGGCATCCTGACCAGATGCCTGAACCACCTCATCTGGCTCCTCTCGATGTGGAGGAGCAGCAGCTTTACTTTGAGCTTCTCTCGGATGGCAGAGCTTCTCACCCTATCTCTAAGGGAGAGCCCCGCCACCCGGCGGAGGAAACTCATTTTGGCTGCTTGTACCCGTGATCTTATCCTTTCGGTCATGACCCAAAGTTCATGACCATAGGTGAGGATGGGAACGTATATCGACCGGTAAATTGAGAGCTTTGCCTTCCGGCTCAGCTCCTTCTTTACCACAACGGATCGGTACAACATCCGCATTACTGAAGACGCCGCACCGCTCCGCCTGTCGATCTCCCGATCCACTCTTCCCCCACTCGTGAACAAGACTCCTAGGTTCTTGAACTCCTCCACTTGGGGCAGGGTCTCCTCCCCAACCCGGAGATGGCACTCCACCCTTTTCCGGGCGAGAACCATGGACTCGGACTTGGAGGTGCTGATTCTCATTCCGGTCGCTTCACACTTGGCTGCGAAGCGTTCCAGTGAGAGCTGAAGATCCCAGCCAGATGAAGCCATCAGGACCACATCATCTGCAAAAAGCAGAGACCTAATCCCGTGGCAACCAAACTGGAACCCCTTAACGCCTTGACTGCGCCTAGAAATTCTGTCCATAAAAGTTATGAACAGAATCGGTGACAAAGGGCAGCCTTGGCGGAGTCCAACCCTCACTGGATCTGCGTCCGACTTACTGCCAGCAATGCGGACCAAGCTCTGACACTGACCATAAATATACATATATATTATTTAAAAAAAATGCATTGAGGCTGTAAAGTGTGTTTAATCCGATTAATCGAACAAACTAATTCATAGATTGCTATTATAATTACTTTATAGTTACAAATGCAACGATATGATACGATATCCCAGGTAATTATTTTCTAAGAATTGTTACACACTGAAATCTATTATAACCAAGTTTCATTCATCCATCCATCCATTGTGTACCGCTTGTCCCTTTTTGTGTCGCGGCGGGTGCTGGAGCCTATCTCAGCTGCATTTTGGCGGAAGGCGTCGTACACCCTGGACAAGTCGCCACCTCATCGCAGGGCCAACACAGATAGACAGACAACATTCACACTCACATTCACACACTAGCGCTAATTTGTTTTTGGAGGTGGGAGGAAGCCGGAGTACCCGGAAGGAACCCATGCAGTCACGGGGGGACCATGCAAACTCCACACAGAAAGACCCCGAGCCCGGGATTGAACTCAGGACTACTCAGGACCTTCGTATTGTGAGGCACATGCACTAACCCCTATTCCACCGTGCTGCCCAAGTTTCACTAAAAAATAAATAAGTAAACAACACACTCAATGTGCACGGTTGAATAGCTGCTTAGGAAGCTAAATTTTTATTTTTTATCAAGTTTAGTGGTATATTGTTTGTAATAGGAAACAACTTTAACATGTCTTGTATTGATGTTAGAATTTAAGCTCGCAAGTTACTTTTTCAGTAAATGAGCAGTTTCAGAGTTTTTCATGGCAGTCAATCATGGTTTTACGATGATTTAAATGTGAAATGGTAATACTAACCGTGGGGGATTCATGATACTGTACCAGTAATCATTACATGGCTCCACATACAGTGGGGCAAAAAAGTATTTAGTCAGGGCAAGTTCTCCCCCTTAAAATGATGACAGAGGTCTGTAATTTTCATCATAGGTACACTTCAACTGTGAGAGACAAAATGTGCAAAAAAAATCCAGGAATTCACATTGTAGGAATTTTAAAGAATTTATTTGTAAATTATGGTGGAAAATAAGTATTTGGTCAACCATTCAAAGCTCTCACTGATGGAAGGAGGTTTTGGCTCAAAATCTCACGATAAATGGCCTAATTCATTCTTTCCTTAACACGGATCAATCGTCCTGTCCCCATAGCAGAAAAACAGCCCCAAAGCATGATGTTTCCACCCCCATGCTTCACAGTAGGTATGGTGTTCTTGGGATGCAACTCAGTATTCTTCTTCCTCCAAACACGACGAGTTGAGTTTATACCAAAAAGTTCTATTTTGGTTTCATCTGATCACACGACATTCTCCCAATCCTCTGCTGTATCATCCATGTATCCATTTTGGTATAAACTCAACTCCTCGTGTTTGGAGGAAGAAGAATACTGAGTTGCATCCCAAGAACACCACACCTACTGTGAAGCATGGGGGTGGAAACATCATGTTTTGGGGCTTTTTCTGCTAAGGGGACAGGACGACTGATCCGTGTTTAGGAAAAAATGAATGGGGCCATGTATCGTGAGATTTTGAGCCAAAACCTCCTTCCATCAGTGAGAACTTTGAATGGTTGACCAAAAACTTATTTTCCACCATAATTTACAAACAAATTCATTAAAATTCCTACAATGTGAATTCCTGGATTTTTTTTCACATTCTGTCTCTCACAGTTGAAGTGTACCTATGATGAAAATTACAGACCTCGGTCATCATTTTAAGTGGGAGAACTTGCACAATCGGTGGCTGACTAAATACTTTTTTGCCCCACTGTATACTGTACCACAATGTCGCCTATTCCGCTCTCAGATGCTCATACTGGTCATTGTGCTGTCATTCTCACAGCCTCCTTGTCTGTCTCCGTAGAAGTCGACCTGTTCGCTCCGCCGCAAATGTCTGAAAAGATTCTGCTGCGCTTGCTGAAGCATCCCAATGTCATCCAGGAGCTGAAATACGATGACAAGAACAAGCGGGCGTCCGACCACTACCTCTTCCACAGGAACAGGCCTGTGGACTATTTCATCCTCATTCTGCAGGTGAGTAGGAACATTCTGACCAAAGAATGTCCACTGACTCGGACTTGTATTTTTGAAAGGAAAGATCATGTCGAACGCTATATATTGCCAAAAGTATTTGGCCACCCATCCAAATGATCAGAATCAGGTGTCCTAATCACTGGTGTATAAAATCAAGCACTTAGGCATGGAGACTCTTTCTACAAAAATTTGTGAAAGAATGGGCCGTTCTCAGGAGCTCAGTCATTTCCAGCATGGAACTGTCATAGGATGCCACCTGTGCAACAAATGCAGTCGTGAAACTTCCTCGCTCCTAAATATTCCAAAGTCAATTTCCTTCATTATAAGAAAATGGAAGAGTTGGGGAACACCAGCAACTCAGCTGCGAAGTAATAGGCCTCATAAACTGACAGAGAGGGGTCAGCGAATGCAACATGACTGTGCACCAGTGCACAAAGCAAGGTCCATAAAGACATGGATGACAGAGTCTGATGTGGATGAACTTGACTGGCCTGCACAGAGTCCTGACCTGAACCTTCCAGATGAATTAGAACGGAGACTTCGAGCCAGGCCTTCTCGGCCAACATCAGTGTGTGACTGTACCCATGCGCTTTTGGAAGAATGGTCAAAAATTCCTATAAACACACTCCACAATCTTGTGGACAGCCTTCCCAGAAGAGTTGAAGCTGTAATAGCCGCAGAAGGTGGACCCACAGCATATTGAACCCTATGGGTTAGGAATGGGATGGCACTTAATATTAAGATTAGTTTACTTCAAAAGGGACAATACAAAAAACTTCAAGTTCATATGTGAGTCAAGGCAGGTGGCCAAATACTTTTGGCAATATAGTATATTCGTGTGTCGTTGTTTTCTGTATTTGTGTCCTGCACAACGCTCTTATTTGGGTTTCATTTCCTGTCTCTCTCCCTGAGTTGCTGTTACCCCAACCCTGTCTCTGATTGGCAGCCCGGGCACACCTGGTCGTGGTTGCCAATCAGGCTTCAATTAATGCCTGCCTCGCCCTCTAGTCAGGGCTGAAAGATTGTGTCTTTTGAGTATTGTCAATACTTCTGTGCATGCTAATTGCCATGTTTGTTTGCTGCACCTCTTGCGCTATAATTAAAAAGGCTCTTACCTGCACGTCGCTACCTGTCTCCTGCATAGTCGAGTAGATCGTAATACAATTTGTATTATTATAATATTTGAGTGACTATGCTGCATGTAGATGTTTTTAAAGCTGCTCGATGTCACCTGCTGTCCCTGTTTTATCGGTGTCAGAGCTTGGTCCGCACTGCCGGCAGAAGGTGGGACCCATGTATGGTATTTGTTGGACTCCAACAGGGCAGCCCTTTGTCACGGGTTCTTTCGTAACTTTTATGGTCAACATTTCTAGATGTAGTCAGGTTGTTGAGGGGATACCGTTTGATGGCTACAGGATTAGGTCTCTGCTTTTTGCAGATGATGTGGTCCTGGTGGCTTCATCTGTTCAGGATCTTCAGCTCTCACTGGATCGGTTTTCAGCAGAGTGTGAAGCGACTGGGATGAAAATCGGCACCTCTAAGTCGGAATCCATGATTCTCACCCGGAAATGGGTGGAGTGCCATTTCTGGGTTGGGGAGGAGATCTTGCCCCAAGTCGAAGAGTTCAAGTACCTCGGAGTCTTGTTCATGAGTGAGGGAAGAGTGGATTGCGAAATCGACAAGCGGACCTGTCCGACATCTGGAGTGATGCGGACACTGTATCAATCTGTTGTGATGAAGAACGAGCTCAGCCGGAAATCAAAGCTCTCAATTTACCGGTAAATCTACGTTCTCATGCTCAAATATGGCCATGACCTTTGGGTTATGACCGTAAGGACAAGATCATGGGTACAAGCGGCCAAAATGAGTTTCATCCATTGGATTGTGGGGCTCTCCCTTAGAGATAAGGTGAGAAGCTCTGTCATTCGGGAGGAGCTCAAAGTCAAGCCACTGCTCCTCCACATTGAGAGAAGCAAGATGAGGTGATTCGAATATCTGGTCAGGATACTCCTCAGACACCTCTATGGGGATGTGTTTAGGGTGTGTAGGAGGCCACAGGGAAGACCTAGGACACATTGGGGAGACACTAGCTGTGTCTCAATTCGGGGGATGCATTCTTCCAAGGACCCAGCCCATGCGGTCGGCCAAGTGTGGGTCCTGGCGAGAGTCCTCCAGCAGTGGCTGGAGCGATATGAATTGGGACAGTCTAACACTTCCTGGTTAGGGCAGTTGTCCCTGTCCTTAGATTTGCTGCTCAGTCGCACAAGGTTGAATAATGACACACTTAAAGGGGAACATTATCACCAGACCTATGTAAGCGTCAATATATACCTTGATGTTGCAGAAAAAAGACCATATATTTTTTTAACCGATTTCCGAACTCTAAATGGGTGAATTTTGGCGAATTAAACTCCTTTCTATTTATCGCTCTCGGAGCGATGATGTCAGAACGTGACGTCACCTAGATAATAAAGCCGCCATTTTCTCAAACACATTACAAACACCGCATCTCAGCTCTGTTATTTTCCGTTTTTTCGACTATTTCCTGGAACCTTGGAGACATCATGCCTCGTCGGTGTGTTGTCGGAGGGTGTAACAACACTAACAGGGAGGGATTCAAGTTGCACCACTGGCCCAAAGATGCGAAAGTGGCAAGAAATTGGACGAAATTTGTTCAAAATACAAGGGTGTGGAGAAAGCCGACGAAATAGTCAGTCGTTTGTTCCGCACACTTTACCGACGAAAGCTATGCTACTACAGAGAAGGCAAGATTGTGTGGATATCCTGCGACACTCAAAGCAGATGCATCTCCAACGATAAAGTCAAAGAAATCTGCCGCCAGACACCCATCGAATGTGCCGGAGTGTCTGCACATTTTACCGGCGATGCTAAGGCAGACATGGCACAGAGATGTATGGATATCCTGCAGATGCATTTCCAATAATAAAGTCAAAGAAATCTGCCGCCAGACCCCCGTTGAATGTGCCGGAGTGTCTGCACATTTTACCGGCGATGTTAAGGCAGACATGGCACGGAGATGTATGGATATCCTGCAGATGCATTTCCAACGATAAAGTCAAAGAAATCACAAAGGTGAGTTTTGTTGATGTTATTGACTTGTGTGCTAGTCAAACATATTTGGTCGCGGCATGACTGCCAGCTAATCGATGCTAACATGCTATTTAGGCTAGCTGTATGTACATTTGAAACTATATTTACATCCAGCGTTTCCTTCTACCCACATTTAATGCCAAACAAACACTTAACAATCGATGGATTTAAGTTGATCCAGTGTCACAAAATGCAAAACTTTCGATCGTTGGTCTGCACATTTTACCGGCGATGCTAAGGCAGACATTGCACAGAGATGTATGGATATCCTGCAGATGCATTTCCAACGATAAATTCACCGAAATCACAAAGGTGAGTTTTGTTGATGTTATTGACTTATGTGCTAATCAGACATATTTGGTCGCGGCATGACTGCCAGCTAATCAATGCTAACATGCTATTTAGGCTAGCTTTATGTACATGTATAGCTATATTTGCATCCAGTGTTTCCCTCCACCCACATTTAATGCCAAACAAACACTTACTAATCGACGGATTTAAGTTGATCCAGTGTTACAAGATGCGAAACTTCCGATCATTTGGTTTGCACATTTTACCGGCGATGCTAAGGCAAACATGGCTGAATAGCGTCAATAGCTATTCGCTCAATAGCTTCAGTTTCTTCTTCAATTTTGTTTTCGCTATCTGCCTCCATACTCCAACCATCCGTTTCAATACATGCGTAATCTGTTGAATCGCTTAAGCCGCTGAAATCCGAGTCTGAATCCGAGCTAATGTCGCTATATCTTGCTGTGGTATCCACCATTTGTTTGTATTGGCATCGCTATGTGACGTCACAGGAAAATAGACGTTGGCTTCACAGATAGCGAAAATCAGGCACTTTAAAGCTTTTTTTAGGGATATTGTGGGACGGGTAACATTTAGAAAAAAATTTCAAAAAATGAAATAAGCCACTGGGAACTGATTTTTATTGGTTTTAACCGTTCTGAAATTGTGATAATGTTCCCCTTTCAGACAAGAATGTCGAAAGGTTTTTTTTTTTGTGTTCTTTTGGTCCCTTACCTTGTTTTAGAGGGGAGCAACTAAGCTCTATCCATTGGATGTTTCGTTCGGTTAGAGCCAGCCAACCATAGGATATGGTTGTCATGGAGATGTGTCACGTGTTGACAAACATTCTAAAGCTGTTATTCCTAATTATTAGTGAATGGTGGATTTATTTTTATGCATGTGAAAGCTTGTTGTAGTGGGACTTGTACCTTTTAAAAACACAAATAGCAGGTACTTTATTGATATGTGAGTCACAATTGATGTACTTTTCTAATCTTGCATGATAGCCAGTAATAGTAAATATTATTATTATCATATAATTATTTGCAGTGAAGGCAGAGGAAATTAATCACGACTACGGTTTCAGCACATGATTTTATTAATTCATACAGGTTATAAAAATACTTTGTTCAAAAAAAAATAATAAAAAAATAGTTAAACACAGGATCACAATAATCAATAATAAAATGTATCATTTTCAAATAACATGCAAATGCAAGCAAAAAAACATTGATACACACACTTAGAGTACTTCACAATTCCAGCCACACATTAATAGAACATAATAAAGTTAACTTCTTGCAGTTAAAAAATGGGAAATTAAAAAGGTATTCGGCTTTAATTCCAAACATTGAAAAAAAAAACATCCCAGCTCAACATGTCTGCTTTTAGCTGTTTTAAATGAATAAATAAGGCTATACTTACATTTTACAGTTGCTCTTTCCGCTCTGCAAAGCGCCGCCGGGTTAAAAAATATTTTCAATTTTGCATGCACAAAGGATCTTGGGATATGAAAGGACGCGAAGTGCCATCGTCTGCTGGGGCGGGGGGAGCATGGCCAGAGACAGGAGCAGACCCAACAAAGCAACCAAGATAGCCGACTCCGCCCTCGGTCGACCACTACCTCTCGGCCAGTGTCCAGTTCGCATGGATGAGCGAGGATGCGTCTAAGTATACCGAGGTGTCCGATACCTACTCATTCAGCCAAGACACTGTGAAGCTTGTCCATCCAGGCGCTCAGTGCCAGCTCTGCAGTCCTGTCTCTTCATCCACATCTCCTCCAGTCTCTCCAAACGGATTCAGGTGTGGCAGAGACCCAGCAACTGGTGTCCAGGCCTAAAAGACAAGAGGGAAACATCAGGAACACAAAAGGAGGATACAGGAGCACAGAGTCCTGCTTGAACTTTTTTTCATTTTGATACGGCCTTCGCTCACCTCAATGACATCAGCATCACACAAATGCGCACGCCGAAAGATGCAGCCAAAATTTAGTTATAGCTACTGTCACCCAGCTGCCCCGGGAACGCCTCCGGGATCCCCAGGGAGGAGCTGGACGAAGTGGCTGGGGAGAGGGAAGTCTGGGCCTCTCTGCTTAGTCGGCTGCCCCCGCGACCCGACCTCGGATAAGCGGAAGAAGATGGATGGATTTATGAATGACAATTAAACACATTGAATGTTTTTTGCATTTGCATAAATTACGTTTATTTGTATTTATATTTCAATAGATTCCAAATACAAACAACAATGAGGTTACGGAGCGTACAAATGTTATTTTTTATTTTTATTTTTTAAATTCTGAATCTGATTTCTACAGGGAAAAGTTGAAGTGGAGGCAGGAAAAGAGGGGATGAAGTTTGAAGCAGGAGCGTTTTCCTTCTATGGGATGATGGCCCTTACTGTCTCACCAGGTGAGAGCTGTGATCACACAACTTGCTCATTATTTTCATCTGCCCAGACTTTAAAAACATATTTTTTTTTGCTATTCTCATCTTTATTGCAGCTAATGCAAAGTTTTGTTTTCTAAATACAAAATGCAGCGGAATCACACATCTTCAGATAAACTAATTGTTGTGGACTCTGTAGGAATCTTTTACGACTGGTGTGTCAAACTTGTTACTTCTACCACTGTTTTTTTTTTTAATTATAGCTACTGAGCTGCCATTTTTTCACAATAAAAAACAATGGTAGAGTTATTTAAATTTACAATAATATGCCGTAAAAAAACGGTCAATTTTCCTGTAAAAACTATTGTCACTTTTTCAGTGCGTTTCCCACCTAGGCCTTCAGAGATGTCCTGCTTGGTCCGACTTTAATAAATAACTCTTAAAATACCATAATTTATGTCCCCACATGACTACGGCTGGAGAAATACTTTGCAGAAACACATTTGCGCACTACTGGATATTGAAACACCTCAACAGTGTACAAAACAGGCTATATTTTGGCACATTAAAACATCAATAACATACCTTATGTGGTACTGTCACAATTAAAATACTTGTAAAATACATATTACATCTGGGAAAATAAATAAATAAAATATTTGAACTTTTTAAAAAAAAGTGAGAACCGATGATTTCTCGGGTATGGCTCCGGTGCATCTTCCCGCTTTTCGCAAATTACAACTTGTGATTGGATTCTCACTTGGGAGTGACGAGTGAAAATCCAATATCAGTCTCATTCAGCGTAAGGCTACCTAGATAGGTTACTGTCAACAACTCGTGATCTGATTGGCTATCGCAACTGTCTATCAACTGTCTATCCGGCGGAATTCATACAGCGCTGGCAACAAGCTAGCTGAATTCTGATTGGATAAAAGCTCTAACGTTAAAAACAAGGAGCCAAATAAGACATGAAGAGAATATCATTAACACTTTATGGTAAATAGATTAAAATGTACTTTTATTAATCTATGATCATGATTTATGTTAGGCCAGCAAAGAAGGCCTTGCTGGCCCTAACGGCACACCACTGGTACAATCTGATAAATAACTTGCTATAAAATCATAAGTCAAGCCGATATTTAAGTGTTTACTTTTATTTTAACAAAAAAAACTGTTTGGAAAGGAGGATATGTGTTGCTATATTATTAAAGTTTAAAACATATGCAATTTCATGCAGTAAATATATTTCGTTCTTTCAAAATGGGAGGAATTAATACATATTTGAGAAAAGATAAGGAACTTTGATGCACATTATTTCTAGGCGTTAGTGGGCCACAATGCACAAACTGAAATCGAAGTAAGATTAAATATCTCAAATAAGGGTGATATTTGCTTATTTTCTGTCTGAAAAGATAATTCTTCTCACTAAGCAGATTTTATGTTAGAGTGTTTTACTTGTTTTAAGTGTTTTGCTTCTAAATGATCTCAGTAAGATATTACAGTTTGTTGCTGAGATTTGATGACCTATATTGAGTTGCTTGAAACTAGAATATCAACTGTTGCAAAGCTGTCTCATCAACACTCACAAGTATAAAACTACTCTTTTAAAGTAACAATTTCTTACTTCCAGCATGAAAAAAAAGAATCATGATGCCGAGCACATATCATTATGTCAAGATGATGGCACTAGAATTTTCTTAATTTAAGAATATTTTTCAACATATTGAGCAAAATTTTCTCTTTTTTTCTACCAGGAAAAGTGCACTTGTTATTAGTGAGAATGTACTTATATTAAGGTATTTTGGGGTTCATTGAGGTTAGCTAATTTTACTTGTTTTGGAAAGTCTTGACAAGCCGAATTTTCTTGTTCTATTGGCAGATAATTTTGCTTAGTTCAAGTAAAATACCCCTCATTTTTGTATTTTTGTTTTTCTTGTTTTTGAACACTGACTTATTGCAGTGCAGCATTTAGTCACACTGCAAAAACTGAAATCTAAGTAAGATGAAATATCTCAAATAAGGGTGAGATTTGCTTATTTTCTGTCTGATAAGATAATTATTCTCACTAAGCAGATTTTATAATGGAGTGTTTTACTTATTTTAAGTGTTTTGCTCCTAAATGATCTCAGTAAGATATTACAGTTTGTTGCTGAGATTTGATGACCTATATTGAGTAAAACATGCTTGAAACTAGAATATCAACTGTTGCAAAGCTGTCATCAACACTCACAAGTATAAAACCACTTTTTTAAAGTAACAATTTCTTACTTCAAGCATGAAAAAAAAAGAATCATGATGCCGAGCACATATCATTATGTCAAGATGATGGCACTAGAATTTTCTTAAATTAAGAATATTTTTCAACATACTGATCAAAAAGGTATCTTTTTTTCTACCAAGAAAAGTGCACTTGTTATTTGTGAGAATGTACTTATTTTAAGGTATTTTTGGGTTCATCGAGGTTAGCTAATTTTACTTGTTTTGGAAAGTCTTGACAAGCCGAATTTTCTTGTTCTATTGGCAGATAATTTTTGTATTATTGTTTTTCTTGTTTTTGAACTCTGACTTTTTCCAGTGCAGCATTTAGTCACACTGCAAAAACTGAAATCTAAGAAGAAATATCTCAAATGAGGGTGATATTTGCTTATTTTCTGTCTGAAAAGATAATTCTTCTCACTAAGCAGATTTTATAATAGAGTGTTTTACTTATTTTAAGTGTTTTGCTCCTAAATGATCTCAGTAAGATATTACAGCTTGTTGCTGAGATTTGATGACCTATATCGAGTTGCTTGAAACTAGAATATCAACTGTTGCAAAGCTTTGTCATCAACACTCACAAGTATAAAAAAGTACTGTTTTTAAGTAACAATTTCTTACTTCAAGCATGAGAAAAAAAGAATCATGATGCCGAGCTCATATCATTATGTCAAGATGATGGCACTAGAATTTTCTTAATTTAAGAATATTTTTCAACACACTGAGCAAAAAGGTATCTTTTTTTCTACCAAGAAAAGTGTGCTTGTTATTAGTGAGATTGTACTTATTTTAAGGTATTTTTGGGTTCATTGGGGTTAGCTAATTTTACTTGTTTTGGAAAGTCTTGACAAGCCGAATTTTCTTGTTCTATTGGCAGATAATTTTTGTATTATTGTTTTTCTTGTTTTTGAACTCTGACGTTTTGCAGTACAGCATGTAGTCACACTGCAAAAACTGAAATCTAAGATGAAATATCTCAAATAAGGGTGATATTTGCTTATTTTCTGTCTGAAAAGATAATTCTTCTCACTAAGCAGATTTTATAATGGAGTGTTTTACTTATTTTAACTGTTTTGCTCCTAAATGATCTCAGTAATATATTACAGTTTGTTGCTGAGATTTGATGATCTATATTGAGTAAAACATGCTTGAAACTAGAATATCAACTGTTGCAAAGCTGTCTCATCAACACTCACAAGTATAAAACTACTTTTTTAAAGTAACAATTTCTTACTTCAAGCATGAAAAAAAAAGAATCATGATGCCGAGCGCATATTATTATGTCAAGATGATGGCACTAGAATTTTCTTAATTTAAGAATATTTTTCAACATACTGAGCAAAAAGGTATCTTTTTTTCTACCAAGAAAAGTGCGCTTGTTATTAGTAAGATTGTACTTATTTTAAGGTATTTTTGGGTTCATCGAGGTTAGCTAATTTTACTTGTTTTGGAAAGTCTTGATAAGCCGAATTTTCTTGTTCTATTGGCAGATAATTTTTGTATTATTGTTTTTCTTGTTTTTGAACTCTGACTTTTTGCAGTGCAGCATTTAGTCACACTGCAAAAACTGAAATCTAAGATGAAATATCTCAAATAAGGGTGATAGTTGCTTATTTTCTGTCTGAAAAAATAATTCTTCTCACTAAGCAGATTTTATAATAGAGTGTTTTACTTATTTTAAGTGTTTTGCTCCTAAATGATCTCAGTAAGATATTACAGCTTTCCAAAACAAGTAAAATTAGCTAACCTCAATGAACCCCAAAATACCTAAAACTAAGTCCCGGGATGCCCAAAATGTCCATAACACACCTAGCCGAGTCCCACATGGAAGAGGGGGTAAAAGTTGGGAAAAGTTGGCAAAATTCCCAAACATGTTCAAAATACCTACCTAGGTTTGAGTCCCACAAGTCCCGCCACACAAGTCCCGGGATGCCCAAAATGTCCTTAACACACCCAGCCTAGTCCCACGGGGAAGGAGAGTAAAAGTTGGGAAAAGTCGGCAAAAGTCCCAAACATGTTCAAAATACCTACCCAGGTTCGAGTCCCACCAGTCCTGCCGCGCTAGTGCCGGGATCCCCAAAATGTCCATAACACACCCAGCCGAGTCTCACGGGGAGGAGGGGGTAAAAGTTGGTAAAGTCGGCAAAAGTCCCAAAAAAGTTCAAAATACCTACCCAGGTTCGAGTCCCACAAGTCCCGCCGCCGGTCGGGATGCACAAAGTGTCCAAAACGTACCCAGCAAAGTCCCACTGGAAGGCGGGGGAAAAAAGTGAGAAAAGTCTGTAAAATGTTCAAAAATTCATGTGGGACTCGAATCTGGGTAGGTATTTTGAATATTTTGGGGACTTTTGCTGACTTTTCCAACTTTCACCCTCTCCTCCCCGGGCATCCCGGGACTTGCGCGGCCGGTGGCGGGACTTGTGGGACTCGAACCTCGGTAGGTATTTTGAACATTTTTGGGACTTTGCCGATTTTTCTCCCCCACTTCCTGTGGGACTTTGCCGGGTGCGTTTTGGACATTTTTTGCATCCCAGGACCACCGTGGCAGGCGGCGGGACTCGTGTGACTGGAACCCGGGGAGTTATTTTGGACAAAATTATGACTTTTGACGCCTTCCTGTACACCATTGCTGGGTGTGTTTTGGACATTTGGACAAAAGTAGTTTCAAGCATGTTTTACTCAATATAGGTCATCAAATCTCAGCAACAAGCTGTAATATCTTACTGAGATCATTTAGGACCAAAACCCTTAAAACAAGTAAAACACTCTAACATAAAATCTTAGTGAGAAGAATGATCTTATCAGACAGAAAATAAGCAAATATCACCCTTATTTGAGATATTTAATCTTACTTAGATTTCACTTTTTGCAGTGTATAAAACTACTTTTTTAAAGTAATAATTTATTTTTCAAGCATGAAAAAAAAGAATCAAGATAATGACACTAGAATGTACTTAATTTAAGAATAAATATTCAACATATTGAGCAATTTTGGATTGTTTTTCTTGTTTTTGAACACTGACTTTTTACAGTGCATATAAAATTATGTAATTTCTGGAAGAAAAAAGACATCTTGATATTCTGTAGAAGTCAGCCTCTTGAAGTGTCACTCCTCACATTTCATTCATAAACTCCAGTATTCTCATTTCTTGCACGCAAGATGAGGCCAGATGGGACCTGGGAGACACCTACTGGTGAAAAGGAAACATGTCTGCTGTCTGAAATCCAGTTGGATTCTTAGGATTCTTCATTATGCTTTAAAAAAAAAAAAAGTGATTCCAAACCTCATTAGTGTGCAGAAGGAAATCATCCAGTTTCAGCTTATTGGTCTGAAACTACTATTATTACTATTATTATTTGATACCAGTGACGTGTAAGGACAGGCAGAACTATTAAATGTTCTTCCACTTTTCACTTGTTTATCCCCCTTTTCTGTGATATTTTTGTAATGCAAAATAACAGTTTGAAAATACATTTTTCAACTAGCATCAATCAAGTTTAGATATTTCTCATAATAATAATCTCTCACCACTCTTTATTATTTTGTCTCTTCCCCACAAAGTCCCACTGTCCCTCTCTCGAACCTTCGTCAACAGGGCCGACTCGTTAGCTGGATCACCAGGTACAGTATGCATTTCTCTACATTTTTTTTTTTAAACTAACATCTCTTTGCTAACCCCGTAAAGCACAATAAGTTCACACAAAGTTGTTGTCGGGTGTATGTGTGCTGCATGTGGGCGAAGTAGAAGGAAAAGAGTGTGAGGAAACAAACTTGAACACCCTCATCCTCTGAGCCATTATTCAAGTGGGCTGAATGGCGCAGCAGAATGGAGGCCCCAGATCGAAACCCAGGCTCCGCCCACCCCCCCTCGCCCCTAACCTTTAACCCTCTGACTGCATAAACAAGACCTACAGCTTACAGCCCCCTGCTGGACACCACTGAGCGTACATAGAAAGTGCTGCACGTACACATATGTCCACTTGCACATGCTTGGCATGCACGGGCTGCACCTGAAGGCACCACCAGCAAATTGAGCAATTTTTGGGGGTTTTTTTCATTACAACATTCGGAGTCAGACTATCACACTTTTGTGTTGGTCTCGCATTAATGTTGCACACATGGTTTCTTTTTTTAATATCATGCCCTGACCCCCGCTGCCTTTCAAAAGTGGAGTACTAATCTGCAAGAGTTCACATGCCAGGTCTTTGGCCCACTGTGCTGGGCCTGCACAAACACACACATCACACACACACACATTACACAGACACACTTATTCCGACGCGGGATTACATACATTCCAGTCGGCGTAGTACCATTAGGTCGGGCCAAGCTGTGTACACTTTGTTGTGTGCGATTTCCGCTAGGCTCCTCAAAGAGGTGGAAAACATAATCTGGCTTTAATTAAAAAAAAAAAAAAAAAAAAAAGAACAAATCTTTTCTACTGAATAATAACTGAATAATAAAAACCGCATGGCTGCAAAAAGTCTTTCAAGTACAGTAGTCCCTTGGTTTTTGTTGGTCAAAAGGTCAGACGAAGACGAATCGTACGAAAACCGAAGCCACTTTTCTCATAAGGAATACTGTATTTTCTTTTAAATAAGGCACACCAGATTACAAGGCGCATTAAAGGGCTCGTATTATAATTTATTCCTACATACAGTATAAAACACTTCCTTGTGGTCTACATAACATGTAATGGTGGTTCTCTGGTCAATATTTTGCATAGATTATGTTTTACAAACCGCTTTCAAGCCGCTTTCTGACCGTCTCTTCAGGATGCACCGTTTGGTTACAGTATTTTCCAGACCATAGGGCGCACCAGATTATAAGGCGCACTGTCGATGAATGGTATATTTTTGATAATTTTTCACATAAAAGATGCACTGGATTATCGGGTGTATTAAAGGAGTCATGTTATTATTCCATCCATCCCATCCATTTTCTACCGCTTATTCCCTTTCGGGGTCACGGGGGGCGCTGGCGCCTATCCCAGCTACAATCGGGCGGAAGGCAGTTATTATTTTTTTTCTAAATGTAAAACACTTCCTTGTGGTCTACATAACTTGTAATGGTGGTTCTTTGGTCAAAATGTTGCACAGATAATGTTTTACGGATCATCTTCAAGCCGCTTTCTGACAGTCGCTTCCGGATGCGTCCGACCGGAACTCTCTAATAACTAAAGTTCTTTGGGTGCAATAATGTAAACTCACTACACCGGTATGTTTTAGAACTTTCATGTTGAATTTACTGACAGATATAAGTAAGAACTTTACACTACTTTATATTAGAAATGGCAACATAGAACGATGAATGTCCCATAACAAGAAGATAGAGAAAAAGAAGAAGTTTATCAACTACGGTGTCTGTACAGACTACAAAGGCGGACCCACGCAATTTTTCAGGGTTTATGCAGATCCCAAATTATATTTCATGCAAAAGTTGCTTTTGCATAATATTGCGGAAAAAAACCCACCAGATAATATATCCTACCTTATACACACACCATAATAATACTCGTATGTTGAAGCACATCAAGCAGTGCAGCTTCAAAGTTCACCAAAGTCGTACTAAAGCACTTAAATAATCTGTCTTTAATCAAAAAAATGAGCAAATCTTCTATACTGAATATTAACTGAATAATAATAACCGCATCGCTGCAAAAAGTCTTTCAAGTACAGTAGTCCCTTGGTTTTTGTTAGTCACAAGGTCAGACGAAGACGAATCGTACGAAAACCGAAGACACTTTTCTAATAAGGAATACTGTATTTTTTTAAACATAAGGCACACCAGATTACAAGGCGCATTAAAGGGCTCATAATATAATTTATTCCTACATACAGTATAAAACACTTCCTTTTGGTCTACATAACATGTAATGGTGGTTCTCTGGTCAATATTTTGCATAGATTATGTTTTACAAACCACTTTCAAGCCGCTTTCTAACCGTCTCTTCAGGATTCACCGTTTGGTTACCGTATTTTCCAGACCATAGGGCGCACCAGATTATAAGGCGCACTGTCGATGAATGGTATATTTTCCATAATTTTTCATATAAAAGACGCACTGGATTATCGGGTGTATTAAAGGAGTCATGTTATTTTTTTTTTCTAAATGTAAAACACTTCCTTGTGGTCTACATAACATGTAATGGTGGTTCTTTGGTCAAAATGTGGCATGGATTATGTTTTATGGATCATCTTCCAGCCGCTTTCTGACAGTAGCTTCCGGATGCGTCCGACCGGAACTCTCTAATAACTAAAGTTCTTTGGGTGCATAATGTAAACTCACTACACCGGTATGTTTTAGCACTTTCATGGTGAGTTTACTGACGGATATAAGTAAGAATTTTACATTACTTTATATTAGAAATGGCAACAGCGGAGGATGAATGTCCCATAACAAGAAGATAGAGAAAAAGAAGAAGCTTATCAACTACGGTGTCTGTACAGACTACAAAGGCGGACTCACACATTTTTTCATGGTTGATGCAGATCCCAAATTATATATCATGCAAAAGTTGCTTTTGCATAATATTGCGAAAAAACCCCACCAGATAATATATCCTACCTTATATACACACCATAATAATACTTGTATGTTGAAGCACATCAAGCAGTGCGGCTTCATAGTTTACCAAAGTCGTACTAAAGCACTTAAATAATCTGTCTATAATTAAAAAATGAGCAAATCTTCTATACTGAATATTAACTGAATAATAATAACCGAATCGCTGCAGAAAGTCTTTCAAGTACAGTAGTCCCTTGGTTTTTTGTTAGTCAAAAGGTCAAACGAAGACAAATCGTACGAAAAACGAAGCAACTTTTCTCATAAGGAATACTGTATTTTTTTAAACATAAAGTGCACCAGATTACAAGGCGCATTAAAGGGCTTATATTATGGTTTATTCCTACATACAGTATAAAACACTTCCCTGTGGTCTACATAACATGTAATGGTGGTTCTCTGGTCAATATTTTGCATAGATTATGTTTTACAAACCGTTTTCAAGCCGCTTTCTGACTGTCTCTTCAGGATGCACCGTTTGGTTACCGTATTTTCCAGACCATAGGGCGCACCGGATTATAAGGCGCACTGTCGATGAATGGTATATTTTAGATAATTTTTCATATAAAAGACACACTGGATTATCGGGTGTATTAAAGGAGTCATGTTATTATTTATTTTCTAAATGTAAAACACTTGTGGTCTACATAACATGTAATGGTGGTTCTTTGGTCAAAATGTTGCACTGATGATGTTTTACGGATCATCTTCAAGCCGCTTTCTGACAGTCGCTTCCGGATGCGTCCGACCGGAACTCTCTAATAACTAAAGTTCTTTGGGTGCATAATGTAAACTCACTACACCGGTATGTTTTAGAGCTTTCATGTTGAATTTACTGACAGATATAAGTAAGAACTTTACACTACTTTATATTAGAAATGGCAACATCGAAGGATGAATGTCCCATAACAAGAAGATAGAGAAAAAGAAGAAGTTTATCAACTACGGTGTCTGTACAGACTACAAAGGCGGACTCACGCAATTTTTCAGGGTTTATGCAGATCCCAAATTATATATCATGCAAAAGTTGCTTTTGCATAATATTGCGGAAAAAAACACCAGATAATATATCCTACCTTATACACACACCATAATAATACTTGTATGTTGAAGCACATCAAGCAGTGCGGCTTCATAGTTTACCAAAGTCGTACTAAAACAGTTTAATAATCTGTCTTTAATTAAAAAAATTAGCAAATCTTCTATACTGAGTATTAACTGAATAATAATAACCGAATCGCTGCAGAAAGTCTTTCAAGTACAGTAGTCCCTTGGTTTTTTGTTAGTCAAAAGGTCAGACGAAGACGAATCGTACGAAAAACGAAGCAACTTTTCTCATAAGGAATACTGTATTTTTTTAAACATAAGGCGCATTGTCAATGAACGGATCTGTTCAGGTCTGTTGTCATACATAAGGCACATGGAATTTTGCATAATAGGGCGAAACAACAGGCCAGAAAATATGTCTCCTAGCAGATGCTATTTTGGGGTCCTTATACACACACCATAATAATACTCATATGTTGAACCACTGTACGTTTGACTATGGTAGCCGTAATGCTCCGACAATCCATCAAGCAGTGCGGCTTCATAGTTTACCAAAGTCGTACTGAAACACCTTGATGATCTGGCTTTAATTTTGAAAAATATATATATATATACACATATATATATATATATATATATATATATAATTTTTTTTTTTTTTTTTTTTCCTACTGAATAATAACTAAATGTCTGCTGAAAGTCTTGCAAGTACAGTAGACACTTGGTTTTTGTTAGTCAAAAGGTCAGTTGAAGACAAATCGTACAAAAACCAAAGCAAGTTTTCTCATAAGGAATACCGTTTTTTTTTTAAACATAAGGCGCACTGTCAATTATGGGTCTATTCGGGTATGTTGTCATATATAAGGCGCACCAAATTTTACGGCGCATTAAAGGGCTCATATTATGATTTTTTTTCTACATACAGTTTAAAACACAACATGTAATGGTGGTTCTCTGGTCAATATTTTGCATAGATTATGTTTTACAAACCGCTTTCATGCCACTTTCTAACCGTCTCTTCAGGATGCACCGTTTGGTTACCGTATTTTCCAGACCATAGGGCGCACCAGATTATAAGGCGCACTGCCGATGAATGGTCTATTTTCCATAATTTTTCATATAGAAGACGCACCCGATTATCGGGTGCATTAAAGGAGTCATATTTTTTTTTTTTTTCTGAATGGAAAACACTTCCTCATCTTCAAGCCGCTTTCTGAGAGTCGCTTCCGGATGCGTCCGACCGCAACTCTCTAATAACTAAAGTTTTTGGGTGCATAATGTAAACTCACTACACCTGTTTGTTTAGCACTTTCATGGCGAGGTTACTGACAGTAAGAACTTTACAGTACTTTATATTACAAATGGCAACAGTGGAGGATGAATGTCCCATAAGAAGAAGATAGAGAAAAAGAAGAAGCATATCGACTACGGTGTCCCTACAGACTACAAAGGCGGACCCACGCAATTTTTCAGGGTTTGTGCAGATCCCAAATTATATATCATGCAAAAGTTGCTTTTGCATAATATTGCGGAAAAAAACACCAGATAATATATCCTACCTTATACACACACCATAATAATACTTGTATGTTGAAGCACATCAAGCAGTGCGGCTTCATAGTTTACCAAAGTCTTACTAAAACACTTAAATAATCTGTCTATAATTTAAAAAATTATCAAATCTTCTCTACTGAATATTAACTGAATAATAATAACCGCATCGCTGCAGAAAGTATTTCAAGTACAGGTTTTTTGTTAGGCAAAAGGTCAGACGAAGACGAATCGTACGAAAAACAGAGCAACTTTTCTCATAAGGAATACTGTATTTTTTTAAACATAAGGCGCATTGTCAATGAACGGATCTGTTCAGGTCTGTTGTCGTACATAAGGCGCATAGAATTTTGCATAATAGGGCGAAACAACAGGCCAGAAAATATGTCTCCTAGCAGATGCTATTTTGGGGTCCTTATACACACACCATAATAATACTCATATGTTGAAGCACTGTACGTCTGACTATGGTAGCCGTAATGCTCCGACAATCCATCAAGCAGTGCGGCTTCATAGTTTACCAAAGTCGTACTGAAACACCTTGATGATCTGGCTTTAATTAAAAAAAATATATACATATATACACACATATATATATATATATATATATATTTTTATTTTTTTATTTTTTTTTTTTATTTTTTCCTACTGAATAATAACTAAATATCTGCTGAAAGTCTTGCAAGTACAGTAGACACTTGGTTTTTGTTAGTCAAAAGTTCAGATGAAGACAAATCGTACAAAAACCAAAGCAAGTTTTCTTATAAGGAATACCGTTTTTTTTTTTTTAAACATAAGGTGCATTGTCAAGTATGGGTCTATTCGGGTATGTTGTCATATATAAGGCGCACCAAATTTTACGGTTCATTAAAGGACTCATATTATGATTTTTTTTCTACATGCAGTTTAAAACACAACATGTAATGGTGGTTCTCTGGTCAATATTTTGCATAGATCATGTTTTACAAACCGCTTTCAAGCCACTTTCTAACTGTCTCTTCAGGATGCACCGTTATCGTATTTTCCAGACCATAGGGCGCACCGGATTATAAGGCGTACTGCCGATGAATGGTCTATTTTCCATAATTTTTCATATAAAAGACGCACCCGATAATCGGGTGCATTAAAGGAGTCATATTATTATTTTTTTTTTCTGAATGGAAAACACTTCCTCATCTTCAAGCCGCTTTCTGACAGTAGCTTCCGGATGCGTTCGACCGGAACTCTCTAATAACTGAAGTTCTTTGGGTGCGTAATG
>NC_084630.1:29914096-29959096 GCF_033978795.1 Nerophis ophidion
ATCCCACTCCATCTTTTTCTGTGCACCATTAGGAAGGAAACAATTAATTATTTTTTTCATTTATTTTTTTCATTTATTTATTTATACATTACATATATCATCCATACACATATGGATGATATATGTAATGTTTTTACTGTCCATTGTGTTTGTATGTCTTGTTTTCATGTTTATATGGGAAGCACTTTGTGGAGTCGCACTGCTAATGTCTTTGTTTGTAAGATAGACAAAGACAATACAGGCTTCTATTCAATTACAAACCCTGTTTCCATATCAGTTGGGAAATTGTGTTAGATGTAAATATAAATGGAATACAATGATTGCAAATAATTGTCAACCCATATTCAATTGAATATGCTACAAAGACAACATATTTGAAGTTAAAACTGATAAACTTTTTTTTTTTGCAAATAATCATTAACTTTACAATTTGATGCCAGCAACACGTGGCAAAGAAGTTGGGAAAGGTGGCAATAAATACTGATAAAGTTGAGGAATGCTAATCAAACACTTATTTGGAACATCCCACAGGTGTGCAGGCTAATTGGGAACAGGTGGGTGCCATGGGTAAAAAAGCAGCTTCCATGAAATGCTAAGTAATTCACAAACAAGGATGGGGCGAGGGTCACCACTTTGTAAGCAAATTGTCGGACAGTTTTAGAACAACATTTCTCAACGAGCTATTGCAAGGAATTTAGGGATTTCACCATCTACGGTCCGTAAAATCATCAAAAGGTTCAGAGAATCTGAAGAAATCACTGCACGTAAGCGATGATATTACGGACCTCTAATCCCTGAGGCGGTACTGCATCAAAAACCGACATCAGTGTGTAAAGGATATCACCACATGGGCTCAGGAACACTTCATAAAACCACTGTCAGTAACTACAGATGGTCACTACATCTGTAAGTGCAAGTTAATACTCTACTATGCAAAGCAAAAGCCATTTATCAACAACACTCAGGAACGACGCCGGCTTCGCTGGGCCTGAGCTCATCTAAGATGGACTGATGCAAAGTGGTAAAGTGTTCTGTGGTCTGACGAGTCCACATTTCAAATTATATTTGGAAACCGTGAACGTGGTGTCCGCCGGAACAAAGAGGAAAATAACCATCCGGATTGTTATAGGCGCAAAGTTCAAAAGCCAGCATCTGTGATGGTATGGGGGTGTATTAGGGCCCAAGGCATGGGTAACTTACACATCTGTGAAGGCACCATTAATTCTGAATGGTCCATACAGGTTTTGGAGCAACATATGTTGTCATCCAAGCAACGTTATCATGGACGCCCCTGCTTATTTCAGTAAAACAATGCCAAACCACGTGTTACAACAGCGTGGCTTCGTACTAAAAGAGTGTGGGTACTTTCCTGGCCCGCCTGTAGTCCAGCCATGTCTCCCATCGAAAATGTGTGGCGCATTATGAAGCGTAAAATACGACAGCGGAGATCCCGGACTGTTGAACGACTAAAGCTCTACATAAAACAAGAATGGGAAAGAATTCAACTTTCAAAGCTTCAACAATTAGTTTCCTCAGTTCCCAAACGTTTATTGAGTGTTGTTATAAGAAAAGGTGATGTAACACAGTGGTGAACATGCCCTTTCCCAACTACTTTGGCATGTGTTGCAGCCATGAAATTCTAAGTTAATTATTATTTGCAAAAAGTTTATGAGTTTGAACATCAAATATCTTGTCTCTGTAGTGCATTCAACTGAGTATGGGTTGAAATGGATTTGCAAATCATTGTATTCCGTTTATATTTACATCTAACACAATTTTTAACACAATTTAAAAAAAACAGTACCAAAGTTGATTTTTTTGTTGATTTTAGAAAAAACTCAGTTGGGGGAATTTAACCGTAAAATCTATTGTCAATTTTACAGTCTAGAATTGTATTGATTATTTGTCTTGAAATCATAAGTCAAGCAAATATTTAAGTACAGTAGGTATCTTTAGTTTAACAAAAAAATATATTTTTGGAATGAGATAGGCTCCAGCATCCCCTGCCACCCCAAACGGAACAAGCGGTAGAAAATGGATGGATGGAAGTTAATATTGTCACGACCAGAACAGGACTCTGAACACAAATGCAGGATTTTCAAAAACAGATATTTATTCGGACAAGGGAAGGGGTCAAAAACGGGAGAAACAAAGCAGGCTATCAAAAACAGAACTAACCTGACCTCTAAACTAACACTAAGAATGATGTTCGAAACCGGTTCTCCCGATTGTTCGATAAGAAAAGAACCGATTCCATGGATTCGAATCCCTTTTTGAAAACCGGTTCCCGTTACCAAAGTCACTATACCGTATTTTCGCGACCATAGGGCGCACCGTATTAAAATGCGCCGTGTCAGTTACGGGTGTTATTTCTGTATTTAACGCATGAATAAGGCGCAGCGTATTTTTGGGCGCAGGCATGGTTAAACATACGCTATCTTAAAACCTACGCTAGCATGCATGGACCCTGTTTTAAAAAGGCAGCAGGAGCAAAGCTGAGTTGGGTTGTACTTTATCGAAGTATTTATAAATGTACTCACATTATTTTTCTATAAATCCTCATCCACATATCAGTTCAAATTCCTCATCTTCCATCCATCCATCTTCTTCCGCTTATCCGAGGCCGGGTCGTGGGGGCAGCAGCCTAAGCAGGGAAGCCCAGACTTTCTTCTCCCGAGCCACTCCATCCAGATCTTCCCGGGGAATCCCAAGGCGTTCCCAGGCCAGCCGGGAACGTGTCCTGGGTCTTACCCGTGGCCTCCTACGGGTCAGACGTGCCCGAAACACCTGCCTGGGGAGGCGTTCGGGTGGCATCCTGATCAGATGCCCGAGCCACCTCATCTGGCTCCTCTCGATGTGGAGGAGCAGCGGCTTTAATTTGAGTTCCTCCCGGATGGCAGAGCTTCTCACCCTATCTCTAAGGGAGAGCCCCAGCAACCGGCGGAGGAAACTCATTTCGGCTCTTGTACCCATGATCTTGTCCTTTCGGTCATAACCCAAAGCTCATGACCATAGGTGAAGATGGGAACATAGATCCACCAGTAAATTGAGATCTTTGCCTTCCGGCACAGCTCCTTCTTCACCACAACGGATCGATACAACGTCCGCATTACTGAATACGCCGCACCGATCCGCCTGTCGATCTCACGATCCACTCTTCCCTCACTCGTGAACAAGACTCTGAGGTACTTGAACTCCTCCACTTGGGGCAGGGTCTTCTCCCCAACCCGGAGATAGCGCGAGAACCATGGACTCGGACTTGGAGATGCTGATTCTCATCCCAGTTGCTTCACACTCGGCTGCGAACCAATCCAGTGAGAGCTGAAGATCCTGGCCAGACGAAGCCATCAGGACCACATCATCTGCAAAAAGCAGAGACCTAATTCTGCAGCCACCAAAACCGGATCCCCTCAATGCCCTGACTGCGCTTAGAAATTCTGTCCATAAAAGTTATGAACAGAATTGGTGACAAAGTCCTCATCTTCGGTGTCCGAAATGAACAGCTGGGCAAGTTCTCCATCAAACACGCCAGATTCCTTCTCGTCATTTTCAAAGTCAGTCTCGTTGTCCATTAGCATAGCAAGCTAGCATAACGGTTAAAGCCGACTTCTCTTGCCCTGTTGCCCTGCTCCCCTTCTTCTCCAGTGTGCTTCACCGGGATGTCGAAAGTGAGCGGCACCTCGTCCATGTTGATGTGTTTGTCTGCAATTGTTTTTATTTACAATGCACATAGCAGCACTATATGCTCACTGTGGGCGTGCCTTTAGCATCCTCTCTCACCTGAAACCTTCACCCTATAATGTCCGCATGCTGTCCTCAGTCACGTCCGCTTTTCCTCCATATAAACAGCGTGCCGGCCCGGTCATATAACATCTATGGCTTTTGGAACTCAGTGCACACACAACAACCTATCCGGATTCGATAAGAGATTCGATAAGGAATTGGTTCGATTAAAGGATTCGATAATGGGCTCAAATTAGATAATTTCTTAACGAACATCATCCCTAACTAACACAATTCATATTTACCTTGAATTGATCAACATGGACACCCGACTTAAACAAGTTGAAAAACTTATCCGGGTGTTACCATTTAGTGGTCAATTGTTCGGAATATGTACTGTACTGTGCAATCTACTAATAAAAGTCTCAATCAATCAATCAATCAACCAATAACTCAAAACCGCTCCATCTACAAGGGAAAAAAGGGGTTCGAACAAAAACTACTAAGGATAACAAAAAGCGCTCCAACGGAGGTGACGCTAGGAAGCTAATCTTACCTGAGAAAACTTACAAATCAAAATACTCCCGTGGATCCATCCATCCATCCATTTTCTACCGCTTATTCCCTTTCGGGGTCGCGGGGGGCGCTGGCGCCTATCTCAGCTACAATCCAAAAAGTACAAAAAAACGTGACTACGGCTGTGGACAATGCTATGGCAAAGGAACGCTGGAGATAGTGCTAGGCGATATATCGATATACGCGATATATCGCGGGTTTGTCTCTGTGCGATATAGAAAATGACTATATCGTGATATTCGAGTATACGTTCTCATGCAGTTGCCACCTGGAACACCCGGGGAGCTATGTCAGGATGCTTTTCATTGACTATAGCTCCGCCTTCAATACCATCATTCCAGACATCCTGGTCACCAAACTGCTGGACTTAGGCCTCCCTCACCCACCTGTCTTTAGATTAAGGACTTCCTGACCAACCGACCTCAGACAGTAAAACTTGGACCCCATCTCTGCTCCCCCCGCACACTCAGCATCGGCTCGCCACAGGGCTGTGCGCTTAGCCCTTTGCTGTATTCCCTCTACAACCATGACTGTAGTCCAGCCCACTGAGAGAACACCATCATCAAATTTGCCGATGACACAATGGTGGTGGGTCCCATTACAGGGGGGATGAGTCTGCATACAGAGATGAGGTCCTGAAACTATCAGCGTGGTATTCAGTGAATAATTTGGCACTGAACACCACAAAAACCAAGGAACTCATCTTTGACTTCAGGAAAAACACTGCAGACCCCGCCTCCCTCTACATCAACGGCGAGGAGGTGGAGAGAGTCAACTCCTTCAAGTTCCTCGGCACCCTCATATCTGCTGACCTGTCCTGGACCCAAAACACACCTACGGTCATCCGGAAGGCCCAGCGGAGACTCCACTTCCTGAGGGTGCTGAGGAAGAACAGACTGGAGAGACAGCTGATGGTGACCTTCTATCGCTCGGCTGTCGAGAGCCTGCTGACGTACTGCATAACAGTGTGGTACGCCAGCTGCACTGAAGCAGACAAACAGGCGATTCAGAGGGTCATAAAGTCTGCACAAAAAATCATGGGCTGTCCCCTTCCCTCCCTGAAGGATTTACACAACTCCCATTGCCTTAACAGAGCAAAAAACATTACCAAGGACAGCACACACCCTGGCTACCACCTGTTCCACCTGCTACCATCGGGCAGGCGCTACAGGTGCATCAGAGCCAGAACAAACAGGCTCAGAGACAGCTTTTTTACCAGAGCTGTCACCATGTTGAATTCTAACTTATAATAATAATAATTCACCCCTATAGAATATCATGCCCTAATACCCTACTGTGCAATACTACCCTTCGAGTGCAATACGTCCGACACTGATTGTTATTTATTACTTCGGTACTCTTGTCTTGTTCTGTATATTGTACAGTGTTTTGTATTTCTATAGTGTTTTGTATATTGTACAGTGTTTTGTATTTCTATATTGTTTTGTATATTGTACAGGATGGCTTATTATTTTTATTGGATAGTAGTCTGTTTATTTCAATTGTTAGTTTTTCCTTTATTACCTCTTGTGTTATTTATTTCACCCCATATTTGTTCCCACTACCGCACCTTAAGTTGGAGTCTTTAATCTCGTTATATGCAAATATAATGACAATAAAGTCCATTCTATTCTATTCTATTCTTTTGGCTGCGGGTATTACACTACAGGCTCTTCTCACTCTTTCTTGTCTCTCCTTCTCACAGAGACTTAAAACAAGCGCACCTTCTTATTCACGTCACATAATGTCACGTCATACGTCACATACGTATACGCCCTCGCGGAGCAGAGAGGTAGCAGCACGGGTAACGTTAGCTGTGATGCTAGCGGAGCCGTGCGAGTGGTAATACGAGAGAAAGAAGGTGCGAATCTGGTAACAAATGAAAGAAGAATTAATTCCCAAGAAAAACAGCAAGGGGTCCATCGTCTGGCGGTGGTTCGGCTTCAAGTGGGAATATGTCAAATAGACAACTTTAATTCGTCAAGTGTGGGGCAAAAGCGTTGCGACCAAAAGTAGCATTACTGCTAATATGTAGCATCATATGAAAATTCACCTGCTAATAACTGTTTAATAAATACAATTTTGGTCAATTGACTTAGTTGTGATTTCCTTCTCTGCATGAAAGTTTAAAAGTAGCATATATTAATGCAGCATGAAGAAGAATGTTTTAATGTAGACACATAGAATCATCATACTGTTGTGATTATATGCATCACGTGTTCATTCAAGGCTAAGGCAAAACATCGAGATATATATCTTGTATCGCGATATGGCCTAGAAATATCGAGATATTAAAAAAAGGCCATATCGCCCAGCCCTAGCTGGAGGTACGCACAAGAAGATACGAAACACTCGAGACATTTATACACATGAGGTAGGGTGACACAGGTGGGCACAATCAGGCAATCAGTATAGACATCAGACCAGTGAAACAAGAGGAAGGGCAAGTGGTCCGAAACGAGAAAGAGCGTTAACCTTTCAATATAAAACAGGAAATGACAAGACAACATGAAAGCAGACGAAACCCAGACAATCCAATCCACTTTATTTATATAGCACATTTAAACAACATAAATGTTTCCAAAGTGCTGCACAGCCATGTTAAAAACAATATTCAAATATCCTTAGTTCCACCAATGACTAAATAAAAAATAAAAACAATATTAGAATTAAAAAAAAATTAAAATATGATTAAAAACGATTTTAAAGGGTAAAACCGATTAAAATAATAAATAGAAATCAAAATGAATAAAAAAACAAACAAAAAAACACAGAGGACCACACAACTCACGCAGTGTTAAAAGCCAAAGAATAAAAGTGGGTCTTAAGACGAGACTTAAAACACTCCACTGTGGGAGCAGTTTGAACATGGAGGGGCAGAGCTTAGGGCCGACCACAGAGAAGGCCCTGTCTCCCCTGGTTTTAGGTCTGGTCTTGGGCACCACGAGCTGGAACTGGCTCTCGGACCTCAGAACGCGCGCAGGAGTGTAAATTTGGATGAGGTCCGAGATATATTGAGGTGCCAGTCCATGTAAAGCTTTAAAAACAAACAGCAATGTTTTAAAATCAATTCTAAAATGAACACGGAGCCAGTGAAGACTCAAGAATTGGGGTTGTATGCTGGCGTTTCCTGGCACCTGTTAAAAGTCGTGCTGCCGCGTTCTGGACTAACTGCAACCGGGAGAGAGATTTTTGGCTAATGCCAGCATAAAGTGCAATGCAGTAGTCCAGGCGGCTTGAAATAAAAGCATGCACGACTTGTTCAAAAAGGTTAAAAGATAAAAACGGTTTTACCTTTGCAAAAAGAGGAAGATGATGAAAACACGATTTTAAAACGCCATTGACTTGTTTGTCAAGTTTAAAATCACTGGTGACCTTGGGACACATATCATTTTGCCATGGTCCCAAGTCAGTGAGAGCTGGACCAAAAAGTGAAGTGAATTATATTTATATAGCGCTTTTCTCTAGTGACTCAAAGCGCTTTACATAGTGAAACCCAATATATAAATTACATTTAAACCAGTGTGGGTGGCACTGGGAGCAGGTGGGTAAAGTGTCTTGCCCAAGGACTCAACGGCAGTGACTAGGATGGCGGAAGTGGGAATCGAACCTGCTGGAAAAATCACTCCACATAAGTGGCATGGCCGGAAACCAACATTGAATGACCGTGACCTTCGATCCCTCAGCTCTACATAAAACAAGAATGGTAAACACTTCCACTTTCAAAGCTTCAACAATTAGTTTTCTCAGTTCCCAAACTTTTATTGAGTGTTGTTAAAAGAAAAGGTGATGTACCACAGTGGTGAACATTCCCTTTCCCAACTACTTTGGCACGTCTTGCAGCCATGAAATTCCAAGTTAATTATTATTTGCAAATAAAAAAAAAGTATATCAGTTTGAACATCAAATATCTTGTCTTTGTAGTACATTCAATTGAATATGGGTTGAAAAGGATTTGTTAATCATTGTATTCCGTTTATATTTACATCTAACACAATTTACCAACTCATATGGAAACAGGGTTTGTATTAACGCATATTATTTCCAGACTTCGTGGGCCACATAAAATAATTTGGCCCCCGGGCCTTGACTTTGACACCAGTGATCTAAGTCCTATGAGAGGACAGACTGAAGTTCTCATATTGAAGAGGCAGAATGATATGACAAGGCTGATTTAGGCCGACACACACACACACACACACACACACACACACAATGTCCGTGCACGTTTATTTGTTGCTCCAATACATATGGCTAGAAGTAATGCTAAGAATGTAGGAAGCTAACAGCGTCGCCCCCTATAGCTCTCTTCGGTTCTGAGAAAGACGGCACAGCTATGTTCCTGGAAAAGCAATAAAGTTTGGGTAACTCAAGTTTAGTCACCCCGTGACCTCTGCGGGTGGAAATGGCGTGGACTGACTCCTCCGATATGGGCGCGCGTCTTCTGATCACTCTCTCGCTTTCTGTCTGCAGCCGACAACAAGACGAAGAAGAAAATCACCCATCGGGAAAGGAAGCAGGACTTCTCGGCCTTCAAGCCTTCCGACAATGAAATGAAGATTAAAATATCACCTCAGCTTCTGCTGGCTACCCTGCGTTTCCTAGCGACAGGCAAGTGGGCCGCGTTGCTGCTTGACTTCCCCCAGTATGCCCTAAGTCCCCCCCCCCCCCCGGTGCAAGAGAGTTTGTGCGCGTGTATATGAACGTGCGGTGTGTGCGCCCGTATGTGCCCCGAGTTCTGGTGCGGAGCCGGGTGAGTAGAGGTGTGTAGAAAGGAGTGTAAGTGGTTGTGTGAGGGAATGAGTTGTGTGAGGACTGACAACCAGCGTGTTGGCATGCATGCTTGTGCGTGTTTGTAAAGAGGTGGGAGGCCTCTCGGGAGCGCAGCACGGCAGAGTTTTGCAGACCATACACAAAAATCCAAACGCAAAGCCTGGGGCGGGAGGGGGGAGAGAGAGAGAGAGAGAGAGAAAAAAAACGCAGGTATCTACGAGCTGGCGACAGAAAGTCAGATGTTGTGTCAGCTCACAGCTTTAAAAACACCACCATGTTTTCTTACTCTCATTCCTCCGTGACATCACTTCCAGCATTTTTTGGCCTAGGTTGGTTTCCCACACAAGTGGACATGCTCAGTATAAAATTTGAACTATTTCACCCGCTTTTCTTTGAGTAAACATGCAAGGGAATAGTCCGGCACTACTGGTGTTCCTCACCGGGATTTGCTTTAGAACTTTGCCCTAGCAGCTAAGCATTGGTTAAGTTCCTCAAAAGGTTATTAGGGAGGTTAGTTCCTGGCGGTGTAGCCAGCTGACGACCGCAAATCTGCTGCTGAGGTGACGTAGCTGGTCCCAATGCATCATTTCTAGGATGTTGGCTTTGATTGCTTTGGTTCACTCAGCTTGATGCCAGTGCAAAACAATATCCAAATGTCACAGTACAATACGGTCACGGTATTAAAGGCCTACTGAAATGAGATTTTCTTATTTAAACGGGGATAGCAGGTCCATTCTATGTGTCATACTTGATCATTTTGCGATATTGCCATATTTTTGCTGAAAGGATTTAGTAGAGAACATCCACGATAAAGTTCGCAACTGTCAGTGCTAAGAGAAAAGCCTTGCTTGTACCGGAAGTCGCAGACGATGACATCACATGTTGATGGATCCTCACATATTCACATTGATTTTAATGGGAGCGTCCAACAAAAAGAGCTATTCGGACCGGGAAAACGACAATTTCCCCATTAATTTGAGCGAGGATTAAAGATTCATGTTTGGGGATATTAATAGCGACGGACTAGAAAAAAAAAAAATGCGATTGCATTGGAACGTATTCCGATGTTTTTAAACACATTTACTAGGATAATTCTGGGAAATCCCTTATATTTTTATTGTGTTGCTAGTGTTTTAGTGAGTTTAACAGTACCTGATAGTCGGAACTGTGTCTCCACGGGTGTGTTGACACCATGTCTCAGGGAAGTCGACGGCAGCTTTATGGACGGCACAAGCTCAGCTTTTCTCCGGTAAGAAGCAACTTTTTAACCACAATTTTCTCACCGAACCCTGCTGGTTGACATTTGGTCTGGATTCATGGTCTCTGATCCATAGTAAATTTTCACCTACGGGAATTTTAAACAAGGAATCACCGTGTGTTTGTGTGGCTAAAGGCTAAAGCTTCCCAACTTCATCTTTCTACTGTGACTTCTCCAATTTTAATTGAACAAATTGCAAAAGATTCAGCAACACAGTTCTCCAAAATACTGTATAATTATGCCGTTAAAGCAGACGACATTTAGCTGTGTGTGTGCGTAGCGCTCATATTTCCTAAAAATGCGTGACGTCTTGCGTACACGTCATCATTACACGACGTTTTCATGACAAAACTCCCGGGAAATTTAAATTTGTAATTTAGCAAACTAAAAAGGCCGTATTGGCATGTGTTGCAATGTTAATATCTCATCATTGATATATAAACTATCGGACTGCGTGGTGGGTAGTCGTGGGTTTCAGTAGGCCTTTAATGCCGTGGTACAATATTTTTGTGGTTTTGTCTAAAAAAAAAAAAAATGCCGCAGTGTGTAAAAATTATTAGCAGGATCGTTAAGAACACATTTACTGTCATTGAACACAAACATCATGCTAAGATGCTCTAATCATATTTATTACGACAAACTAGTAATGGTAAATAGTTTGTACTTGTATAACGCTTTTCTACCTTTTTCTTAAGGAACTCAAAGAGCTTTGAGACTATTTCCACATTCACACACTAGGGGGTGGGGGATTGCCCACATATGTGGTCCTCTGCAAGGTTTCTCATAGTCATCATAGTCACTGTCACCGAAATCCCACTGAGGTGAGTTTTTCCTTGCCCTTATGTGGGCTCAACTGAGGATGTCGTTGTGGTTTGTTCAGCCCTTTGAGACACTTGTGATTTAGGGATACATAAATAAACATTGATTGATTGATTGATTGACACACTGGAGCAAAGGTGTAGTGTCTTGCTCTAGGACACAACTTACGTGACTACGATGGTAGAAGGTGGGGATTGAACCAGTTACCCTCAGGTTGCCGGCTCGGCCACTCTCCCAACTTCGCCACGCCGTCCCCCAAAACCTGTGTTTGTACCAGCACTAAAATTATTTCAATACTTTTCGGTACTTTTTGATACTTTTCTAAATAAAGGGGACACAAAAAATGGCATTATTGTCTTTAATTTAACACAAAAATCTTAGGGTACATAAATAGGTTTGCAAGTTTGTCCTTAAATAAAATAGTGAACATACTAGACAACTTGTCTTTTAGTAGTAAGTAAGCAAACAAAGGCTCCTACTTAGTCTACTGACATATGCAGTAACATATTGTGTCATTTATCATTCTATTATTTTGTCAACATTATTAAGGACAAGTGGTAGAAAATGAATTATTAATCTGCTTGTTCATTTACTGTTAATATCTGCTTACATTGTCTTTTAACATGTTCTATCTACACTTCTGTTAAAATGTAATAATCACATATTCTTCTGTTGTTTGGATGCTTTGCATTAATTTTGGATGATACCACAGGATTTGGGTATCGATCCGATACCAAGTCGTTACAGGATCATACATTGGTCATTTTCAAAGTCCTCATGTGTCCAGGGACATATTTCCTGAGTTTATATATGTAATATGAATTAAAAGAATAAGATGTTGTGATGCCGACAAATATCAATGTAATCATAGTAGTATCGACTGTCAGGTGTAGATCCACCAATGGCGTTTGTTTACATTTTGACACCGGTGAGCTACGGTGTGTAGTGAAGCATGTTTAGCTATTCCTCGTCCTGTAGGGATGATACTTGTAAGAAACTTACTTTATTTGTCGCCATGGAGGCGAGGATTAGTGATTTAGAAGTCGCTAAAACACTGCCGACGGCGGCTGGACATTATCCGCTATCTAGCTAGCCATGTCTTGAAGCATCTCTTCCTGAGGGCGTTTCAGTGTTACTTCACCTTTATTGTTACTTTTTAAGCCAAAATGCGTCCGTTTTCCCTTTTCTGTCTACACACTGTATCTGCTTATAAGTACTCTGTGATTGTGCGCTGCCGAACATGCTCGTCTGCTCGTAAACCAGCAATGACACAACGTGACGACGACAGTAGGGACGAGGGGGGTGGTGGACCGGCACTTTTCAGAGGCGGTATATCACCGAATATGATTTATTAGTATCGCGGTACTATACTAATACCGATATACCGTACAACCCTACAACTAACATGTATTTTTATCTTCAAACAATTGTGCATGAACATTCACTGTTTCAAGCAATTATAGACACCATTTACAGCTGAGGGTCTTTAATGTGACAATGTAAACATCCATTGTACAACAATAATGTTCAGTTAAGTGTCTTTTGAATTAGGGTTGTACGGTATACCGGTATTAGTATAGTAACACAATACTAATAAATCATATTCAGTACTATACCACCTCTAAAAAGTACCGGTCAGCCCACCCCCACACCCCCCCCGACGTCATCATGTTGTGTCATTGCTGGTTTACAAGCAGACGAGCATGTTCGGCAGCGCACAATCACAGCATACTTACAAGCAGACACAGTGTGTAGACAAAAATGAATATTATCAACAACAGTATCAATATTAATTATAATTTCAGCATAGCAGTGATTACAAATCCCTCACTGACATTATCATTAGTCATTTATAAAAATAATAAAAAAGAACAATAGTGTCACAGTGGCTTACACTTGCATCGCATATCATAAGCTTCACAACACACTGTGTCCAATGTTTTCACAAAGATAAAATAAGTCATATTTTTGGTTTGTTTAATAGTTAAAACTAATTTTGCAATTAGTTGATAAAATAGTGTCCTTTACAATTATAAAAGCTTTTTTTTTTTTTTTAAATCTACTACTCTGCTTGCATGTCAGCAGACTGGGGTGGATCCTGCTGAAATCCTATGTATTGAATGAATACAGAATCGTTTTGAATCGGAAAAATATCGTTTTTGAATCGATAATCGAATCGAATCGAAAAAATCGATATATTATCGAATCGTGACCCCAAGTATCGATATTGAATCGAATCGTGGGACACCCAAAGATTCACAGTCCTAGTGTCTACATAAGCGGCCGTAAGACCCCAATTCAGTATTGACACAATTTTGGAAATAAGAGCTAAAAGGTGCTGTCCACGCATGTGGCCACTAAACCTTTAAAGGTTTTAAGTCATAACTTAAATGTTGGCTTTGAGCTAGACACATAGTCTTTTCTCAAGGATAAGGCTATCACTTTTGCATACCGAAGTCCCAATTAAAGCCTCTTTTCCTCCAAGAAGTGATCCAATCTACCTGCGAACACATAAAACTACGGGGCTGTATCTTATTATGTGCTCATATACTTTTTATTTCATTAAAATTGGTGGTTTGCCTTCTCCAAGTTGAATATAAATCTTCACCATAAGCAAAACATGATATGAGTTAATTAATTCACTTCATTACAAACACACTTCTCCAGCATTCTTCCCCTTTTTTACAGCGTCACACCCCTGAACCTTGACAGTCCCGCACTGTGCTGAGTATCGTAGGAGATGTACTTTATTTGTTTATTTATTTTGTAGTTTATTTTTGGACAGGTAAATATACATTGGTTGGTTAGTCGGGCAGAAATGTAGACATTGGTTGGTTAGTCGGCGGGGTTGTAGACATTGGTAGGTTAGTTGGACATGAAAGTTGGTTGTTTAGACGAGTATGGAAGTTGACATCAGTTAGTCGGGCGTTGAAGTTGACATTGTTTGTTAGTCTGAAGTGAAGTAGACATCAGTTAGGTAGTTGGGCATGGCAGCAGACATTGGTTGGTTAGTCGGCAGGGTAGTAAACATCGGTTGGTTAGTTGGACATGAAAGTTTACATTGTTTTTTTAGTCGGGTATGGAAGTTGACATCAACGACAAAGCGCCAGAAGAAAACTACCCTCACCAAGTTTTTCCTTGATACCGTCACACGTCATGGCATTATTGTGAGGATTTTAAAAACTTCAACCCCGCGGCATCTGCAATACGTTACATCCTTAACCGATACCACTCGGACTTTGTGTACTTGGATGGACTGAAGAGTGTTAGTTAGGGCAGGGGTACGTGTCCAAGGAAGTGGGGGCCATTTTGACATTTAAAAAAATCTGTCTTCACATCTAATGGCTTATACCAGGGCTCCTAAATACAAACACCGTTTTCATAAGAGTTGGGGAATTGTGTTAGATGTAAATATAAACGGAATACAATGATTTGCAAAACATTTTTAACCCATATTCAGTTGAATATGCTACAAAGACATTTGATTTTAAAACTGATAAGCATTTTTTTTTCTGCAAATAATCATTAACTTTGGAATTTAATGCCAGCCACACGTGACGAAGAAGTTGGGAAAGTTGGCAATAAATACTGATGAAATTGAGGAATGCTCTTCAAACACTTATTTGGAACATCCCACCGGTGTGCAGGCTAATTGAAAACAGGTGGGTGCCATGATTGGGTATAAAAGCAGCTTCCATAAAATGCTCAGTCATTCACAAACAAGGATGGGGTGAGGGTCACCACTATGTAAGCAAATTGTCGCACAATTTTAGAACAACATTTCTCAACGAGCTATTGCAAGGAATTTAGGGATTTTTACCATCTACGGTCCGTAAAATCATCAAAAGGTTCAGAGAATCTGGAGAAATCACTGGACGTAAGCAATGATATTAAAGACCTTTGATCCCTCAGGCGGTACTGCATCAAAAACCGACATCGTTGTGTAAAGGATATCACCACATGGGCTCAGGAACACTTCATAAAACCACTGTCAGTAACTACAGTTGGTCGCTACATCTGAAAGTGCAAGTTAAAACTCTACTATGCAAAGCCAAACCCATTTATCAACAGCACCCAGAAACGCCGCCCGCTTCGCTGGGCCTGAGCTCATCTAAGATGGACTGATGCAAATTGAAAAAGTGTCCTGTGGTCTGACGAGTCCACATTCCCAATTATATTTGAAAACTGTGGACGGGGTGTCCCCCGGAACAAAGAGGAAAATAACCATCCGGATTGTTATGGGTGCAAAGTTCAAAAGCCAGCATCTGTGATGGTATTGGGGTGTATTAGTGCCCAAGGCCTGGGTAACTTGAGTGCAGGCTAATTGGGAACAGGTGGGTGCCATGATTGGGTATAAAAACAGCTTCCCAAAAAATGCTCAGTCTTTCACAAGAAAGGATGCGCCGAGGTACACCCCTTTGTCCACAACTGCGTGAGCAAATAGTCAAACAGTTTCAGAACAACGTTTCTCAAAGTGCAATTACAAGAAATTTAGGGATTTCAACATCTACGCTTCATAATATCATCAAAAGTTTCAGAGAATCCGGAAAACTCAATTCACGTAAGCGCCATGGCCGGAAACCAACATTGAATGACCGTGACCGTCGTGTCCTCCGGACCAAAGAACCATCAGCACTGTTCTAGGTGCAAAGTTAAAATCCAGCCTCTGTGATGGTATGGGGGTGTATTAGTGCCCAAGGCATGGGTAACTTACACATCTGTGAAGGCACCATTAATGCTGAAAGGTACATACAGGTTTTGGAACAACATATATTGCCATCCAAGTAACGTTATCATGGACGCCCCTGCTTATTTCAGCAAGACAATGCCAAGTCATTTGTTACAACAGCGTGGCTTCATAGTAAAAGAGTGCGGGTACTAGACTGGCTTGCCTGTAGTCCAGACCTGTCTCCCATTGAAAATGTGTGGCGCATTATGAAGCCCAAAATACGACAATGGAGACCCTGGACTGTTGAACGACTATAGCTCTACATAAAACAATGGGAAAGAATTCCACTTTCTAAGCTTCAACAATTAGTTTCCTCAGTTCCCAAACGTTTATTGAGTGTTGTTAAAAGAAAAGGTGATGTAACACAAAGGTGAACATGCCCTTTCCCAACTACTTTGGCACGTGTTGCAGCCATGAAATTCTAAGTAAATTATTATTTGAAAAAAAAAAAATAAGTTTATGAGTTTGAACATCAAATATATTGTCTTTGTGGTGCATTTAGTTGAATATGGGTTGAAAAGGATTTGCAAATCATTGTATTCCGTTTATATTCACATCTAACACAATTTCCCAACTCATATGAAACGGGGTGTGTAGGCGGCCAGCGAGCCACATCCAGAGCCTGTGGAAACAGTCTTTCATTGTTCTAAAAACGTAGTAATGTTTGTTATAGTCCTGCGTTAAAATAAAAAAATGTAAAAGTCTGCAAACGTAAAAATAGAGAAAAAAATGAAATGTTGATATTAACGCAGCACGGATGGATCTATTAAATCGATTAAAAGAAAAAGCTTTAATTTATATATTCTATATAATTGAATGAGTGTAACTAATAAAATGTGATCAAATCCAGACGGCTTGGAGAGCCCGGAACTTTAAATACGGTTTGTGGTGTTGTTTTGTGCGTGTCCTGATCTGTGTGGCAGCAAACAATGGAAAGTTTTTTATTTCTATTAATAATTTTTGTCCACGCACTCATGTTAGAAGTGCAATTTTGCTGATGATGTGGATTTATTTGGAAAAAAAGAATGAAAGAATGAAAAATACTTCTTTATTTCAACTATTTCCCCCCAAAATTTGTGTTCACATAGGATAAATGTGACGTTGACAATAGACCTCTCCACTTACCACAACCCTTTTTTGTTGTTGTTGTTGTTGTTTTTATTCAGTGACAATTCTCTGTATGTTTGTGATTTTTATTTTTATTGTAACTTTTTTTTTTCCATTTAATCAGTTAGTGTGATTCTCTATCTGCTTGTGGTGAAGAGGAAGGCAGTACATTGCTACCCACCATACTTGCCAACCTTGAGACCTCCGATTTCGGGAGGTGGGGGAGGGGGGGCGTTGTCGGGGGTGGGGCGAAAGGGTGTTTGGGGGCGTGGTTGGAGCGGGGGGCGTGGTTAAGAGGGGTGGCGTATAATTCACCAACTCGAGTATTTCATATATATGTATATATATATATATATATATATATATATATATATATATATATATATATATATATATAATATATATGTGTGTACAAAATACTTGACTTTCCGTGAATTCTAGCAATATATATATTTTATTATATATATATAAATAAAATGAATAGTTGAATTTCTGACGGCACCTATCAAATACACAGTAATAAAAAACACAGTTCTACTAAATGTACTGTGCTTGCTGGTTACTAAAAAAAAAAAAAACACTTACCTTTCAGTATTTGAGTAACCTTTATTCTGCCATTTGCGCATTGGCGAGCGACCTCCGAATCTGGGAACATATCCTTCACGGATTTGTTGTAGACATTCACAAATGAGAACGGGATGTTGCTTCCAGCTATCAACATAGCCATCTTTGTCTCAGCATAAGATACACCATCAGGTCTCCATTTTGCGAGGTGGGCCATAATAATGGGTTGTGAAAGATGCTCCGCTGCGGACGCTTTGTGCTTCGCTGACTGACCGTTCATGGCCGAGTATATCCATTCGGCCGCCGTGTTCAATGGAGAACTCTGTTCTAGAAAATTTACAGGCAACATACCCCTTCCCCTTCGAACTCTCCTGGATAAACTGAAATTCTTGTTTCCAATCGTTCTGGAACTTGCAAGCGTATTTTTTCATTTTGCTCGTCGACGGTGTAATATATTGGGTTGGAGACAATAACCAGGCAACGTGATGAAGTTACGTCTCTTTACTGTGGGCTTTAGAACAGACTCCCTAATGCATGTTCCTTGACTGCACTTAAATGTAGAATATATTTACATTCTATTCTATGTACAGTAGATGGCAGCATTGTCCTGTTTAAGAGGGTCACAACATTGAGACAGGTCTGCATGGAGCTGAAGAGGACTCGGCCTCCAGCTACGCCTGAATTCCAGGAGATTTTCGGGAGAGGCTCTGAATTCCGGGAGAGTCCCGGAAAATCCGGGAAGGTTGGCAAGTATGCTACCCATTGTGGACTTTTTTTTTTTTTTTTTTCCAAGATGGCGGCACGCACGGACGCAGCGGCCTACGGCTCTCCATTCCAGTGCTCTTTCCTCCTTTTTTTCTTCTTGTTTTTGTTTTCCTTTTGTGCACCACCTGTACTGCAAACACCCGGTACACCCGCCAGTTACTCTTGGATATCGGGAACTCGCACCAGATATCTGTTTCGAAGGACTTTCACCAACAACATCCCAGAGGACATAGCAAGAGCCCCGGGCTCTCCATGGTTTGTTGTTGGGTCTGGGAAACGGCGCAGACAGAGGAGGGAGAGGAAGTAGAAACATGGCCGCAGGTCCGGCGTTTTGCTCAGGCTTAGTAAACAACCCCACAAGCCACCTCTACAGAGCCTGTTCCACTCCAATGCCAGATCCCTCGTACAGAAAATGGACGACCTGGAGTTACAACTCGCAGGAAACCGCTATGTTCAGGACTGTTGTGCTATGATCATCACCGAAACCTGGCTTCACCCGTAAATACCTGATGCTAGCATGCAGCTAGCCGGCCGCACTCTGCTCCGGCGGGAAAGAACTAAGGGTCCGGTTAGAGCAGAGGAGGGGGGCTCTGTATTTACATGCTTGAGAACTGGTGCAACAACGGGACAATCATTGAACAGCACTGTTGCCCGGACGTGGAGTACATGTCTGTTAGATGTTGGCCTTTTTTTCTCCCGAGAGAGCTGTCTGTTGTTTTCATCACGGCTGTATATATTCCACTGGACGCCAAAGTAAACACAGTGCTCTCTCTTCTGCTGAACACCGTTAACGAACAGCAGCGAGCCCACCCCGACGGTGTTCATATCATAGCGGTGGATTTTAATAAGGCCAATCTGAAGACTGTACTCCCTAAGTTCTACCAGCATGTGAAGTGTTCTACAAGGGGCAAGAACGCCCTGGACCACGTGTATACCAACATGAAGCACGCGTACAGAGCCACACTCCTCCCCCAGCTTGGACAGTCAGACCATCTTTCCTTCCTGTTCTCTCCTACCTACGCCCCCATCAGACGCGAGTCCAGGCCCATCACAAAGACTGTTATAACCTGGGCTGACGATGCACTCCCCAAACTTCTGGACTGCTTTCAACACACAGACTTGGACCTCTTCCGACAACAGGAGCTGGAGACAGCCACAGGAATGGTGCTGGACTACATACAGTTCTGGATCGGGAATGTGACTGTGGGAAAAACCATCCGGGTTTACCCCAACAAGAAACCCTGGATGACCAGCCAGGTCCGCACACTCCTCAGGGCTCGCGACGCAACCTTCAGGTCAGGGGACAGGGCACTGTACAGTGCTGCTAGAGCCGACCCAAAGAGAGGGATTAAAAAAGCAAAGGCGGACCACAGGAAGTGCATAGAGTCCCGTCTGTCCAGCAATAACTCACGGGAGGTGTGGCGGGGCATTCATCCCATCCTGCCTGAAGTCATCCAAAATAATCCTGGTGCCGAAGAAGTCTCCCATCACCAGCCTGAATGATTACCGACCAGTGGCCCTCACTCTGGTAATCATGAAGTGCTTCGAGAGGCTGGTTCTCCGGCACATCAAGGACCATATCCCTCCAGACTTCGACCCCCACCAGTTCGCATACCGGGCGAACAGATCCACAGAAGACGCAATCGCTGTTGCTTTCCACTCTGCTCTGAACCACCTGGAGCAGCAGCAGAGCTACGTCCAGATGCTCTCTGTGGATTATAGTTCTGCCTTCAATACAATAATCCCGGACAGACTCTGCAATAAACTGGAAACTCTTGGCCTCCCCCCTCTCACAACTGCCTGGATAAGGGACTTCCTAACGGACCGACCCCAGAATGGGAGACTTGGCTCCCACCTCTCATCCACCCGCACGCTGAGCATCGGCTCCCCACAGGGCTGTGTGCTGAGCCCCCTCCTCTACTGCCTCTACACCTATGACAGCAGTCTTGCCCACAGTGACAACCTTATCGTCAAGTTTGCTGACGATACAACAGTGGTCGGGCTCATCTCCATGGGTGACGAGGCTGCCTACAGGGAGGAGGTCCTGAAGCTGACGGCCTGGTCTTCGGAGAACAACCTCGCTCTCAACACCAGCAAGACCAGAGAGATCATTGTCGAATTCAGCAGGAACAGCACCGACCCTGCCCCTCTCTACATAAACGGCGAGCATGTGGAGAGGGTCCACTCCTTCAGGTACCTTGGAGTCCACATCTCTAACGACTTTTCCTGGACAGTCAACGCCACATCAATCATCAAGAAGGATCAGTAGCGGCTTCACTCTGGGAAGCGCTACAGGTGCATTAAAACTAAAGAACAGCTTCTTCCCCAGGACCATAACCACTCTGAACGAACTGCCCCATTGACCCTCATAACTGCCTTCTCTTCAGTGTACACATTGTTTTCTTGCGTGCACACATCGCACTGTATGGAATAGCCTCAATCTCGTTACCCTGCTTAATGACAATAAAGCTGATTCTGATTCTGATTCTAAAATGTAGGCTGGGGGTGGAGTAGAATGTTATTATTTAACGTTTCTTATTTTTTTTATTTTTTTTAATTTTTGTTTGTATTTTTGTATTTTTTATAATTTTTTGGGGGGGTGGGGAAAAAAAAGGTCTGTTTTCTCAGTGCCTGTATTAGGATTTCCCTATCAAATGAATAAATAAATAATATTAAAAAAATATCCATATATCCATCCATCCATCCATCCATCCATCCATCTTCTTCCGCTTATGCGAGGTCGGGTCGCGGAGGCAGCAGCCTAAGCAGGGAAGCCCAGACTTCTCTCTCCCCAGCCACTTCGTCTAGCCCTTGCTGGGGATCCCGAGGCGTTCCCAGGCCAGCCGGGAGACATAGTCTTCCCAACGTGTCCTGGGTCTTCCCCTTGGCCTCCTACCGGTTGGACGCGCCCTAAACACCTCCATAGGGAAGCGTTCGGGTGGCATCCTGACCAGATGCCTGAACCACCTCATCTGGCTCCTCTCGATGTGGAGGAGCAGCAGCTTTACTTTGAGCTTCTCTCGGATGGCAGAGCTTCTCACCCTATCTCTAAGGGAGAGCCCCGCCACCCGGCGGAGGAAACTCATTTTGGCTGCTTGTACCCGTGATCTTATCCTTTCGGTCATGACCCAAAGTTCATGACCATAGGTGAGGATGGGAACGTATATCGACCGGTAAATTGAGAGCTTTGCCTTCCGGCTCAGCTCCTTCTTTACCACAACGGATCGGTACAACATCCGCATTACTGAAGACGCCGCACCGCTCCGCCTGTCGATCTCCCGATCCACTCTTCCCCCACTCGTGAACAAGACTCCTAGGTTCTTGAACTCCTCCACTTGGGGCAGGGTCTCCTCCCCAACCCGGAGATGGCACTCCACCCTTTTCCGGGCGAGAACCATGGACTCGGACTTGGAGGTGCTGATTCTCATTCCGGTCGCTTCACACTTGGCTGCGAAGCGTTCCAGTGAGAGCTGAAGATCCCAGCCAGATGAAGCCATCAGGACCACATCATCTGCAAAAAGCAGAGACCTAATCCCGTGGCAACCAAACTGGAACCCCTTAACGCCTTGACTGCGCCTAGAAATTCTGTCCATAAAAGTTATGAACAGAATCGGTGACAAAGGGCAGCCTTGGCGGAGTCCAACCCTCACTGGATCTGCGTCCGACTTACTGCCAGCAATGCGGACCAAGCTCTGACACTGACCATAAATATACATATATATTATTTAAAAAAAATGCATTGAGGCTGTAAAGTGTGTTTAATCCGATTAATCGAACAAACTAATTCATAGATTGCTATTATAATTACTTTATAGTTACAAATGCAACGATATGATACGATATCCCAGGTAATTATTTTCTAAGAATTGTTACACACTGAAATCTATTATAACCAAGTTTCATTCATCCATCCATCCATTGTGTACCGCTTGTCCCTTTTTGTGTCGCGGCGGGTGCTGGAGCCTATCTCAGCTGCATTTTGGCGGAAGGCGTCGTACACCCTGGACAAGTCGCCACCTCATCGCAGGGCCAACACAGATAGACAGACAACATTCACACTCACATTCACACACTAGCGCTAATTTGTTTTTGGAGGTGGGAGGAAGCCGGAGTACCCGGAAGGAACCCATGCAGTCACGGGGGGACCATGCAAACTCCACACAGAAAGACCCCGAGCCCGGGATTGAACTCAGGACTACTCAGGACCTTCGTATTGTGAGGCACATGCACTAACCCCTATTCCACCGTGCTGCCCAAGTTTCACTAAAAAATAAATAAGTAAACAACACACTCAATGTGCACGGTTGAATAGCTGCTTAGGAAGCTAAATTTTTATTTTTTATCAAGTTTAGTGGTATATTGTTTGTAATAGGAAACAACTTTAACATGTCTTGTATTGATGTTAGAATTTAAGCTCGCAAGTTACTTTTTCAGTAAATGAGCAGTTTCAGAGTTTTTCATGGCAGTCAATCATGGTTTTACGATGATTTAAATGTGAAATGGTAATACTAACCGTGGGGGATTCATGATACTGTACCAGTAATCATTACATGGCTCCACATACAGTGGGGCAAAAAAGTATTTAGTCAGGGCAAGTTCTCCCCCTTAAAATGATGACAGAGGTCTGTAATTTTCATCATAGGTACACTTCAACTGTGAGAGACAAAATGTGCAAAAAAAATCCAGGAATTCACATTGTAAGAATTTTAAAGAATTTATTTGTAAATTATGGTGGAAAATAAGTATTTGGTCAACCATTCAAAGCTCTCACTGATGGAAGGAGGTTTTGGCTCAAAATCTCACGATAAATGGCCTAATTCATTCTTTCCTTAACACGGATCAATCGTCCTGTCCCCATAGCAGAAAAACAGCCCCAAAGCATGATGTTTCCACCCCCATGCTTCACAGTAGGTATGGTGTTCTTGGGATGCAACTCAGTATTCTTCTTCCTCCAAACACGACGAGTTGAGTTTATACCAAAAAGTTCTATTTTGGTTTCATCTGATCACACGACATTCTCCCAATCCTCTGCTGTATCATCCATGTATCCATTTTGGTATAAACTCAACTCCTCGTGTTTGGAGGAAGAAGAATACTGAGTTGCATCCCAAGAACACCACACCTACTGTGAAGCATGGGGGTGGAAACATCATGTTTTGGGGCTTTTTCTGCTAAGGGGACAGGACGACTGATCCGTGTTTAGGAAAAAATGAATGGGGCCATGTATCGTGAGATTTTGAGCCAAAACCTCCTTCCATCAGTGAGAACTTTGAATGGTTGACCAAAAACTTATTTTCCACCATAATTTACAAACAAATTCATTAAAATTCCTACAATGTGAATTCCTGGATTTTTTTTCACATTCTGTCTCTCACAGTTGAAGTGTACCTATGATGAAAATTACAGACCTCGGTCATCATTTTAAGTGGGAGAACTTGCACAATCGGTGGCTGACTAAATACTTTTTTGCCCCACTGTATACTGTACCACAATGTCGCCTATTCCGCTCTCAGATGCTCATACTGGTCATTGTGCTGTCATTCTCACAGCCTCCTTGTCTGTCTCCGTAGAAGTCGACCTGTTCGCTCCGCCGCAAATGTCTGAAAAGATTCTGCTGCGCTTGCTGAAGCATCCCAATGTCATCCAGGAGCTGAAATACGATGACAAGAACAAGCGGGCGTCCGACCACTACCTCTTCCACAGGAACAGGCCTGTGGACTATTTCATCCTCATTCTGCAGGTGAGTAGGAACATTCTGACCAAAGAATGTCCACTGACTCGGACTTGTATTTTTGAAAGGAAAGATCATGTCGAACGCTATATATTGCCAAAAGTATTTGGCCACCCATCCAAATGATCAGAATCAGGTGTCCTAATCACTGGTGTATAAAATCAAGCACTTAGGCATGGAGACTCTTTCTACAAAAATTTGTGAAAGAATGGGCCGTTCTCAGGAGCTCAGTCATTTCCAGCATGGAACTGTCATAGGATGCCACCTGTGCAACAAATGCAGTCGTGAAACTTCCTCGCTCCTAAATATTCCAAAGTCAATTTCCTTCATTATAAGAAAATGGAAGAGTTGGGGAACACCAGCAACTCAGCTGCGAAGTAATAGGCCTCATAAACTGACAGAGAGGGGTCAGCGAATGCAACATGACTGTGCACCAGTGCACAAAGCAAGGTCCATAAAGACATGGATGACAGAGTCTGATGTGGATGAACTTGACTGGCCTGCACAGAGTCCTGACCTGAACCTTCCAGATGAATTAGAACGGAGACTTCGAGCCAGGCCTTCTCGGCCAACATCAGTGTGTGACTGTACCCATGCGCTTTTGGAAGAATGGTCAAAAATTCCTATAAACACACTCCACAATCTTGTGGACAGCCTTCCCAGAAGAGTTGAAGCTGTAATAGCCGCAGAAGGTGGACCCACAGCATATTGAACCCTATGGGTTAGGAATGGGATGGCACTTAATATTAAGATTAGTTTACTTCAAAAGGGACAATACAAAAAACTTCAAGTTCATATGTGAGTCAAGGCAGGTGGCCAAATACTTTTGGCAATATAGTATATTCGTGTGTCGTTGTTTTCTGTATTTGTGTCCTGCACAACGCTCTTATTTGGGTTTCATTTCCTGTCTCTCTCCCTGAGTTGCTGTTACCCCAACCCTGTCTCTGATTGGCAGCCCGGGCACACCTGGTCGTGGTTGCCAATCAGGCTTCAATTAATGCCTGCCTCGCCCTCTAGTCAGGGCTGAAAGATTGTGTCTTTTGAGTATTGTCAATACTTCTGTGCATGCTAATTGCCATGTTTGTTTGCTGCACCTCTTGCGCTATAATTAAAAAGGCTCTTACCTGCACGTCGCTACCTGTCTCCTGCATAGTCGAGTAGATCGTAATACAATTTGTATTATTATAATATTTGAGTGACTATGCTGCATGTAGATGTTTTTAAAGCTGCTCGATGTCACCTGCTGTCCCTGTTTTATCGGTGTCAGAGCTTGGTCCGCACTGCCGGCAGAAGGTGGGACCCATGTATGGTATTTGTTGGACTCCAACAGGGCAGCCCTTTGTCACGGGTTCTTTCGTAACTTTTATGGTCAACATTTCTAGATGTAGTCAGGTTGTTGAGGGGATACCGTTTGATGGCTACAGGATTAGGTCTCTGCTTTTTGCAGATGATGTGGTCCTGGTGGCTTCATCTGTTCAGGATCTTCAGCTCTCACTGGATCGGTTTTCAGCAGAGTGTGAAGCGACTGGGATGAAAATCGGCACCTCTAAGTCGGAATCCATGATTCTCACCCGGAAATGGGTGGAGTGCCATTTCTGGGTTGGGGAGGAGATCTTGCCCCAAGTCGAAGAGTTCAAGTACCTCGGAGTCTTGTTCATGAGTGAGGGAAGAGTGGATTGCGAAATCGACAAGCGGACCTGTCCGACATCTGGAGTGATGCGGACACTGTATCAATCTGTTGTGATGAAGAACGAGCTCAGCCGGAAATCAAAGCTCTCAATTTACCGGTAAATCTACGTTCTCATGCTCAAATATGGCCATGACCTTTGGGTTATGACCGTAAGGACAAGATCATGGGTACAAGCGGCCAAAATGAGTTTCATCCATTGGATTGTGGGGCTCTCCCTTAGAGATAAGGTGAGAAGCTCTGTCATTCGGGAGGAGCTCAAAGTCAAGCCACTGCTCCTCCACATTGAGAGAAGCAAGATGAGGTGATTCGAATATCTGGTCAGGATACTCCTCAGACACCTCTATGGGGATGTGTTTAGGGTGTGTAGGAGGCCACAGGGAAGACCTAGGACACATTGGGGAGACACTAGCTGTGTCTCAATTCGGGGGATGCATTCTTCCAAGGACCCAGCCCATGCGGTCGGCCAAGTGTGGGTCCTGGCGAGAGTCCTCCAGCAGTGGCTGGAGCGATATGAATTGGGACAGTCTAACACTTCCTGGTTAGGGCAGTTGTCCCTGTCCTTAGATTTGCTGCTCAGTCGCACAAGGTTGAATAATGACACACTTAAAGGGGAACATTATCACCAGACCTATGTAAGCGTCAATATATACCTTGATGTTGCAGAAAAAAGACCATATATTTTTTTAACCGATTTCCGAACTCTAAATGGGTGAATTTTGGCGAATTAAACTCCTTTCTATTTATCGCTCTCGGAGCGATGATGTCAGAACGTGACGTCACCTAGATAATAAAGCCGCCATTTTCTCAAACACATTACAAACACCGCATCTCAGCTCTGTTATTTTCCGTTTTTTCGACTATTTCCTGGAACCTTGGAGACATCATGCCTCGTCGGTGTGTTGTCGGAGGGTGTAACAACACTAACAGGGAGGGATTCAAGTTGCACCACTGGCCCAAAGATGCGAAAGTGGCAAGAAATTGGACGAAATTTGTTCAAAATACAAGGGTGTGGAGAAAGCCGACGAAATAGTCAGTCGTTTGTTCCGCACACTTTACCGACGAAAGCTATGCTACTACAGAGAAGGCAAGATTGTGTGGATATCCTGCGACACTCAAAGCAGATGCATCTCCAACGATAAAGTCAAAGAAATCTGCCGCCAGACACCCATCGAATGTGCCGGAGTGTCTGCACATTTTACCGGCGATGCTAAGGCAGACATGGCACAGAGATGTATGGATATCCTGCAGATGCATTTCCAATAATAAAGTCAAAGAAATCTGCCGCCAGACCCCCGTTGAATGTGCCGGAGTGTCTGCACATTTTACCGGCGATGTTAAGGCAGACATGGCACGGAGATGTATGGATATCCTGCAGATGCATTTCCAACGATAAAGTCAAAGAAATCACAAAGGTGAGTTTTGTTGATGTTATTGACTTGTGTGCTAGTCAAACATATTTGGTCGCGGCATGACTGCCAGCTAATCGATGCTAACATGCTATTTAGGCTAGCTGTATGTACATTTGAAACTATATTTACATCCAGCGTTTCCTTCTACCCACATTTAATGCCAAACAAACACTTAACAATCGATGGATTTAAGTTGATCCAGTGTCACAAAATGCAAAACTTTCGATCGTTGGTCTGCACATTTTACCGGCGATGCTAAGGCAGACATTGCACAGAGATGTATGGATATCCTGCAGATGCATTTCCAACGATAAATTCACCGAAATCACAAAGGTGAGTTTTGTTGATGTTATTGACTTATGTGCTAATCAGACATATTTGGTCGCGGCATGACTGCCAGCTAATCAATGCTAACATGCTATTTAGGCTAGCTTTATGTACATGTATAGCTATATTTGCATCCAGTGTTTCCCTCCACCCACATTTAATGCCAAACAAACACTTACTAATCGACGGATTTAAGTTGATCCAGTGTTACAAGATGCGAAACTTCCGATCATTTGGTTTGCACATTTTACCGGCGATGCTAAGGCAAACATGGCTGAATAGCGTCAATAGCTATTCGCTCAATAGCTTCAGTTTCTTCTTCAATTTTGTTTTCGCTATCTGCCTCCATACTCCAACCATCCGTTTCAATACATGCGTAATCTGTTGAATCGCTTAAGCCGCTGAAATCCGAGTCTGAATCCGAGCTAATGTCGCTATATCTTGCTGTGGTATCCACCATTTGTTTGTATTGGCATCGCTATGTGACGTCACAGGAAAATAGACGTTGGCTTCACAGATAGCGAAAATCAGGCACTTTAAAGCTTTTTTTAGGGATATTGTGGGACGGGTAACATTTAGAAAAAAATTTCAAAAAATGAAATAAGCCACTGGGAACTGATTTTTATTGGTTTTAACCGTTCTGAAATTGTGATAATGTTCCCCTTTCAGACAAGAATGTCGAAAGGTTTTTTTTTTTGTGTTCTTTTGGTCCCTTACCTTGTTTTAGAGGGGAGCAACTAAGCTCTATCCATTGGATGTTTCGTTCGGTTAGAGCCAGCCAACCATAGGATATGGTTGTCATGGAGATGTGTCACGTGTTGACAAACATTCTAAAGCTGTTATTCCTAATTATTAGTGAATGGTGGATTTATTTTTATGCATGTGAAAGCTTGTTGTAGTGGGACTTGTACCTTTTAAAAACACAAATAGCAGGTACTTTATTGATATGTGAGTCACAATTGATGTACTTTTCTAATCTTGCATGATAGCCAGTAATAGTAAATATTATTATTATCATATAATTATTTGCAGTGAAGGCAGAGGAAATTAATCACGACTACGGTTTCAGCACATGATTTTATTAATTCATACAGGTTATAAAAATACTTTGTTCAAAAAAAAATAATAAAAAAATAGTTAAACACAGGATCACAATAATCAATAATAAAATGTATCATTTTCAAATAACATGCAAATGCAAGCAAAAAAACATTGATACACACACTTAGAGTACTTCACAATTCCAGCCACACATTAATAGAACATAATAAAGTTAACTTCTTGCAGTTAAAAAATGGGAAATTAAAAAGGTATTCGGCTTTAATTCCAAACATTGAAAAAAAAAACATCCCAGCTCAACATGTCTGCTTTTAGCTGTTTTAAATGAATAAATAAGGCTATACTTACATTTTACAGTTGCTCTTTCCGCTCTGCAAAGCGCCGCCGGGTTAAAAAATATTTTCAATTTTGCATGCACAAAGGATCTTGGGATATGAAAGGACGCGAAGTGCCATCGTCTGCTGGGGCGGGGGGAGCATGGCCAGAGACAGGAGCAGACCCAACAAAGCAACCAAGATAGCCGACTCCGCCCTCGGTCGACCACTACCTCTCGGCCAGTGTCCAGTTCGCATGGATGAGCGAGGATGCGTCTAAGTATACCGAGGTGTCCGATACCTACTCATTCAGCCAAGACACTGTGAAGCTTGTCCATCCAGGCGCTCAGTGCCAGCTCTGCAGTCCTGTCTCTTCATCCACATCTCCTCCAGTCTCTCCAAACGGATTCAGGTGTGGCAGAGACCCAGCAACTGGTGTCCAGGCCTAAAAGACAAGAGGGAAACATCAGGAACACAAAAGGAGGATACAGGAGCACAGAGTCCTGCTTGAACTTTTTTTCATTTTGATACGGCCTTCGCTCACCTCAATGACATCAGCATCACACAAATGCGCACGCCGAAAGATGCAGCCAAAATTTAGTTATAGCTACTGTCACCCAGCTGCCCCGGGAACGCCTCCGGGATCCCCAGGGAGGAGCTGGACGAAGTGGCTGGGGAGAGGGAAGTCTGGGCCTCTCTGCTTAGTCGGCTGCCCCCGCGACCCGACCTCGGATAAGCGGAAGAAGATGGATGGATTTATGAATGACAATTAAACACATTGAATGTTTTTTGCATTTGCATAAATTACGTTTATTTGTATTTATATTTCAATAGATTCCAAATACAAACAACAATGAGGTTACGGAGCGTACAAATGTTATTTTTTATTTTTATTTTTTAAATTCTGAATCTGATTTCTACAGGGAAAAGTTGAAGTGGAGGCAGGAAAAGAGGGGATGAAGTTTGAAGCAGGAGCGTTTTCCTTCTATGGGATGATGGCCCTTACTGTCTCACCAGGTGAGAGCTGTGATCACACAACTTGCTCATTATTTTCATCTGCCCAGACTTTAAAAACATATTTTTTTTTGCTATTCTCATCTTTATTGCAGCTAATGCAAAGTTTTGTTTTCTAAATACAAAATGCAGCGGAATCACACATCTTCAGATAAACTAATTGTTGTGGACTCTGTAGGAATCTTTTACGACTGGTGTGTCAAACTTGTTACTTCTACCACTGTTTTTTTTTTTAATTATAGCTACTGAGCTGCCATTTTTTCACAATAAAAAACAATGGTAGAGTTATTTAAATTTACAATAATATGCCGTAAAAAAACGGTCAATTTTCCTGTAAAAACTATTGTCACTTTTTCAGTGCGTTTCCCACCTAGGCCTTCAGAGATGTCCTGCTTGGTCCGACTTTAATAAATAACTCTTAAAATACCATAATTTATGTCCCCACATGACTACGGCTGGAGAAATACTTTGCAGAAACACATTTGCGCACTACTGGATATTGAAACACCTCAACAGTGTACAAAACAGGCTATATTTTGGCACATTAAAACATCAATAACATACCTTATGTGGTACTGTCACAATTAAAATACTTGTAAAATACATATTACATCTGGGAAAATAAATAAATAAAATATTTGAACTTTTTAAAAAAAAGTGAGAACCGATGATTTCTCGGGTATGGCTCCGGTGCATCTTCCCGCTTTTCGCAAATTACAACTTGTGATTGGATTCTCACTTGGGAGTGACGAGTGAAAATCCAATATCAGTCTCATTCAGCGTAAGGCTACCTAGATAGGTTACTGTCAACAACTCGTGATCTGATTGGCTATCGCAACTGTCTATCAACTGTCTATCCGGCGGAATTCATACAGCGCTGGCAACAAGCTAGCTGAATTCTGATTGGATAAAAGCTCTAACGTTAAAAACAAGGAGCCAAATAAGACATGAAGAGAATATCATTAACACTTTATGGTAAATAGATTAAAATGTACTTTTATTAATCTATGATCATGATTTATGTTAGGCCAGCAAAGAAGGCCTTGCTGGCCCTAACGGCACACCACTGGTACAATCTGATAAATAACTTGCTATAAAATCATAAGTCAAGCCGATATTTAAGTGTTTACTTTTATTTTAACAAAAAAAACTGTTTGGAAAGGAGGATATGTGTTGCTATATTATTAAAGTTTAAAACATATGCAATTTCATGCAGTAAATATATTTCGTTCTTTCAAAATGGGAGGAATTAATACATATTTGAGAAAAGATAAGGAACTTTGATGCACATTATTTCTAGGCGTTAGTGGGCCACAATGCACAAACTGAAATCGAAGTAAGATTAAATATCTCAAATAAGGGTGATATTTGCTTATTTTCTGTCTGAAAAGATAATTCTTCTCACTAAGCAGATTTTATGTTAGAGTGTTTTACTTGTTTTAAGTGTTTTGCTTCTAAATGATCTCAGTAAGATATTACAGTTTGTTGCTGAGATTTGATGACCTATATTGAGTTGCTTGAAACTAGAATATCAACTGTTGCAAAGCTGTCTCATCAACACTCACAAGTATAAAACTACTCTTTTAAAGTAACAATTTCTTACTTCCAGCATGAAAAAAAAGAATCATGATGCCGAGCACATATCATTATGTCAAGATGATGGCACTAGAATTTTCTTAATTTAAGAATATTTTTCAACATATTGAGCAAAATTTTCTCTTTTTTTCTACCAGGAAAAGTGCACTTGTTATTAGTGAGAATGTACTTATATTAAGGTATTTTGGGGTTCATTGAGGTTAGCTAATTTTACTTGTTTTGGAAAGTCTTGACAAGCCGAATTTTCTTGTTCTATTGGCAGATAATTTTGCTTAGTTCAAGTAAAATACCCCTCATTTTTGTATTTTTGTTTTTCTTGTTTTTGAACACTGACTTATTGCAGTGCAGCATTTAGTCACACTGCAAAAACTGAAATCTAAGTAAGATGAAATATCTCAAATAAGGGTGAGATTTGCTTATTTTCTGTCTGATAAGATAATTATTCTCACTAAGCAGATTTTATAATGGAGTGTTTTACTTATTTTAAGTGTTTTGCTCCTAAATGATCTCAGTAAGATATTACAGTTTGTTGCTGAGATTTGATGACCTATATTGAGTAAAACATGCTTGAAACTAGAATATCAACTGTTGCAAAGCTGTCATCAACACTCACAAGTATAAAACCACTTTTTTAAAGTAACAATTTCTTACTTCAAGCATGAAAAAAAAAGAATCATGATGCCGAGCACATATCATTATGTCAAGATGATGGCACTAGAATTTTCTTAAATTAAGAATATTTTTCAACATACTGATCAAAAAGGTATCTTTTTTTCTACCAAGAAAAGTGCACTTGTTATTTGTGAGAATGTACTTATTTTAAGGTATTTTTGGGTTCATCGAGGTTAGCTAATTTTACTTGTTTTGGAAAGTCTTGACAAGCCGAATTTTCTTGTTCTATTGGCAGATAATTTTTGTATTATTGTTTTTCTTGTTTTTGAACTCTGACTTTTTCCAGTGCAGCATTTAGTCACACTGCAAAAACTGAAATCTAAGAAGAAATATCTCAAATGAGGGTGATATTTGCTTATTTTCTGTCTGAAAAGATAATTCTTCTCACTAAGCAGATTTTATAATAGAGTGTTTTACTTATTTTAAGTGTTTTGCTCCTAAATGATCTCAGTAAGATATTACAGCTTGTTGCTGAGATTTGATGACCTATATCGAGTTGCTTGAAACTAGAATATCAACTGTTGCAAAGCTTTGTCATCAACACTCACAAGTATAAAAAAGTACTGTTTTTAAGTAACAATTTCTTACTTCAAGCATGAGAAAAAAAGAATCATGATGCCGAGCTCATATCATTATGTCAAGATGATGGCACTAGAATTTTCTTAATTTAAGAATATTTTTCAACACACTGAGCAAAAAGGTATCTTTTTTTCTACCAAGAAAAGTGTGCTTGTTATTAGTGAGATTGTACTTATTTTAAGGTATTTTTGGGTTCATTGGGGTTAGCTAATTTTACTTGTTTTGGAAAGTCTTGACAAGCCGAATTTTCTTGTTCTATTGGCAGATCATTTTTGTATTATTGTTTTTCTTGTTTTTGAACTCTGACGTTTTGCAGTACAGCATGTAGTCACACTGCAAAAACTGAAATCTAAGATGAAATATCTCAAATAAGGGTGATATTTGCTTATTTTCTGTCTGAAAAGATAATTCTTCTCACTAAGCAGATTTTATAATGGAGTGTTTTACTTATTTTAACTGTTTTGCTCCTAAATGATCTCAGTAATATATTACAGTTTGTTGCTGAGATTTGATGATCTATATTGAGTAAAACATGCTTGAAACTAGAATATCAACTGTTGCAAAGCTGTCTCATCAACACTCACAAGTATAAAACTACTTTTTTAAAGTAACAATTTCTTACTTCAAGCATGAAAAAAAAAGAATCATGATGCCGAGCGCATATTATTATGTCAAGATGATGGCACTAGAATTTTCTTAATTTAAGAATATTTTTCAACATACTGAGCAAAAAGGTATCTTTTTTTCTACCAAGAAAAGTGCGCTTGTTATTAGTAAGATTGTACTTATTTTAAGGTATTTTTGGGTTCATCGAGGTTAGCTAATTTTACTTGTTTTGGAAAGTCTTGATAAGCCGAATTTTCTTGTTCTATTGGCAGATAATTTTTGTATTATTGTTTTTCTTGTTTTTGAACTCTGACTTTTTGCAGTGCAGCATTTAGTCACACTGCAAAAACTGAAATCTAAGATGAAATATCTCAAATAAGGGTGATAGTTGCTTATTTTCTGTCTGAAAAAATAATTCTTCTCACTAAGCAGATTTTATAATAGAGTGTTTTACTTATTTTAAGTGTTTTGCTCCTAAATGATCTCAGTAAGATATTACAGCTTTCCAAAACAAGTAAAATTAGCTAACCTCAATGAACCCCAAAATACCTAAAACTAAGTCCCGGGATGCCCAAAATGTCCATAACACACCTAGCCGAGTCCCACATGGAAGAGGGGGTAAAAGTTGGGAAAAGTTGGCAAAATTCCCAAACATGTTCAAAATACCTACCTAGGTTTGAGTCCCACAAGTCCCGCCACACAAGTCCCGGGATGCCCAAAATGTCCTTAACACACCCAGCCTAGTCCCACGGGGAAGGAGAGTAAAAGTTGGGAAAAGTCGGCAAAAGTCCCAAACATGTTCAAAATACCTACCCAGGTTCGAGTCCCACCAGTCCTGCCGCGCTAGTGCCGGGATCCCCAAAATGTCCATAACACACCCAGCCGAGTCTCACGGGGAGGAGGGGGTAAAAGTTGGTAAAGTCGGCAAAAGTCCCAAAAAAGTTCAAAATACCTACCCAGGTTCGAGTCCCACAAGTCCCGCCGCCGGTCGGGATGCACAAAGTGTCCAAAACGTACCCAGCAAAGTCCCACTGGAAGGCGGGGGAAAAAAGTGAGAAAAGTCTGTAAAATGTTAAAAAATTCATGTGGGACTCGAATCTGGGTAGGTATTTTGAATATTTTGGGGACTTTTGCTGACTTTTCCAACTTTCACCCTCTCCTCCCCGGGCATCCCGGGACTTGCGCGGCCGGTGGCGGGACTTGTGGGACTCGAACCTCGGTAGGTATTTTGAACATTTTTGGGACTTTGCCGATTTTTCTCCCCCACTTCCTGTGGGACTTTGCCGGGTGCGTTTTGGACATTTTTTGCATCCCAGGACCACCGTGGCAGGCGGCGGGACTCGTGTGACTGGAACCCGGGGAGTTATTTTGGACAAAATTATGACTTTTGACGCCTTCCTGTACACCATTGCTGGGTGTGTTTTGGACATTTGGACAAAAGTAGTTTCAAGCATGTTTTACTCAATATAGGTCATCAAATCTCAGCAACAAGCTGTAATATCTTACTGAGATCATTTAGGACCAAAACCCTTAAAACAAGTAAAACACTCTAACATAAAATCTTAGTGAGAAGAATGATCTTATCAGACAGAAAATAAGCAAATATCACCCTTATTTGAGATATTTAATCTTACTTAGATTTCACTTTTTGCAGTGTATAAAACTACTTTTTTAAAGTAATAATTTATTTTTCAAGCATGAAAAAAAAGAATCAAGATAATGACACTAGAATGTACTTAATTTAAGAATAAATATTCAACATATTGAGCAATTTTGGATTGTTTTTCTTGTTTTTGAACACTGACTTTTTACAGTGCATATAAAATTATGTAATTTCTGGAAGAAAAAAGACATCTTGATATTCTGTAGAAGTCAGCCTCTTGAAGTGTCACTCCTCACATTTCATTCATAAACTCCAGTATTCTCATTTCTTGCACGCAAGATGAGGCCAGATGGGACCTGGGAGACACCTACTGGTGAAAAGGAAACATGTCTGCTGTCTGAAATCCAGTTGGATTCTTAGGATTCTTCATTATGCTTTAAAAAAAAAAAAAGTGATTCCAAACCTCATTAGTGTGCAGAAGGAAATCATCCAGTTTCAGCTTATTGGTCTGAAACTACTATTATTACTATTATTATTTGATACCAGTGACGTGTAAGGACAGGCAGAACTATTAAATGTTCTTCCACTTTTCACTTGTTTATCCCCCTTTTCTGTGATATTTTTGTAATGCAAAATAACAGTTTGAAAATACATTTTTCAACTAGCATCAATCAAGTTTAGATATTTCTCATAATAATAATCTCTCACCACTCTTTATTATTTTGTCTCTTCCCCACAAAGTCCCACTGTCCCTCTCTCGAACCTTCGTCAACAGGGCCGACTCGTTAGCTGGATCACCAGGTACAGTATGCATTTCTCTACATTTTTTTTTTTAAACTAACATCTCTTTGCTAACCCCGTAAAGCACAATAAGTTCACACAAAGTTGTTGTCGGGTGTATGTGTGCTGCATGTGGGCGAAGTAGAAGGAAAAGAGTGTGAGGAAACAAACTTGAACACCCTCATCCTCTGAGCCATTATTCAAGTGGGCTGAATGGCGCAGCAGAATGGAGGCCCCAGATCGAAACCCAGGCTCCGCCCACCCCCCCTCGCCCCTAACCTTTAACCCTCTGACTGCATAAACAAGACCTACAGCTTACAGCCCCCTGCTGGACACCACTGAGCGTACATAGAAAGTGCTGCACGTACACATATGTCCACTTGCACATGCTTGGCATGCACGGGCTGCACCTGAAGGCACCACCAGCAAATTGAGCAATTTTTGGGGGTTTTTTTCATTACAACATTCGGAGTCAGACTATCACACTTTTGTGTTGGTCTCGCATTAATGTTGCACACATGGTTTCTTTTTTTAATATCATGCCCTGACCCCCGCTGCCTTTCAAAAGTGGAGTACTAATCTGCAAGAGTTCACATGCCAGGTCTTTGGCCCACTGTGCTGGGCCTGCACAAACACACACATCACACACACACACATTACACAGACACACTTATTCCGACGCGGGATTACATACATTCCAGTCGGCGTAGTACCATTAGGTCGGGCCAAGCTGTGTACACTTTGTTGTGTGCGATTTCCGCTAGGCTCCTCAAAGAGGTGGAAAACATAATCTGGCTTTAATTAAAAAAAAAAAAAAAAAAAAAAGAACAAATCTTTTCTACTGAATAATAACTGAATAATAAAAACCGCATGGCTGCAAAAAGTCTTTCAAGTACAGTAGTCCCTTGGTTTTTGTTGGTCAAAAGGTCAGACGAAGACGAATCGTACGAAAACCGAAGCCACTTTTCTCATAAGGAATACTGTATTTTCTTTTAAATAAGGCACACCAGATTACAAGGCGCATTAAAGGGCTCGTATTATAATTTATTCCTACATACAGTATAAAACACTTCCTTGTGGTCTACATAACATGTAATGGTGGTTCTCTGGTCAATATTTTGCATAGATTATGTTTTACAAACCGCTTTCAAGCCGCTTTCTGACCGTCTCTTCAGGATGCACCGTTTGGTTACAGTATTTTCCAGACCATAGGGCGCACCAGATTATAAGGCGCACTGTCGATGAATGGTATATTTTTGATAATTTTTCACATAAAAGATGCACTGGATTATCGGGTGTATTAAAGGAGTCATGTTATTATTCCATCCATCCCATCCATTTTCTACCGCTTATTCCCTTTCGGGGTCACGGGGGGCGCTGGCGCCTATCCCAGCTACAATCGGGCGGAAGGCAGTTATTATTTTTTTTCTAAATGTAAAACACTTCCTTGTGGTCTACATAACTTGTAATGGTGGTTCTTTGGTCAAAATGTTGCACAGATAATGTTTTACGGATCATCTTCAAGCCGCTTTCTGACAGTCGCTTCCGGATGCGTCCGACCGGAACTCTCTAATAACTAAAGTTCTTTGGGTGCAATAATGTAAACTCACTACACCGGTATGTTTTAGAACTTTCATGTTGAATTTACTGACAGATATAAGTAAGAACTTTACACTACTTTATATTAGAAATGGCAACATAGAACGATGAATGTCCCATAACAAGAAGATAGAGAAAAAGAAGAAGTTTATCAACTACGGTGTCTGTACAGACTACAAAGGCGGACCCACGCAATTTTTCAGGGTTTATGCAGATCCCAAATTATATTTCATGCAAAAGTTGCTTTTGCATAATATTGCGGAAAAAAACCCACCAGATAATATATCCTACCTTATACACACACCATAATAATACTCGTATGTTGAAGCACATCAAGCAGTGCAGCTTCAAAGTTCACCAAAGTCGTACTAAAGCACTTAAATAATCTGTCTTTAATCAAAAAAATGAGCAAATCTTCTATACTGAATATTAACTGAATAATAATAACCGCATCGCTGCAAAAAGTCTTTCAAGTACAGTAGTCCCTTGGTTTTTGTTAGTCACAAGGTCAGACGAAGACGAATCGTACGAAAACCGAAGACACTTTTCTAATAAGGAATACTGTATTTTTTTAAACATAAGGCACACCAGATTACAAGGCGCATTAAAGGGCTCATAATATAATTTATTCCTACATACAGTATAAAACACTTCCTTTTGGTCTACATAACATGTAATGGTGGTTCTCTGGTCAATATTTTGCATAGATTATGTTTTACAAACCACTTTCAAGCCGCTTTCTAACCGTCTCTTCAGGATTCACCGTTTGGTTACCGTATTTTCCAGACCATAGGGCGCACCAGATTATAAGGCGCACTGTCGATGAATGGTATATTTTCCATAATTTTTCATATAAAAGACGCACTGGATTATCGGGTGTATTAAAGGAGTCATGTTATTTTTTTTTTCTAAATGTAAAACACTTCCTTGTGGTCTACATAACATGTAATGGTGGTTCTTTGGTCAAAATGTGGCATGGATTATGTTTTATGGATCATCTTCCAGCCGCTTTCTGACAGTAGCTTCCGGATGCGTCCGACCGGAACTCTCTAATAACTAAAGTTCTTTGGGTGCATAATGTAAACTCACTACACCGGTATGTTTTAGCACTTTCATGGTGAGTTTACTGACGGATATAAGTAAGAATTTTACATTACTTTATATTAGAAATGGCAACAGCGGAGGATGAATGTCCCATAACAAGAAGATAGAGAAAAAGAAGAAGCTTATCAACTACGGTGTCTGTACAGACTACAAAGGCGGACTCACACATTTTTTCATGGTTGATGCAGATCCCAAATTATATATCATGCAAAAGTTGCTTTTGCATAATATTGCGAAAAAACCCCACCAGATAATATATCCTACCTTATATACACACCATAATAATACTTGTATGTTGAAGCACATCAAGCAGTGCGGCTTCATAGTTTACCAAAGTCGTACTAAAGCACTTAAATAATCTGTCTATAATTAAAAAATGAGCAAATCTTCTATACTGAATATTAACTGAATAATAATAACCGAATCGCTGCAGAAAGTCTTTCAAGTACAGTAGTCCCTTGGTTTTTTGTTAGTCAAAAGGTCAAACGAAGACAAATCGTACGAAAAACGAAGCAACTTTTCTCATAAGGAATACTGTATTTTTTTAAACATAAAGTGCACCAGATTACAAGGCGCATTAAAGGGCTTATATTATGGTTTATTCCTACATACAGTATAAAACACTTCCCTGTGGTCTACATAACATGTAATGGTGGTTCTCTGGTCAATATTTTGCATAGATTATGTTTTACAAACCGTTTTCAAGCCGCTTTCTGACTGTCTCTTCAGGATGCACCGTTTGGTTACCGTATTTTCCAGACCATAGGGCGCACCGGATTATAAGGCGCACTGTCGATGAATGGTATATTTTAGATAATTTTTCATATAAAAGACACACTGGATTATCGGGTGTATTAAAGGAGTCATGTTATTATTTATTTTCTAAATGTAAAACACTTGTGGTCTACATAACATGTAATGGTGGTTCTTTGGTCAAAATGTTGCACTGATGATGTTTTACGGATCATCTTCAAGCCGCTTTCTGACAGTCGCTTCCGGATGCGTCCGACCGGAACTCTCTAATAACTAAAGTTCTTTGGGTGCATAATGTAAACTCACTACACCGGTATGTTTTAGAGCTTTCATGTTGAATTTACTGACAGATATAAGTAAGAACTTTACACTACTTTATATTAGAAATGGCAACATCGAAGGATGAATGTCCCATAACAAGAAGATAGAGAAAAAGAAGAAGTTTATCAACTACGGTGTCTGTACAGACTACAAAGGCGGACTCACGCAATTTTTCAGGGTTTATGCAGATCCCAAATTATATATCATGCAAAAGTTGCTTTTGCATAATATTGCGGAAAAAAACACCAGATAATATATCCTACCTTATACACACACCATAATAATACTTGTATGTTGAAGCACATCAAGCAGTGCGGCTTCATAGTTTACCAAAGTCGTACTAAAACAGTTTAATAATCTGTCTTTAATTAAAAAAATTAGCAAATCTTCTATACTGAGTATTAACTGAATAATAATAACCGAATCGCTGCAGAAAGTCTTTCAAGTACAGTAGTCCCTTGGTTTTTTGTTAGTCAAAAGGTCAGACGAAGACGAATCGTACGAAAAACGAAGCAACTTTTCTCATAAGGAATACTGTATTTTTTTAAACATAAGGCGCATTGTCAATGAACGGATCTGTTCAGGTCTGTTGTCATACATAAGGCACATGGAATTTTGCATAATAGGGCGAAACAACAGGCCAGAAAATATGTCTCCTAGCAGATGCTATTTTGGGGTCCTTATACACACACCATAATAATACTCATATGTTGAACCACTGTACGTTTGACTATGGTAGCCGTAATGCTCCGACAATCCATCAAGCAGTGCGGCTTCATAGTTTACCAAAGTCGTACTGAAACACCTTGATGATCTGGCTTTAATTTTGAAAAATATATATATATATACACATATATATATATATATATATATATATATAATTTTTTTTTTTTTTTTTTTCCTACTGAATAATAACTAAATGTCTGCTGAAAGTCTTGCAAGTACAGTAGACACTTGGTTTTTGTTAGTCAAAAGGTCAGTTGAAGACAAATCGTACAAAAACCAAAGCAAGTTTTCTCATAAGGAATACCGTTTTTTTTTTAAACATAAGGCGCACTGTCAATTATGGGTCTATTCGGGTATGTTGTCATATATAAGGCGCACCAAATTTTACGGCGCATTAAAGGGCTCATATTATGATTTTTTTTCTACATACAGTTTAAAACACAACATGTAATGGTGGTTCTCTGGTCAATATTTTGCATAGATTATGTTTTACAAACCGCTTTCATGCCACTTTCTAACCGTCTCTTCAGGATGCACCGTTTGGTTACCGTATTTTCCAGACCATAGGGCGCACCAGATTATAAGGCGCACTGCCGATGAATGGTCTATTTTCCATAATTTTTCATATAGAAGACGCACCCGATTATCGGGTGCATTAAAGGAGTCATATTTTTTTTTTTTTTCTGAATGGAAAACACTTCCTCATCTTCAAGCCGCTTTCTGAGAGTCGCTTCCGGATGCGTCCGACCGCAACTCTCTAATAACTAAAGTTTTTGGGTGCATAATGTAAACTCACTACACCTGTTTGTTTAGCACTTTCATGGCGAGGTTACTGACAGTAAGAACTTTACAGTACTTTATATTACAAATGGCAACAGTGGAGGATGAATGTCCCATAAGAAGAAGATAGAGAAAAAGAAGAAGCATATCGACTACGGTGTCCCTACAGACTACAAAGGCGGACCCACGCAATTTTTCAGGGTTTGTGCAGATCCCAAATTATATATCATGCAAAAGTTGCTTTTGCATAATATTGCGGAAAAAAACACCAGATAATATATCCTACCTTATACACACACCATAATAATACTTGTATGTTGAAGCACATCAAGCAGTGCGGCTTCATAGTTTACCAAAGTCTTACTAAAACACTTAAATAATCTGTCTATAATTTAAAAAATTATCAAATCTTCTCTACTGAATATTAACTGAATAATAATAACCGCATCGCTGCAGAAAGTATTTCAAGTACAGGTTTTTTGTTAGGCAAAAGGTCAGACGAAGACGAATCGTACGAAAAACAGAGCAACTTTTCTCATAAGGAATACTGTATTTTTTTAAACATAAGGCGCATTGTCAATGAACGGATCTGTTCAGGTCTGTTGTCGTACATAAGGCGCATAGAATTTTGCATAATAGGGCGAAACAACAGGCCAGAAAATATGTCTCCTAGCAGATGCTATTTTGGGGTCCTTATACACACACCATAATAATACTCATATGTTGAAGCACTGTACGTCTGACTATGGTAGCCGTAATGCTCCGACAATCCATCAAGCAGTGCGGCTTCATAGTTTACCAAAGTCGTACTGAAACACCTTGATGATCTGGCTTTAATTAAAAAAAATATATACATATATACACACATATATATATATATATATATATATTTTTATTTTTTTATTTTTTTTTTTTATTTTTTCCTACTGAATAATAACTAAATATCTGCTGAAAGTCTTGCAAGTACAGTAGACACTTGGTTTTTGTTAGTCAAAAGTTCAGATGAAGACAAATCGTACAAAAACCAAAGCAAGTTTTCTTATAAGGAATACCGTTTTTTTTTTTTTAAACATAAGGTGCATTGTCAAGTATGGGTCTATTCGGGTATGTTGTCATATATAAGGCGCACCAAATTTTACGGTTCATTAAAGGACTCATATTATGATTTTTTTTCTACATGCAGTTTAAAACACAACATGTAATGGTGGTTCTCTGGTCAATATTTTGCATAGATCATGTTTTACAAACCGCTTTCAAGCCACTTTCTAACTGTCTCTTCAGGATGCACCGTTATCGTATTTTCCAGACCATAGGGCGCACCGGATTATAAGGCGTACTGCCGATGAATGGTCTATTTTCCATAATTTTTCATATAAAAGACGCACCCGATAATCGGGTGCATTAAAGGAGTCATATTATTATTTTTTTTTTCTGAATGGAAAACACTTCCTCATCTTCAAGCCGCTTTCTGACAGTAGCTTCCGGATGCGTTCGACCGGAACTCTCTAATAACTGAAGTTCTTTGGGTGCGTAATGTAAACTCACTACACCGGTATGTTTTAGCGCTTTCATGGTGAGTTTACTGACAAATACAAGTAAGAATTTTACACTACTTTATATTAGAAATGGCAACAGCGGAGGATGAATGTCCCAAAAACAAGAAGATAGAGAAAAAGAAAAAGCTTATTGACTAGCGTGTCGTCACGGACTACCAAATTTTCAGGGTTTATGCAGATCCCAAATACAGATCAGCAGGTCCCAGAAGGTAATAAAAGTTGCTATTGCATAATATTACGAAACAAACCGCCAGATAATATGTCTTACCTTCCACATACACAACATAATAATACTCGTAAGTTGAAGCATAGTACAATCCATCAAGCGGTGCGGCTTCTAGCTTACCAAAGTCGTACTACAACATTTTGATAGATTTTTGAGCGCCGTGTGTAACGTTCTATATTTTCAATGGAACATATAAAATGTTGGTGCTGTTTACTTGATTGATATTGACATCATACCTCTTACCACGTATCTTATGTTTGACTGCTAGCTACTGGTCACTCTTATCATTACACCATGAACCAAATAAAATTGCTTCGAGATGGGTGAGCAAAACCAGAATTATTCCGTACTTTAGAAGCACCGGTTATTGGGTGCACTGTCAAGTTTTGAGGAAAAAAAAGGATTTTAAGTGCGCCTTATAGTCTGGAAAATACGGTATCTCCACTTCTTTTGTGTCTTCTCCGTGTCATCATTTGTTGTAGTTTTTTTAGCACTTCCATAGCAAGTCGCTATGGACACTTTGATGATCTGGCTTCATGTAAAAAAGAGCAATCTTTTCTACTGAATAGTAACTGAATAATAATAACCGCATCGCTGCAGAAAGTCTTTCAAGGACAGTAGTCCCTTGGTTTTTGTTAGTCAAAAGGTCAGACGAAGACGAATCGTACTGTCAAGTTTTGAGAAAAAGAAAGGATTTTAAGTGTGCCTTATAGTCCGGAAAATATGTATTTACGTGGCTCCACTTTGTCTGCGTCTTCTCCCTGACATCATTTGTTGTAGTTTTTTTTAGCGCTTCCATAGCAAGTTGGGACTTATGCAAATCCCATATGCACAACAGCAAGAACCAATAGGTAACAAAAACGTTGGTTTTGCATAATAGGGCGAAACAAAACGCCAGAAAATATGTCTCCTGACAGATGCCATTTTGGGGTCTTTACACACACCATGATAATACTCATATGTTGAAGCACAGTACGTCCTACTATGGTAGCCGTAATGCTACGTCAATCCAACAAGGCGTGTAGTTTCGTAGCTTACCAAAGTCGTACTAAAACTCTTTGATAATCTGGCTTCAATTAAAAAAAAGAGCAAATCTTTTCTACTGAATAATAACCACTGAATCTCTGCAGAAAGTCTTGCAAGTACAGCAGTCCCCTGGTTTTTGTTAGTCAAAATGTCAGACGAAGACAAATCGTACGAAAACCGAATCAACTTTTTTCATCAGGAATACTGTATTTTTTTAAACATAAGGCGCATTGTCAATTACGGGTCTATTCGGGTCTGTTGTCATACATAAGGCGCACCAAATATCAAGGCGCATTAAAGGGCTCATTATGATGTGTTCAACTTATAAAACACTTCCTTGTGGTCTACATAACATGTAATGGTGATTCTTTGGTCAATATTTTGCATTGATTATGTTTTACAAACCGTTTTCAAGCCATTTTCTGACCGTCTCTTCAGGATGCACCGCTTGGTTACTATAGGGCACACCGGATTATAAGGCGCATTGCCGATGAATGGTCTATTTTCAATCTTTTTTCATATAAAAGCCGCATCGGGTTATAGGGCGTCATCTTTGTTGTAGCGGTGTAGCGTGCAAGGACGAGAGTGGAAGAAGTGTCAAAAGATGGAGCTAACTGTTTTAATGACATTCAGACTTTACTTAAATCAACAATGGACAGACAGACAACAACAAGGCCAGAAATGTGTCCCGTGAAAAAACGTCCGACCGGAACTTTAGTAACTGAAGTTCCTTGGGTGCCTAATGTAAACTCACTACACCGGTATGTTTTAGCGCTTTCATGGCGAGTTTACTGACAGATATAAGTAAGAATTTTACACTACTTTATATTAGAAATGGCAACAGTGGAAGGTGAATAACAAGACATAAATAACAAGAAGATAGAGAAAAATGAGAGTCTTATCAACTATGTCGTCGACACCGACTACAAAGTAATACCATAATAATAGGGGTGTAACGGTACACAAAAATTTCGGTTCGGTACGCACCTCGGTTTAGAGGTCACGGTTCGGTTCATTTTCGGTACAGTGAGAAAACAACAAAATATAAATTTTTTGGTTATTTATTTACCAAATTTGGAAACAATGGCTTTATCCTTTTAACATTGGGAACATTATAATAATTTTGCCCACGTTAATCCACATTAAACTGCCTCAAATTGTTGCTGAGATTAAATAAAATGACAAAACTTTTGTTCTACATATAAAAAGTGCAAC
>NC_084630.1:29961596-30011596 GCF_033978795.1 Nerophis ophidion
ATCTGTCTGGAGCCGCAAAAAATTAAAAGCCTTATATAAGTGTTATAATGAAGGCATCACATGAGGCATCATATATTAGTTATATTAGCCTACTATCAAAGGCTGACACAAATCTTTGTTGACAGAAATGTTGCATTTTCATTTTTATTTTACACATTTTTGCAACGTTGGAAATCATTAGTAAAATGGTGGCTTCTCACAGGATGAGATAACGTCTGGACATTACTGGCTCAGAATGCCCAAAAGTATAGATATGTGTGTCCAAGTTTAAGGAAACGGCATGCTGTCTTCTTCTAATAGATTTATTACCATCTGTGCAGGCTGGTTAACATTTGCTGTGGTCTGGAACAACATGGCACACAAACAACTATGAGAAATGCAGCCAATATTACATACAGATAATGTGTCATGAGACATGCACATATAAATTAAATACACAAAGGACATAAGTAAAGGATATTAAATAAGCTCAAATATACCTACAAATAATCGATTAGCTTGCAGACATGGATTGACCAAATATGCCTGATAAGCACTCCAGCAAATCAATAAAATCCACTAAGCTTACCTTTGTACATTCACGCACAGCATAAAACATTAGGTGGACAAAATGAGACGAAGAAGAAGTGGCATAAAACAATGAGCTCAAATATACCTACAAATGAGGCATAATGATGCAATACGTACGTACAGCTAGCCTAAATAGCATGTTAGCATTGATTAGCTTGCAGTCATGGATTGACCAAATATACCTGATAAGCACTCCAGCAAATCAATAAAATCCACAAAGCTCATATTTGTGCATTCATGCAAAGCATAAAACGTTAGGTGGACAAAATGAGACCAAGAAGGAGTGGCATAAGACACGTCTTTCTGTGGCAGCGTCGGAGAAAGTTGTACATGTAAACAAACTATGATGAGTTGAAGGATCACAAAATCTCACCATTCATTCTTTCCTTAACATGGCTCAATCGTCCTGTCGCCTTAGCAGAAAAACAGCCCCAAAGTATGATCTATCCACCCCCATGCTTCACAGTAGGTATGGTGTTCTTGGGATGCAACTCAATAATGGTAAATGGTAAATGGGTTGTACTTGTATAGCGCTTTTCTATCCCTTTTTAAGGAGCCCAAAGCGCTTTGACGGTATTTCCACATTCACACACTGACAGTGGGATCTGCCATGCAAGGCGCTCACCAGGACCCATCAGGAGCAAGGGTGAAGTTTCTTGCCCAAGAAAACAAAACGGACGTGACTAGGATGGTAGAAGGTGGGGATTTAACCAATAACCCTCAGGTTGCTGGCACAGCCACTCTACCAACTTCGCCACGCCGTCCCCAGTATTCTTCTTCCTCCAAACACGACAAGTTGAGTTTATACCAAAAAGTTATATTTTAGTTTCATCAGACCACATGACATTCTCCCAATCCTCTGCTGTATCATCCATGTATCCATTTTGGTGTAAACTCAACTCGTCCTGTTTGGAGGAAGAAGAATACTGAGTTGCATCCCAAGAACACCATACCTACTGTGAAGCATGGGGGTGGAAACATCATGCTTTGGGGAGTTTTTTCTGCTAAGGGGACAGGACGATTGATCCGTGTTAAGGAAAGAATGAATGGGACCATGTATTGTGAGATTTTGAGCCAAAACCTCCTTCCATCAGTGAGAGCTTTGAATGGTTGACCAAATACTTATTTTCCACCCTAATTTACAAATAAATTCTTTAAAATTCCTACAATGTGAATTCCTGTATTTTTTTCCCACATTCTGTCTCTCACAGTTGAAGTGTACCTATGATGAAAATTACAGACCTCTGTCATCATTTTAAGTGGGAGAACTTACACAATCGGTGGCTGACTAAATACATTTTTGCCCCACCGTATAACATAAACGGTGGAATTTCTAACAAATAGGAAGGTTTGTGTCATGTTTGTTCTCCTACAGAAAGTATATTAAAACAAAAATTAGATTTTTTTCTTTCATCTTTTTCCATTTTCACACATCTCTAAAAGAGGTCCAGGGAGCCACTAGGGCGGCGCTAAAGAGCAGAAAAGTCATTGATGTCTTTTTATTCATCCTTTTTGAGATGAATAAGATTTTTGTCCTGGTACCTTGGAAACACTTTGAGTTTGGACAGTTTCTTAAAGTCGATCATTTTAGTTCTTTGTTTGATTTCTTTGCTTAATCCATGTCAGCATTTAGCGTTTAGTGAAGAAAAGGTTTAAGACGCAGGGTACAACGCTTGGGGGGAAAAGTAGTGTCTTATTTCTAGTCCGCAAAATACGGTAATTATTTACAATGTAAAACGGGGGAGAAACTAGACACATGCTGGTTTGATCCGTTGAATAAAACATTTGACATATATCTGAATGCACTAACTGAATATTTGATCACTTCCCTCGCAGAAAGTAAATCTCCTCCACGGCAGTTTGGGCTCAATCATTCGGACTCTCTGAACAGGAGCGATCGAATAGACGCCATCACACCAACGCTTGGCAGCAGCAACAATCAACTCAACTCCTTCCTGCAGATATACGTCCCCGACTATTCTGTCAGGGCGTGTTCAGACCTGCACTTCATTAAGGTGGGCACCTCCAGGTGGTCTTGGTGACGCTCAGTGCTTGAAGGGAGGATGTTAAAACCTTCAATAAATGTAGGCGGTGTCTTAATGGCCTTAAGCAGAACTTTTTTATTTACATCATTTATTGCTGATATTGGGTTGCCCACATTATTATGATGGATGAATATCAGCAAAGTAGGAATTAATCCTTTTAAATGTAACAATTTGTATTGCTAAGAAAATGTCTATCATCATCGAAATTTAATTTGTACAAACCTCGTTTCCATATGAGTTGGGAAATTGTGTTAGATGTAAATATAAACGTAATACAATGATTTGCAAATCATTTTCAACCCATATTCAATTGAATATGCTACAAAGACAACATATTTGATGTTCAAACTGATAAACATTTTTTTTTTGCAAATAATCATTAACTTTAGAATTTGATGCCAGCAACACGTGACAAAGAAGTTGGGAAATGTGGCAATAAATACTGATAAAGTTGAGGAATGCTCATCAAACACTTATATGGAACATCCCACAGGTGTGCAGGCTAATTGGGAACTGGTGCGTGCCATGATTGGGTATAAAAATAGCATCCCAAAAAAGGCTAAGTAATACACAAACAAGGATGGGGCGAAGGTCATCAATTTGTAACCAAATTGTCGAACAGTTTTAGAACAACATTTCTCAACGAGCTATTGCAAGGAATTCAGGGATTTTACCATCTACGGTCCGTAAAATAGATAGATAGTACTTTATTGACTCCTTCAGGAGAGTTCCTTTAGGAAAATCATCAAAAAGTTCAGAGAATCTGGAGGAATCATTGCACGTAAGCGATGATATTACGGACGTTTGATCCCTCAGGCGGTACTCCATTAAAAACCGACATCAGTGTGTAAAGGATATCACCACATATGCTCAGGAACACTTCATAAAACCACTGTCAATAACTACAGTTGGTCGCTACATCTGTAAGTGCAAGTTAAATCTCTACTATGCAAAGCCAAACCCATTTATCAACAATATCCTGAAACGCTGCCGGCTTGGCTGGGCCAGAGCTCACCTAAGAGGGACTGATGCAAAGTGGAAAAGTGTTCTGTGGTCTGACGAGTACACATTTCAAATTATATTTAGAAACAGAGGACGTGGTGTCCTCCAGAACAAAGAGGGAAATAACTATTCGGATTGTTATAGGCGCAAAGTTCAAAAGCCAGCATCTGTGATGGTATGGGGGTGTATTAGTGCCCAAGGCATGGGTAACTTACACACCTGTGAAGGCACTATTAATGTAGAATGGTCCATACAGGTTTTGGAGTTACATATGTTGTCATCCAAGCAACGTTATCCTGGACGCCCCTGCGTATTTCAGCAAGACAAGTGTTACAACAGTGTGGCTTCGTAAAAAAAGAGTGTGGGTACTTTCCTGGCCCGCCTGCAGTCCAGACCTGTCTCCCATCGAAAATGTGTGGCGCATTATGAAACGTAAAATACGACAGCAGAGACCCCGGAACAACTGAAGCTCTACATAAAACAAGAATGGTAAAGAATTCCACTTTCAAAGCTTCAACACTTAGTTTCCTCAGTTCCCAAACGTTTATTGAGTGTTGTTAAAAGAAAAGGTGATGTAACACAGTGGTGAACATGCCCTTTCCCAACTACTTTGGCACATGTTGCAGCCATGAAGTTCTAATTATTTATTATTTGCAAAATAAAATAAAGTTTATGAGTTTGAACATCAAATATTTTGTCTTTGTAGTGCATTCAACTGAATATGGGTTGAAAATGATTTGCAAACCATTGTATTCCGTTTATTTGTACATCTAACACAATTCCCCAACTCATATGGAAATGGGGTTTGTAACATTATGAGAGGCTTTCTAGACATTAAAATAAGACCTATTAGTCAGTTCTATGCACTTTTGATTCAATATATTTAAACCTCAATTTACAACCTTCTTGACATGGTTCGCTAACCAAACAGTTCATATAGTGAGGCAGAGTTTTTCATATAAAACATGAATAATTGGTTCTAGCCTCGACAAAAGTCCTTTTTTTTTTAAAGTACAAAACCCAAAACCAGTGAAGTTGACACGTTGTGTAATTCATAAATAAAAACAGAATACAATGATTTGCAAATCCTTATCAACCTATATTCAATTGAATAGACTGCAAAGACAAAGACATTTTGTTTTGCAAATAATCATTAACTTAAAATTTGATGGCAGCAAAACTTTGCAAAAATGTTAGCTCAGGGGAATTTTTACCACTGTGTTACATGGCCTTTCCTTTTAAAACACTCAGTAAAAGTTTGGGAACTGAGACGATCAATTTTTTAAGCCTTTCAGGCGGAATTGTTTCCAATTATGGCTTGATGTACAGCTTAAGTTGTTCAACAGTCCGGGGTCTCCGTTGTCATATTTTACACTTCATAATGCGCCACACATTTTCAATGTGAGACAGGTCTGGACTACAGGCAGGCCAGTCTGGTACCCACACTCTTTTACTATGAAGCCATGCTTTTGTAACACATGGCTTGGCATTGTCTTGCTGAAATAAGCAAGACATTGCTTGGATGGCAACATATGTTGCTTCAAAACCTGTATGTACCTTTCAGCATTAATGGTGCCTTCACAGGTGTGTAAGTTACCCATGCCTTGGGCACTAATACACCCCCATACCATCACAGATGCTGGCTTTTCAACTTTGCGCCCCCATAACAGTCCGGATGGTTATTTTCCTCTTTGGTCTGGAGGACACGACGTCCACAGTTTCCAAAAACAATTTGAAATGAGAACTCGTCAGACCATAGAACACTTTTCCACTTTGCATCAGTCCATTTTAGCTGAGCTCGGGCTCAGCGAAGCTGGCTGCGTTTCTGGGTGTTGTTGATAAATGGCTTTTGCTTTGCATAGTAGAGTTTTAACTTGCAATTACAGTTGTAGTGATGAACTGTAGTTACTGACAGTGGTTTTCTAAAGTGTTCCTGAGCTCATGTGGTGATGTCCTTTACACACTGATGTCACTTTTTGATGCAGTACCGCCTGAGGGATTGAAATATCATCGCTTTCATGCAGTTATTTCTCCAGATTCTCTGAACCTTTTGATGATATTACGCACCGTAGATGGTGAAATCCCTAAATTCTTTGCAATAGCTTGTTAGGAAATGACGTTCTTAAACTGTTCGTCAATTTGCTCATGCATTTGTTCTTAAAGTGGTGACCCTCGCACCATCCTTGTTTGTGAATGACTGAGGATTTCATGGAAGCTGCTTTTATACCCAATCATGGCACCCACCTGTTCCCAATTAGCCTGTTCACCTGTGGAATGTTCCAAATAAGTGTTTGATGAGCATCCCTCAACTTTCTTAGTCTTTTTTGCCACTTGTCCCAGTTTTTTTTAAACATGTTGCAGGCATCAAATTCCAAATGGGCTAATATTTGCAAAAATAACGTTTACCAGTTCGGACGTTAAATATCTTGTCTTTGCAGTCTATTCAATTGAATATAAGTTAAAAAGAGTTTGCAAATCATTGTATTCTGTTTTTATTTACCATTTACACAACGTGCCAACTTCACTGGTTTTGGGTTTTGTATTTATCATTGCATATTTATTTTTCATGCACAGCCATGAAATTCTAAGTTAATTATTATTTGCAAAAAAAAAATTAACATCAAATATTTTGTTTTTGTAGTGCATTCAATTGAATATGGGTTGAAAAGGATTAGCAAATCATTGTATTCCATTTATATTTACATCTAACACAATTTAACAACTCATATGGAAACGGGGTTTGTAGTACTGTGTTTTAGTTTGTTATATTCCAGCGCCCCCCGCGACCCCGTAAGGGAATAAGCGGTAGAAGATGGATGGATGGATGGATATTCCAACTCAGTGTTACTGTTCAAACTATTTTTATTGCTAGAGTGGCCAAAAATATTAAATAAATCTTCCTGCCGTCTTCGTGTGGGTTGCGGGGACACCTGACACATGACGCATCATAGCAGCATTGATTTATTGTTTCAACATTTCTGTTGTCACTTGGGCCTTTTGTCGAGTCACTTTTCAGTGCGCTTCTTTGGCTTGTCTGCTGCCCCTGCACGCCTTTCGGCGTCCGGAGCTTGCGTCCGCTGTGGGGGTGCGTCATCGCTCTAGTTTGATACTTTTTTATTAGTAGATTGGTTTGTCGTGCTCTGGTCTGCTGGCCGATGTTTCTTCCTCCGTGCTGCTCTCTCTGGTCGCTCCTCCCTCGCCCTTTTTATATTCTGCCAGCAGATAGACAGATCGTGAGCCGGTGTGTCGTATACGCACCTGCATCAGATTGCCGCTGCAGCGTCGCTCCGCGTGCGTCACACCTCCTCTTGCCGCCGCATGCCCCGCCTCCCGGCCTCCAGGTGGGCCCGCGCTGCCGCTTTCCACCCGTTGTCGGCCCGTCGGCGGTGTCTCTCCACAATCTGTTAAATAAAACTGATGCCCTGTTTTAATGAATGCTTAGGCCTACTATGCTTCAAACACAGTGTTACTTTTCAAAAAAAAAAATGTGATGCTAGAGTGGCCAACAATATTAAATAAACTTGTCAAATAAAATGTATTGCCTGTTTTAATGAACACTTAGGCCTACTATGCTACTATGCTACTTTTGGTCGGTGGTATGTGGGCTGCATCTAGTACTGTGTTTTATTTTGTTTTATTCAAACTCAGTGTTACTGTTCAAACTATTTTTAATGCTGGAGTGGACAAAAATATTAAATAAATCTGTTAAATAAAACATATGCCCTGTTTTAATCAATACTTAGGCCTACTATGCTACTGTTGGTCAGTATTTCTGGACGGTTTATTCAAACACAGTGTTACTGTTCAAACTATTATTTAATGCTAGAGTGGCCAAAAATATGAAATTTTTCTGTTAAACAAAACCTATGCCCTGTTTTAGTGAACACTTAGGCCTACTGTGCTACTATGTTACTGTTGGTCAGTGGTATGCGGGCTCCATCTCCTACTGCAATTTATTTTCTTATATTCAAACAGAGTGTTACTGTTCAAACTATTTTAAAAGCTAGAGTGGCCAAAATGAATAAATAAACTTCTTAAATAAAACATATGCCCTGTTTTAATGAACACTTAAGTCTACTATGCTACTGTTGGTCAGGGTATGCGGGCTGCATCTACTTCTGCGTTTTATTGTGTTATATTCAAACACAGTGTTACTGTTCAAACTATTTTTTAATGCTTGAGTGGCCAAAAATATACAATAAATCTGTTAAATAAAACCTATGCCCTGTTTTAATGAATACTTGGGTCAAATATGCTACTGTTGGTCAGCGGTACATGGGCTCCATCGAGTATTCTGTTTTATTTTCTTATACTCAAACACAGTGTTACTGTTCAAACTATTTTTAATGCTGCATTGGCCAAAAATATTCAATAAATCTGTTAAATAAAACCTGTTTTTATGAATACTTAGGACTACTCTGCTACTATGTTTCTGCTGGTCAGTGGTATGCGGGCTCCATCTACTACTGTGTTTTTATTTTCTTATATTCAAACACAGTGTTACTGTTAAAACTATTTTTTTAATGCTAGAGTGGCCAAATAAAACTGATGCCCTGTTTTAATGAACACTTAGGCCTACTATGCTTCTATGCTACTTATGGTCAGTCGTATGTGGGCTGCATCTAGTACTGTGTTTTATTTTGATTTATTCAAACTCAGTGTTACTGTTCAAACTATTTTTAATGCTGGAGTGGCCAAAAATATTAAATACATCTGTTAAATAAAACCTATGCCCTGTTTTAATGAATACTTAGGCCTACTATGCTACTGTTGGTCAGTATTTTTGGACGGTTAATTCAAACACAGTGTTACTGTTCAAACAATTTTTTAATGCTAGAGTGGCCAAAAATATAAAATAAATCGGTTAAATAAAACTGATGCCCTGTTTTAATGAACACTTACGCCTACTATGCTACTATGCTACATTTGGTCAGTGGTATGACGGCTGCATCTAGTACTGTGTTTTATTTTGTTTTATTCAAACTCAGTGTTACTGTTCAAACTATTTTTAATGCTGGAGTGGCCAAAAATATTCAATAAATCTGTTAAATAAAACCTATGCCCTGTTTTAATGAATACGTAGGCCTACTATGCTACTGTTGGTCAGTATATCTGGACGGTTTATTCAAACACAGTGTTACTGTTCAAAGTATTTTTTTTTTGCTAGAGTGGCCAAAAATATTAAATAAATCTTTTAAATAAAACTGATGCCCTGTTTTAATGAACACTTATGCCTACTATGCTACTATGCTACTTTTGGTCAGTGGTATGCGGGCTGCATCTAGTACTGTGTTTTATTTTGTTTTATTCAAACTCAGTGTTACTGTTCAAACTATTTTTAATGATGGAGTGGCCAAAAATATTCAATAAATCTGTTAAATAAAACCTATGCCCTGTTTTAATTAATACTTGGGCCTACCATGCTACTGTTGGTCAGTATTTCTGGACGGTTTATTCAAACACAGTGTTACTGTTCAAACTATTTTTTAATGCTAGAGTGGCCAAAAATATTAAATAAACTTGTCAAATAAAACATATGGCCTGTTTTAATGAATACTTAGGCCTACTGTGCTACTGTTGGTCATTATGGTGGTACTTGGAGGTTTTTTTTGTGACTTGTGACACGCTTGTTTCCCAGGTGACGCGGCAGCAGTACCAGAACGCCGTGATGGCGTCGCGCTTGGACAAGACGCCGCAGTCGACGGACAGCGAGTTCACCAAGATCGAGCTCACGCTGAGCGAGCTGCGCGACGGCGTGGAGCCCTGCGCCGTGGCCGCCGCCCCGGCCGTGACTGTGCCCTCGGCGAACGAGACGTCCCACCTGCTCAACCAGCAGCACAACTGCGTGGGCGTGAGCCGGAGCAACCACAGCGCTCACAACGAGGGGCCCGTCTAGCCCCCCCTCCCGGGAGACCCCAGAGCCTTCACCCTCCAGTCTGACGGACACACGGCGCAGCGGCGTAGCTAGAGACCAGGGGGACACGGGGGGGGGGTGCCCTCGGACGCTGCCCCCCCTCCTCTCCATTCAGTCAGTTAGTGAGACCCTCCAAGGGTGGGGGAGGTGGGTGTCTCTGCTACACCCTCCTACAGACGGTGCTGAGACTGAGCTTCCATTGCCGTGACTTATAGGACGGAGTTACCGTGTGCATGCATCCCCTCACTCAGGCCAAAGACCTTGGTCCCCCCCGCCCCCCCCCCGGGCCCGCTCCCACCTCCCCTTTTTGCCACACTGCTGTTTGCTTGCACACGTGCAACCAAACACAAAGCGATCCCACCTTTTTTTTTTGCATCTTTCAGGGAAACTCCCATCATCAGCATGGACTCATGGAGCAATGGTTTGGCAAAGACTGCACCAAAAACCGCTTTGAGAGAAACCATTACATCACAAACCAAGAATGTTCTCCTGTATTTATTTATTTTATACTATTGTATGTACGTGTATGGATACATACATATGTAGGGAGGCGTGAAGAAACATGCCCGTGAAGGTGAGGAAGAACATCAACTTCCATGCGTGTTCGTGAGGGGGTGAAGGTCTTTTACAGATACACTATGTACATTACAGATTGTCTTATTTTTACTATTGTATATTCTTAATTGGGCTTTTTCACCCTTAAAAAAGAAAAAAAAAAATCACACTATTGCCTTGAAGAAAAAGAAATCGTTAACAGTAATTATTTTAACAAAGTGCAATGAACAGAAGTTTATTTAAGAGATGATTATTAAAGACTGTATTGTAAATTGACAGATATATTTGTGTGTGTGCGTGCGTGTGTGTGTGCGTGTGTGTGTGAGTGTGTAATTGTGTGTTTGGATGCTACTAAACCCCACATCCACGCGCAAAGTGTCCCTTACTCTAATTGGATGAGCTCGGTCATGTGACCCGCACGTCACGGCATTGAAGTGTCTTGGAGTTGTCATCTTTAATCAAACTTGACTATTGCACAGTATTAATGACCTCATCTAACATGTGGAGCATCTTCTACGTCACAAGGAGAAACCCCAACATTAAAAATGCGGCGTTCCTTTTTTTTTTTTTACTTTCATTTCCTCCGTTTATCCACCACAAAAGGGGGGCCATTCCACCAAATCGATGTCATTTGTAATCTAAAACGTTGGTCTCTATTCAACTGTAAGTCTGGCAATATATATATTGAACTTCCTCTCATCTAAGGCAATATTATTTTGTCCTGGTGACGCACTAAAGTAACAGGACTCAAAGTAACAGGAGTGAGTTTTTAGCATAGAATGATCAAATACATGAACTATAGCCACATAGCATTTATGCTTAAGAGCATGTTAACACAACAAAAACACATGTATTTAAAAAATAAACATAAGCTTTTTTCCAGTTTATTATTGTTTTCTTATTATTGCTTTATTATTAATATATTTTTATTTTATTTTATTATTTTTATTTATTTGAGGGGGGAAGGCCGCACGGTGGGGTAGGGGTTAGTGCGCCTGCCTCACAATACGAAGGTCCTGAGTAGTCCTGAGTTCAATCCCAGGCTCGGGATCTTTCTGTGTGGAGTTTGCATGTTCTATCTGTGACTGTGTGGGTTCCCCCCGGGTACTCCGTCTTCCTCCCACCTCCAAAGACATGCACCTGGGGATAGGCAAAACTAAATTGGCCCTAGTGTGTGAATGTGAGTGTGAATGTTGTCTGTCTATCTGTGTTGGCCCTGTGATGAGGTGGCGACTTGTCCAGGGTGTACACCGCCTTCTGCCCGATTGTAGCTGGGATAAATAAGCACCAGCGCCCCCCGCAACCCCATAAGGGACAAGCGGTAGGAAATGAATGGATGGATGGGGGAAAAAGAACATCCATCCATCCATTTTCTGCCGCTTATTCCCTTTGGGGTCGCAGGGGGCGCTGGTGCTTATCTCATCTACAATCAATTGTATTTCTGGACTGTTTATGTCAAAAGTTCAATAACTAAATGTTTAAAATACATAAATAAACGTAAGGATTTAGTAAACAGGATTGTGCTAAAATGTTCACCTTGTACGGCTCGTAGTAAAATAAATAAAATATTTATCATACCTCTTTTCATATATATATATATATATATATATATGTATATATATACATATATGTATATATACGTTAGGTCAGGAAAAAACACAGGCTATTTCATCCCTACAAGCCTGTTTCGCAGGTTTCTCTGCTCTTCAGGGGATTTTACCTGTGAAACAGGCTTGTGGGGATAAATAGCCTCTGGGTTTTTTCCTGACCCAACGTAGATTCCGCTCTACCCCGATAATGAGCATATATATACATATATATATTTGTGTGTGTGTGTGTGTAATTTTTATTTTTTTATTTTTTTAATGTACTACATGAAAAGTAAAATCTGTACACTGGCAACTCAGTCCCCAGAATTGTCAATGTTTTTTATGTTTTTTACAGTATATTACTGTAAATGAAAAACAGTACCACTGCTTTTTTCCGTTAAAATACTGGTGACTGAGCGGAAAGTTTTTTTTTTTACTGTAAAATCTATACTTGTTGTTTTTACAGTGTATTACTGTAAATAGACATTGATTTTTTTTTTGAACGCTGAAATTTTGACAAATGAGCAGCCTGATTTTTTTTTCTTTTTTCAAAACTATTAGTTTAATATTGTTACAGATTAAAACTACTTTCCAACCTTAAAATCCGACAAATATAACTGACATTACGTTATAAGCATAAACAAGATTATTATTATAGATTCGTACATAAGTCAAGCAGATATTTAAGTATCTTATTTTTATTTCACCAAAAAAAATGTAAAGTATGTGTTACATTATTGTATAATATTGAATAATAATATATATCATTGCATGCAGTACATATATATATTTTTAATGTCAAAAAAGAAAGAATGAATACATTTAGTAAGAGAAAATAAAGTACTTTATTAACGCATATTACTTCCAGGCTTTATGTGGTCCACGGGCCTTGAGTCTGAGACCTGTGGGTTAGCGTAACAGGACTGAGACACGCCTAATGTGTGCATTTAACTCAATTGTTGTTTTATAAGAAAATAAACATATAGTTGAGATGAAGAGTAATACAAATATGTAAAAATATAACAAGAGAGCAATACAGGCGACACATGCTTTTTTTTTTTTTCAAAGTCATCTTTTAAATTGTATCTATTAAATATGCAATCACAGGACACTTTATGAAAAATATATATATTACACAGAGTTAATTTTACTGCGCATTTTAATATTATATTTTCCTGGGCATGCAAACGGCATCGATGAGGTGGAATGGCCCAGATCTTATGAAGGCCCTTTTTTTTTTTGACAGCAGTGAATGTGAAAGTAGTTTTGTGGCGGCCATCACAACACACATCATAATCCATGTTGAATAATTCTTTAGTTACGTCAAAACTCTTGTGTCACAGCTGTTGTGGCTGCCTATTAAAAACATTTACATTGATATTTTGTTTTTGTCTTATTTCGTTCTCATATTGCTTACGGTATCTTCATCCCTTGCACGTAGAACAGACTAGAATCCACCTGGATAGAGGTGGACTAAATAAATGCTGTGCATATGTAGCGCTTTACCATACCTGCACACATTACGTATTAACCTAAGGTGGGGGTTGATGGGGTCCCCCCCCCCCAAACATCAACAACACCCTCGAAAACAGAGTTTGAATTTTTTAAATAATTTTGTCCATGAACGCATCTTCTTCGCGACGTCTGTGTGAGTGTAGTAGAATCCAGTTGTAGTACGCTGGTCTCTCACACAGGCGATCTGGGTTTGAGTCCCGCTCGTAGGAGTAGGAACTAAATGTGACCGAGAGAGAGAACACCATGGTTGCTGTTGACGGCTATGAACGCCTGTCGTATCTTTGCGTTACGCGGTCAAAATCGGGAGGGGGGGGGGGGGGATCCTGATTGGGTGAGGCCCAGGTAAGCCCCTACATGATACCCAAATGAATCGCATTAACCCATTCACACACTGATGGCGGAAGCTTCCATGCTAGAGGTTAACCACGATCCATCAGGAGCAAGGCGGGTAACGTGCCCTGCTCAAGGACACAAATGCCATGACTAGGATGGTTAGTGGTTAGAGCAGGGGTATGGAACCTATGGCTCGCGAGCCAGATGTGGCTCTTTTGATGACTGCATCCGGCTCTCGGATAAATCTGAGCTGACATTACTTAACACAATAAGTAATGAATTATTCCACTTGTAATTACAGTGTTAAAAATGACGTTCAAAATATAAAACAGTTTCATGCATTTTTAATCCATCCATCCGTTTCCTACCGCACCTGTTCAAGAAGTTGCGTTAATGGTAAGAAGTTATTTATTTATTATTGATTAGTGTGGGGCTTGCCCTCCTGGGGGTTCTTCAGACCACCAAGTACTGACATGAGAGCCTGTTTCAGGGTTACAATATTGTTTTATTTTTCAGTAAGTCTCTCAGTTGCTTTCCAGCAATTGTATTTTTCTCTTTTGTTCTCGCTTGCGCTCTGGCTCCAGCCCCAACCCCGTCTCTCCCCCTGGCTGCTGCTTATAACAGAGTGACAGGTGATTAGATAACAAAGCCCAGGTGGGCCTTATTGCGCCTGTCGCTGATTTCGAGCCCGATCCTGGCAACACCCGGCTTCGCTGCAGGCCCGCAGGCCACGCCCCCACCACAGTTAGCTTCAGAATAACAATGTTATTACAAAGAATAAGAGACCTATTATACTCTAGAAATGTTGGTTTTACTTAAAAATGCACGCGTTTAGTTGTGTTCAGTGTTAAAAAAAAATGTTATATGGCTCTTACAGAAATACATTTTCAAATATTTGGCTTTCTTGGCTCTCTCACCCAAAAAGGTTCCCGACCCCTGCGTTAGAGTGTCCGCCCTGAGTTCAAACTCCGGCCGAGTCATACCAAAGACTATAAAAATTAGACCCATTACCTCCCTGCTTGGCACTCAGCATCAAGGGGTTGGAATTGGGGGTTAAATCACCAAAAATGATTCCCTGGCTCAGGCCACCGCTGCTGCTCACTGCTCCCCTCACCTCCCAGGGGGTGATCAAAGGTGATGGGTCGGACGCAGATAATAATTTCGCCACACCTAGTGTGTGTGTGACAATCATTGGTAATTTAACTTTAAAAGCTGGGATCAAACCTGGAACTCTGAAGTTGTTGACAAAGCTGCTCTACCATCTGAGCCACGCCTCCCAAGAGGCTGCACGCTGGGTCCAACTCTGTTACCGTCCATGTGGCTCTGGACGGGCGTGTTTTGTTTGAAAATCCCCTTGGATCGATCAAGTTCCACCTATCTCTTGTCTCGGGTGGCCGGTGTGCCATCGTACCGTGAGCTGTCGGCCGGGTGGGAGGCTCAGATCCGTTGGAATGACGGATCTGGGCCCTGTCCAATAAAGCAAATGCAGGGTACCTGGTACTGGTACTGGACTTGTGGTTCAATCAGCTGTTGAGCCACTGTGGTCTGTCATTTTTGGGGGGTGTAGGCGGTCTAGGGAACGCTGCAACTCACGTCCAAGTATCAGGAGGGCCAGAAAACTGCCTGTTGTGACACACATTGTCTGTAGTGCTGATGAAATTGGGAGACCATCTGCCAGGTGGGCTCTGATGCCGTTCTTAGGTCTGTAAAACTGGACGAGCTGAGTTGTGTGAGGAGGTATGTGTATTTGTATGTACAGTATGTTTGTCTTCCAGTTTGTGCGGGAGCCAGAGTACAACCCCGGCCGCCCAGAGAGCCCAACCCAAAACAGCAGGTGCGGCGCCCAGGGAACAAGGGACTACAGGCCCCATGCAGCCAGGCCGGTGGTCCAGTAACAGAAGACCTGTGCCGCCCGGCAGGGCCAGCAACAGGACATAGAGAGAGGCGCCCGGCAGAGGACAAGGCACGAGAGAAGCAGGAAACAGCCTTCCCCCAAGCCAGCAAGAGACCACACCCCACAAGGGACGGTCCACCCGAGGGGCGCAGAGACTGCCCGTAACCGGACGGGTAGACCGCCAGCAACCGAGCCTCCACGAGCACAACCCTCTGCCCCGGCCCACCCCATCCAAGTCGGCTGCCGTAGGACCGCCCAGCACGGGAACCACCTGCAGGGACCCCAACAATGGAGATAGAACAACCAGCAACTGCCCTGCCAAATCCTCCCCCTGAGGGAGAAATAAAAATAATAATTATGGATAAGCGGAAGAAGATGGATGCATGTTTTTAATGAGTACTTACTACGCTACGGTGGTGGTGGTATTTGGGGAGCCAAGAGTTTTCTGAGGTGGTGCTTGTTGACAAAATAAGGTTGAGAACTAGAGATGTCCGATAATATTGGACTGCCGATATTATCAGCTGATAAATGCTTTAAAATGTAATGTCGGAAATTATCGGGATCGGTTTTTAAATTATTGGTATCGGTTTCAAAAAGTGAAATTCATGAGTTTTTTAAACACCGCTGTACGGAGTGGTACACGGACGTAGGGAGAAGTACAGAGCAACAATAAACCTTAAAGGCACTGTCTTCGCATGCTGGTTCAATCACATACATAATATCTACGGCTTTTCACACACACAAGTGAATGCAAGGCATACTTGGTCAACAGCCATACAGGTCACACTGAGGGTCGCCGTATAAACAACTTTAACACTGTTACAAATATGCGCCACACAGTGAACCCACACCAAACAAGAATGACAAACACATTTACGGAGAACATCCACACCGTAACAAAACATAAACACTACAGAACAAATACCCAGAACCCCTTGCAGCACTAACTCCAACCCTGCCCACCTCAACCTCCATATGCTCTCTCAGGGAGACTATGTCCCAAATTCCAAGCTGCTGTTTTGAGGCATGTTAAAAAAAAAATAATAATGCACTTTGTGACTTCAATAATAAATATGGCAGTGCCATGTTGGCATTTTTTTTTTTCCATAACTTGAGTTGATTTATTTTGGAAAACCTTGTTACATTGTTTAATGCATGCAGCGGGGCATCACAACAAAATTAGGCATAATAATGTGTTCATTCCACGACTGTATACATCGGTATTGGTAATTAAGAGTTGGACAATATCAGATATCGGCCAAAAAAAAAGCCATTATCGGACATCTCTATTGAGAACCACTGTGCCTCAACATCGGGTTACAGTCGACCCACACTCACACATCGACTTAACGGGCATCCCTGATTTGAAGTGTGGGTAAAAAAAAGAGCGGTTTATAGTTCAAAAATGGCGGAAGAAGCGTCACTCGCTACAAAAGGCATTATTCATATTCCGTCATCGTGATGTGTGCTGTAATATCAAGAAATGTGATTTATGTGTAGTGGAACAGAAAAGATACGGTGCAATTATCCCCCTGTACTTTATTTTGAAGGTTGGCAACATCCTGTATGTGAGCTGAACAGGAAGTGATGTAGGGGGTGAACGTATTCTGTGACGTCACTAAAGATGTTGACGGAAACATGAGCGCGACGTGGTTGATTGACCATCACTTCTCTGCAGTTACAGATTATAACCGCTGGAGGTCACTGTTGTGCCAAGAAGTGTAACTCCAGTGTTCTGCACTGGCAGGGTTGTGTTAGCACAAAACTATGTTTGCACTTTAAGTTTTTTCAGTATAAATAAACAAGATTGTGCTTGAGGTCAAGTCGTGTTTGCCCAAAAGATTGCTCAAGAATGATATTCACACAAAAACAGGAATGTGGATAAACTTGCAGTTGGAATGGGGAAAGAAGGCTGCAGTCAATGTGATGTTGAAAAAGAACCCAAATATTGCATTTTTGCTTTAGCTTCAGCATAAAGTGGTTAAAACTCTGCAATTATCTAATTTTGCTTCTGCTACGATTTACATAAAGTTGTGTTTTATTTCCGGAGCAGCAATGAGATCGGATATTTTTGTCTTATTTGGCGGCGGCGTTCTTTTTGTATTTCTTTGCAGAATGGATACAAATAGACAGCCATAGAGGTTTATTTCAGACGTATTTGTCTAACACTTTTAATGACAGATAATAAAATACGAGACAGTATGTGAGCTACATAACTGCATCTAGCGAATGTGAGGTAAATAAAAACAGTGATGCTGCAAACAAGTCAATGCAGGATTCATGGAGCCTTGGGGCCACAGTAATATCATTTTTTATCACACACAGTATATATATATATATATATATATATATATATATATATATATATATATATATATATATATATATATATATATATGCAAACTCCGTTTCTATATGAGTTGGGAAATTGTGTTAGATGTAAATATAAACGGAATACAATGATTTGCAAATCCTTTTCAACCCATATTCAGTTGAATGCACTATAAAGACAAGATATTTGTTGTTCAAACTCATACATTTTTTTTTTTTTTTTGCAAATAATAATGAAATCGGAATTTCATGGCTGCGACATGTGCAGAAGTAGTTGGGAAAGGGCATGTTCACCGCTGTGTTACATCACCTTTTCTTTTAACAACACTCAATAAACGTTTGGGAACTGAGGAAACTAATTGTTGAAGCTTTGAAAGTGGAATTCTTTCCCATTCTTGTTTTATGTAGAGCTTCAGTCGTTCAACAGTCCGGGGTCTCCCCTGTTGTATTTTACGCTTCATAACGCGTCACACATTTTCGATGGGAGACATAACTGGACTGCAGGCGGGCTAGGAAAGTACCCACACTCTTTTACTATGAAGCCACACTGTTGTAACACGTGGCTTGGCATTGTCTTGCTGAAATAAGCAGGGGCGTCCATGATAACGTTGCTTGGATGACAACATATGTTGCTCCAAAACCTGTATGGACCATTCAGCATTAATGGTGCCTTCACAGATGTGTAAGTTACCCATGCCTTGGGCACTAATACACCCCCATACCATCACAGATGCTGGGCTTTGAACTTTGCGTCTATAACAATCCGGATGGTTATTTTCCTCTTTGTTCCGGAGGACACCACGTCCACAGTGTCCAAATATAATTCTGAAATGGGGACTCGTCAGACCACAGAACACTTTTCCACTTGGCATCAGTCCATCTTTGATGAGCTCGGGCCCAGCAAAGCCAGCGGCGTTCCTTGATGTTGTTGATAAATGGGTTTTGCTTTGCATAGTAGAGTTTAACTTGCACTTAAAGATGTAGCAACCCACTGTAATTACTGACAGTGGTTTTATGATGTGTTCCTGAGCCCAATGTGGCGATATCCTTTACACACTGATGTCGGTTTTTGGTGCAGTACCGCCTGAGGGATCCAAAGGTCATTGCTTACGTGCAGTGATTTCTCCAGACTCTCTGAACGTTTTGATTATTTTACGGACCGCAGATGGTAAAATCCCTAAATTCCTTGCAATAGTTTGTTGAGAAATGTTCTAAAACTGTTCGACAATTTGCTTACAAAGTGGTGACTCTCACCCCATCCTTGTTTGTGAATTACTTAGTATTTCATGGAAGCTGTTTTTATACCCAATCATGGCACCCACCTGTTCCCAATTAGCCTGCACACCTGTGTGATGTTCCAAATAAGTGTTTGATGAGTATTTCTCAAGTTTATCAGTATTTATTGCCACCTGTCCCAACTTCTTTGTCACGTGTTGCTGGTATCGAATTCTAAAATTAATGATTATTTGCAAAAAAATAAATAAATGTTTATCAGTTTGAACATCAAATATGTTGTCTTTGTAGCATATTCAACTGAATATGGGTTGAAAATGATTTGCAAATCATTGTATTCCGTTTATATTTACATCTAACACAATTTCCCAACTCATATAGAAACGGGGTTTGTATATATATATATATATATATATATATATATATATATATATTTATATATATATATATACGTACGTACATACATATATATAAATATATACACTATATATATATATATATATATATATATATATATATATACGTACGTACATACATATATATAAATATATACACTATATATATATATATATATATATATATATATATATATATAGTAAAGACACTTGTAAAGAACATAATGTCATGGCTGCCTTGAGTTTCCAATAATTTCTACAACTGTTATTTTTTTGTGATAGAGTGATTGGAGCACATACTTGTTGGTCCTAAAAAATATTCATGAAGTTTGGTTCTTTTATGAATTTATTATGGGTCTATTGAAAATGTGAGCAAATCTGCTGGGTCAAAAGTATACATACAGCAATGTTAATATTTGCTTACATGTCCCTTGGCAAGTTTCACTGCAATAAGGTGCTTTTGGTAGACATCCACAAGCTTCTGGTTGATTTTTTGACCACTCCTTTTGACAAAATTGGTGCAGTTCAGCAAAATGTGTTAGTTTTCTGACATGGACTTGTTTCTTCAGCATTGTCAACATGTTCTCAATTCAAGACTTTGGGAAGGCCATTCTAAAACCTTAATTCTAGCCTGACTTAGCCATTCCTTTAACACTTTTGATGTGTGTTTGGGGTCATTGTCCTGTTGGAACACCCAACCACGCCCAAGATACAACCTACGAGCTGATGATTTTAGGTTGTCCTGAAGAATTTGAAGGTAATCCTCCTTTTTCATTGTCCCATTTACTCTCGGTAAAGCACCAGTTCCATTGCCAGGAAAACAGGCAGAGAATATAATACTACCACCACAATGATTGATGGTAGGGATGTTGTTCCTGGGAATAAAGGCCTCACCTTTTCCGCTCCAAACACTCCAGAAGGTCTTATCTTTGTCCATGTGATCAGCAGCAAACTTTAGACGAGCCTTAAGGTGTCGCTTCTGGAGAAAGGGCTTCCTTCTTGCATGGTAGCTTGTCAGTTCATGGCGATGCAAAACAAGTTTGATTGTGGATTATGTTCCAGCAGCTTCCAATTAATTGCACCCCTGATTTTTGGTGGTTCTCGGCTGACTCTTGATCATCCTGACCAATTTTTTTCTCTGCAGCAGGTGACAGCTTGCGTTTTCTTCCTGATCGTGGAAGTGACAAAACTGTGCCATGCACTTTATACTTACAATTGTCTACACAGTTGCTCTTGGGACCTTAAACTGCTTTGAAATGGCTTCAAGTGACTTTCCTGACTTGTTCAAGTCAGTGAGTCGCATTTTCAGATCTGTGCTGCGTTCCTTTCCCATTGTCGCGTTTGTAACCAAGTCAAATGACTGCCTCACATGAACCCCATTTAAATGGGCTCAGAGAAGTCAACTGATGTCAGCATAAATTTGTCTTTCGAATAATATGGGGGAAAAAAAGGAGAAACAAGTTGATATTAATTTAAATAAAAAAATTAATCATCTAAACTGCTGACTTGGGGAAACAATTGGGGAGTATCACTGATAATCTGTACCATACTGGGTATGGTTACACTATATTTTTTGGGGGGGAGGGGGAAACAATTTTTTTTTTTATTTCAATTAATTTCATTGGGAAAGGTTGATTTAAGTGTACTGTGACAGAACCAATTAGGGTGGGGTACTACTCTACTTAGCATTTTGACAAATATCTTGGATTGCAGTAGAAAAAGACAAGAGACAAACTATGAAAAACTATCTTTATTATACATTTGCAGTCCATGTCCTTTAATGTGCACACTGCAGGAACATCTGGGAGTAAAGGAAACACTGGATAATTAATATGCATAAAAATTATTTTGTAAAATGACCGGCGACGATAACAGGACTCGTTGCTAAAGTGATGCGTTCAGGACATCATGCCAGTAAGAAAAAATACACAATCTAAGCTTAAACTTGAGTTCCGTGTTTGCAATAAAATCCAAGTTAACAGTCAAGGAAGGTAATGGAACATTCCATTAACACTTGTGTAAACCCACATATATATTTTTTTAAAGTCTAACATTTTAGTTACAGCTTCTAACGTGCTATTCACTTTTCCCTTTAATTTTTTTTTTTTTGGAAATAGTTACAGCTTGGGTTACATTTTGTTACCAGTCTACGGTGAGTATATTTTCTAAAATGCTAACAATCCACATACACTTAAAAAAAACATGCATATTTGAAGTTATGCAACCGAAGGAGCAGCGAACGCGCTCACAAGCTCATCAACTGTCACAACGTTTGCTTTAGCGGGACAAAGTTCCGTCCAAGACAAGGCAAAGGCAAAGAAACGGAAATAAAAAGTTGCTTAAAATTCCATTCTCAGTCTGGCTCTTTTGCTTCTTTATCAACAGTTCCTAAAACTTTTAATCGCTTTGCATGAAATATTAGTGAAAAAATACTTTACGCTTCACATGTTGTTTACACAAGCTTCAGCGTTGCCACAGCAACTATGGGCCTGTAATACAGTACTGTGTCCTCATTGTTGCTAGGTAACCAGATATCAGGGGTCAATAGCCAACCGCCCCCCCCTCCTGACGGTGTCGCCCATCCTGCTGGTGGGTAGACGCACACTCACACGCACGCTTACACAAGCAAGACATCTAAAACGGAAAAGAAAAAACGACACAAAATGAAAAGCCTGTTGTTCCCATTTTTCATACAAAGCGACCGTCATGGATGTGATGAGTACTCATAAGAATGAATAACGTTATGGCAATGCTAGTCTTGTGCGAGTCATGCTTCATGTGGACCTGAAACGGTCACGTTAAAACCACACAATGGAGTGTCTGTCACCAAAGGAAAATCTAAATTATATCGATTTAAAAAAAAAAAAAAAAAAGTTTTTGAAGGAGGCATCGTGCATGTCGTGTGACGAGTCATGTGACGCGTTCATTCTCACTCAAAAAACGTCCAGTGTTGTCATGTGTGCATAGTGTTGTTAGACGCACACTACAAACCCTCCCAATACCCTAAAAGGTTCATTCTTCCTCTTCTTCCTCTTCCTCTTCTTCCTCGTCGTCGTCCTCGTCATGGCAGTGGGTGATCTCCTGTGGCGTCTGAGGGAACAGGTTGGGAGGTTTGATCTCGCTGAAGGAGCGGGTCAGCTGGTTGCGTTTGCACTCCAAGTCCTTGCAGTCGCTGCAGTGGTTGCGGTTGCGCGTGGCCAACGGCGACTCGGCGTCGATGTCCACGTGCGTGTGCTCCACCGTGGACTCGTGGGGCATCTGAGGAGACAACGGTGAACATTTGCTTTTGCAAAGGAGTATGATGGCCAAAATGAAATGAAATTCACGCACTGAAACTGTACTATAGCAATACAGGCTGAGAAATAGAAATTAAGGCTGTAACATGAATGAAGATGAAATATTACAAAACCCAAACCCAGTAAAGTTGGCACGTTGTGTAATTCATAAATAAAACCAGAATACAATGATTTGCAAATCCTTTTCAACCTATATTTAATTAAATGGACTGCAAAGACAAGATACTTAACGTCCGAACTAGTAAACTTTGTTATTTTTTGCAAATATTAGCTCATTTGGAATTCGATGCCTGCAACAGGTTTCAAAAAAGCTGGCAAAAAAGACTGAGAAAGTTGAGGAATGCTCATCAAACACTTATTCGGAACATCCCATAGGTCACGGGTCGGGAACCTTTTTGGCTGAGAGAGCCATAGGAGCCAAATATTTATAAAAGTATTTCCGTGAGAGCCATATATATATATTTTTTTTTTACACGGAATACAACTACATGCGTGCATTTTAAGAAAGATCAACATTTTTAGAGTATATTACGTCTCTTATTCTTTTTAATAACATTGTTATTCTGTGGCTAACCAAAAATAAATAAAATACTTGTTACCATTAATCCGACTTCTTGAACAGGTGTGGTAGAAACAGGATAGATGGATGAAAATGCATGAGAATGGTTTGCATTTTTAACGTTATTTTTGACACTGTGATTACCAGCTGAATTATTCATTACTTATCGTGTTAAGCTAAGATTTATCTGAGAGCCAGGTGCAGTCATCAAAAGAGCCACATCTGGCTCTAGAGCCATAGGTTCCCTACCCCTGCCACAGGTGAAGAGGCTAATTGGGAACAGGTGGGTGCCATGATTGAGTATAAAAGCAGTTTCCATGAAATGCTCAGTCATTCACAAACAAGGATGGTGCGAGGGTCACCACTTTGTGAACAAATGCCTGAGCGAATTTTCGAACAGTTTAAGAACAAAATTTCTCAACGAGCTATGGCAAGGACTTTGGGGATTTCACCATCTACGGTCCGTAATATCATAAAAAGGTTCAGAGAATCTGGAAAAATCAATGCACGTAAGCCATGATGTTACGGACCTTTGATGCGTCAGGCGGTACTGCATGAAAACCGACGTCAGTGTGTAAAGGATATCACCATATGGGCTAAAGAACACTAGAGAAAACCACTGTCAGTAACTACAGTTTTTCGCTACATCAGTAAGTGCAAAATAAAACTCTACTATGCAAAGTGAAAGCAATTTATCAACACCCAAAAAGGTTGCCGGCTTCGCTGGGCCCGAGCTCATCTAGGATGGACTGATGCAAAGTGGAAAAATGTTCTGTGGTCCGAGGAGAACACATTTCAATTTGTGTTTGGAAACTGTGGATGTCATGTCCTCCGTAACAAAGAGGAAAATAACCATCCAGCATCTGTGATGGTATGGGGGTGTATTAGTGCCTAAAGCATGGGTAACTTACACACCATTAATGCTGAAAGGTACATACGGGTTTCGGAGCAACATACGTTGCCATCCAAGCAACGTTATCATGGCCGCCCTTGCTTATTTCAGCAAGACAATGCCAAGCCATGTGTTTCAACAGCGTGGCTTCATAGTAAAATAGTGCGGGTACTAGACTGGCCTGCCTGTAATCCAGACCTGTCTCCCATTGAAAATGTGTGACGCATTATGAAGCCTAAAATACCACAAAAGAGACCCAGAAACTGTTGAAAAACTTAACTTGTACATCAAGCAAGAATGGTAAAGAATTCCACCTGAAAAGCTTAAAAAATTGGTCTCCTCAGTTCCCAAACATTTACTGAATGTTGTTAAAAGGAAAGGCCATGTAACACTGTGGTAAAAATGCTCCTGTGCAAACTTTTTGCCATTACATTGTAAGTTAATTATTAATTGCAAAAAAAAACGAGTTTCTCAGTTCGAACATTAAATATCTTGTCTTTGCAGTCTATTCAATTGAATATAAGTTGAAAAGGATTTGCCAATCATTGTATTCTGTTTTTATTTACAAATTACACAATGGGCCAACTTCACTGGTTTTGGGTTTTGTACAATAAAATCAAGTCATCATTTTACAAAAATAAATATGTAATTTGAAATTAACATTTTTTTGATTTTCTAATCAAATCAAAAGTAATACATTACAATAAAAGGTAATAAGTTTATGACAAAGTGACAATTGTACACTTATAACGGCAAGCCTTTTTACAAGAAGCATTTCTTAATATTTTTACAAATAAGTCATGATTTTAAGAAAACAAGCTAACATTTTAATTATAATAATAATGGATTCAATTTGCATAGCGCTTTACTCGATACTCAAAGTGCTTTAAACTAAAAATTGAGAAATTGTACGCTAATAAATGGAGTTTACAGTTGCCACTTTATAGTTATGGTTTGGGTTTACGGCAGTGATTCTCAAACTGGGGTACACATACCAAAATAATCAGTGTTTGATTTTCCTATATTCAAACACAGTGCTAATGTTCAAACTGTGTGTAATATAATGTTACAATGTTAAATATACTTGTTAAATAAAGCCTCTAATTTGTTTTTAATGAATACTTGGGCCTACTATGCTACTGTATTTTAATATTAGTCGTTATGGTGGAAATTGGGAGTTTTTTCTGAGGTGGTACTTGGTGTAAACCACTGGTTATGGTTTATTTCGAACATGCCTGCAATTTAAATAGAGTGCATCACATATTAAAAAAAGAACATAAAAAAAGTCATAATTTTAGTTCTCTTCCTTTTGTTTGGAGTATGTTTTTAGAAGCTCAAATACTGTTGACGAATGAAAATCATTTAAAATATTGGAATAAATGACTCCTACATACTAACCTACAGTTTAGAGTCAAGAATGAAATAGAAAATGAAAGACTGTCTTGTAACGGATGTCAGTTAGTGTGGCTGTGTAAAAGGATGTGGGCTAAGACAGTCCCCGATGCCTTACCAGGGTATCTACATCTTTTTCAAAATCAAATTTAAAGACTTTTAAAACCTTATAAAACCTCTTAATAAAAATGTTTTAGATGACAATGACAAAACTGCTTAACTGTTTATTTTTTAATGTACTTTGAATCCACACATTTAGGAAAGAACAGGGTGCAGGAATCAATTGTTAGATATGTGAACAGCTAAGATAAACCAAATCTGCACCGAGTCGACTGGGCGGTTGTGATGACCAGGAACGAGGCTACAGAAAGCAAAAAACTACCTACCACACCTACAAAAAAGCAGCCTCACATAGCACATCGCAACTACAGGTTAAAAAACAAGCCCAAAAACCACAACGAGCCCAAAATTTGGCAACACTTTCTCACTCTCCTACTTTCTGTTGTTTTAGTGCAGTAACTGTTACGTTGAACGTTTTTGCATCTGGCACCTGGCTGGGTAGTTAATGGGTCCTTGGGAAACCATATTGAGCAGTGATAGTGGAACCTCAATTTACAAATGCCTCTGTTTGTGACCTTTTCGGTTTATGAACCTTTGCATCGAGCCAATATGTCTCTGTGTGCGAACCATGTCTTGTACAAACGCTCTATCCATTCATATGCATGCTGCTTGAAGCCATTGAGACTTTCTTTGTGTGTGTGTTGACATAAAAGATAAAAAGCATCTGAAAGTGGTCTTTTCCTGTACTCACCAGCACATGTGCAGCCCTGAAGAGGTAACTGAATGGGTAGTACAGCAGGTTGATGAAGGAGGCTGCATAAAGGTCGGCGTAGCGCATCACTTGGGAGGCAAACAGGGTCTGCCTGGAGCCGCTGCGGAACAGACTACCCATCATGCCGTAGCACATATCCATGTCGTGGGTGACTTTCTGAAAGAGGTGGGAAAGGAAGCGTTTTTTTCAGCAGGACTTATCAGTGTCATGGACAGTCATAGCATCAAAGTTAGGTTAATCCATCCAGTTTCTACTGCTTCTCCCTATCTCAGCTGCATTGGGGCGGAAGGCAGCGTACACCCTGGACAAGTCGTCACAGGGCTAACACAGATAGACAGACAACATTCACACTAGGGCTGGGCGATATGGCCCTTTATTAATATCTCAATATTTTTAGGCCATATCGCGATACACGATATACATTTTGTTATTTTGCCTCAGCCTTAAATGAACACTTGATGCATATAATCACAGCAGTATGATGATTCTGTGTCTACATTAAAACATTCTTGTTCATACTGCATTAATATATGCTCATTTTAAACTTTCATGCAGAGAAAGAACTCACAACTAAGTCAATTGACCAAAACTGTATTTATCAAACAGTTATTAAGCAGTGGCACAAACATTCATGTCATTTCCAAAACAGAAAGTGCAAGAGTGTCAGAGACATTTTCAAAAAAGCTATGAGTGCACTTTTGTGCATGATGTCACTAAGATGACATATCAAAACAACACTAAATTAAAGTGCACCTTTTGTACAGAATGCCACTACAATAGTTTAAAACAAATAAAGTGCACTTTTGTGCATGATGTCACGCAAGATATTTCAATAAGTGTCAAATAAAAATGAGCTGCACAATAGGAAATCAAATAGTGTTCCTCCTTCGCTATGTGGTAGTTTACTGCGAATATTATCTCCTTTTGTTGTTGACTAATTATTTCATACGGCGTTGATCCGGAAATGTTTGCCTCGGCATTTTGATGGTGCTGGCATGTGGCACCGAACGTAGGTAATGATATGCACAGTAATCACTCTTCATTTTCTAGCAGGTGACTTTTCAAATGATGCTACATATTAGCAGTAATGCTACTTTTTGTAGCAACGCTTTTGCCCCACACTTGACAAATTATGGTTGTCTGTTTGACATATTCACACTTGAAGCCAAACCACCGCCAGACGATGGACCCCCTGCTGTTCTTCTTGGGAATTAGTTCTTCCTTCATTTGTTACCAGATTCGCACTATCTTTCTCTCGTATTACCACTCGCACGGCTCCGCTAGCATCACAGCTAACGTTACCCATGCTGCTTCTCTCTGCTCCGCGAGGGCGTATAAGACGTGTGTAAGAAGGTCCACTTGCTGTCTGTGAGAAGGAGAGACAACAAAGAGTGGGAATAGCCTGTAGTGTAATGCCAGCAGCTAAAAGCAACTGCATGAGAACGTATACTCGAATATCACGATAAAGTCATTTTCTATATCGCACAGAGACAAACCCGCGATATATCGCGTATATCGCTCAGCCCTAATTCTCACTCACATTCACACACTAGGGACAATTTAGTGTAGCCAATCAACTTATCCCCAGGTGCATGTCTTTGGAAGTGGGAGGAAGCCAGAGTACCTGGAGGGAACCCACACAGTCACGGGGAGAACATGCAAACGCCACACAGAAAGATCCCGAGGGCAGGATCGAACCCAGGACCGCGTGGTTAACCATTAATCGTAAAACTCCACTCAGAGAGAATTATCTGAACAGGAGGAGCTCTATCGGAACTAAGATAAACCACGCTTGACAAACAATAGCTCATGTGACATCACGCAGCAAAGCAAGCGGAAACGAAGGCTATTAAAGCTGTACCTTGACTCTTCTCTGAATAGTGCTGATGTCTGGCCTTTCATTACTGCTGCTGTCCAGATGTCTGCGGGACAAGGAGCGATGATTAGAGATGATGGGGGGGAGGGGGAGCTGAAGGTGGTGCAAGAGCAAACTGTGCCGGGTTATATATAACGTTAGGTTATCTGGCTTCTCCTTTAAACTTTACACCCATGATACCCCAGAGGAGCTTACACACTTTTTTTTGCAGAGAGCGGCAGAATCCGTACAAGAGAGTTAAAGTACTTACTTGTAGAGTTCTGCTAAGAAAATGTCAAGGCCTTGCAGCTCCTCAAATAAAGCTGTAAAACAATAACAAACTCAGTGTCACCAAGTTATGCGACTTTGAAGTCATGATCTTTATCTTTTTAGGACTTTGAGCAGAAATGTTCATGTTGTAGATTAGATTGGGCCTCACAGCTCTTGTCGGTCCACACGTGCAGCTCCTGGGCGAGCTCAGGGATGACCAAGAAGGTCCTCCAGCCTTGGCGCTTCTTGGACTTGAGTATGTCTCCAAAGATATGGTCCCCAATGTACACAATGTCTTTGCCTTTGGCTCCCAACAGGTCACACACAATGTCTGAAGAACCTGTAGTAAATCGGTGTCACAACATCACAACCTTCTGAGTGAGCACAAACATCTGAACATCAGATCATGCATCTCACCTCCAGAGTAGACGATACCGTGCTGCAGAGGTCCGGTATAGGTGCCTATCTTTAGTCGCCCTGTGGTCTGATATGGCAAAAATACAAAGTTAGGGTTTGAGATAAAGTAAAGATTGCTATTATATATAGACACAAAGTATACCGGTAGGCTTGCTCTAAGTACCAGGCGCTAAATAGACTCAGACTTCGACAAACTTTAATGATCCACAAGGGAAATTGTTCCACACAGTAGCTCCGTTACAAATGATGGAAAGGATAAAGATGGAAAGGATCGTGCACACAAGGGCACAAAAAGAGGGTGAAAACAAAAAGTATAAAGTGGACAAACAAAAAATGTACCATGGTAGCAAAATAAAATATAAAATATATATCATATAAAATATTTACACATTATATACACAGTATATAATAAATACTTATATATTATATTATTATACAATGTATACAATATATAACAAATCTCAATTACCATGTGCAATATTACAGTATATGTAACAGCTGCAGCAAAAAAAGGGCAGCATAAAATATTGAATTGAAGTATTGAAGTATTTATTTCAAACGTGCACAGTAGAACCCTTTTTTTTTTTACCTCTTGGCAGAAACATTTGTGCAAGGCTTGAAAAGAGGTTGGATAAAGCAGATGCTTATAATATCCCAAACCCTCTCACTCATTCCACATTTAACATAAAAAATGTAGTACAAGAACAATTCCTGTCTACTTACAATACAATAGTACCACTGGTAGTATGAGACAAGACAAGACGAGATAAAACGCACGCACGCACGCACGCACGCACGCACGCACGCACGCACGCACGCACGCACGCACGCACGCACGCACGCACGCACGCACGCACGCACGCACGCACGCACGCACGCACGCACGCACGCACGCACGCACGCACACACACACACACACACACACACACACACACACACACACACACACACACACACACACACACACACACACACACACACACACACACAGGCCCAACACTCTTGGACCATACACCTCTCTCCCATCGCTCTGTGCTGAGGGCATCACTCTCTTTGCTCCTTGTACTTCTATTTTAAACAGTGTTTTACAAACCACATTTCCATATGAGTTGGGGAATTGTGTTAGATGTCAATATAAACGGAATGCAATGATTTGCAAATCATTTTCAACCAATATTCAGTTGAATATGCTACAAAGAAAACATATTTGATGTTCAAACTGATGAACCATTTTTTTTTGCAAATAATCATTAACTTTAGAATTTGATGCCAGCAACACGTGACAAAGAAGTTGGGAATTAATGATAAAGTTGAGAAATGCTCATCAAACACTTATTTGGAACATCCCACAGGTGTGCAGGCTAATTGGGAACAGGTGGGTGCCATGATTGGGTATAAAAGCAGCTTTCATGAAATGCTCAGTCATTCACAAACAAGGATTGGGAAACGGTCACCACTTTGTGAACAAATGCGTGAGCAAATTGTCAAACAGTTTAAAAACAACATTTCTCAACGCGTTATTGCAAGGAATTTAGGAATTTCACCATCTATGGTCCGTAATACCATAAAAAGGTTCAGAGAATGTTACATGTTACAGAACTGTTGTATTGCTTATTCACGGATGTCATTTAGATATTTTGCTGTAAAGAGGGTCAGTAGATGTATGTATGTATTTGTGGACGCTCTGAAGTGGGAAAGGGGTAGGATTAAATAAGCTTTGCTTCTTCCTACTCCTTTTCGGGCACAATGAAATGTGAGGTAATATTGTACTGTCTGTTTTGTTGTAAATATTCATGTTCAAAATAAACTAAGAAAAGAAAGGAGAAAAAAAAAAGAATCTGGAGAAATCACTGAACGTAAGCAATGATATAACGGACCTTCGTTCCCTGAGGCGGTACTGCATCAAAAAGTGACATCAGTGTGTAAAGGATATCACCACATGGGCTCAGGAACACTTCAGAAAACCACTGTCAATAACTACAGTTTGTCGCTACATTCGTAAGTGCAAGTTAAAACTCTACTATGCAAAGCCAAAGCCTTTTATCAACGATACCCAGAAACGCCGCCGGCTTCGCTAAGATGGAAAAGTGTTCTGTGGTCTGGTTTAGGAGGAGGAGTATATTTACAGCTAGAATTCAGAATAAAATATAATTTCTGTGAATTCTAGCTATATATTGATATATATATACATATATATATATATGTATATATATAATGTTTATTTTATTGTTGTCCATCCTCGTTATATTCTCGGTCACTATCTTTCTAATCATGCTGAACACCCTCTCTTATGACTTGCAAGCGTACTTCTTCTTCTTACTCATCGTCGTCATGACTGTCTCGTCTTCGTTCTTCTGCTTCATCTCTTTTATGTTTTTTTTAACATTACTACTTGCCGTAGTTTTGAAGCAATGCATGATGGTAGTGTGTCAGTGTACTAACGTGCCGGCTGGAATAAACAGACGCTAAGGAATAGCTCCGTGCCTGCCTACTTTATGGGTTATAGATAAACCTATGGATATCAGAGACATATACAATAGTCTCATTCTTGTTGTGTGTACAGTTGTGCACTCTCCAAAAGCCGTGGATGTTATAACGTGACTGGGCCGACACGCTGTTCATGTGGAGAAAAAGCGGACGTGACGAAAGGCTGTCCTCACTCAGGTCCGCATGGACCTGGAGGGGGCGTACCTTTTTCTCCGGCTGGAAATCGGGAGTAATCCGAGAGAATGGATGTCCCGGGAGATTTTCGGGAGAGGCACTGAAATTCGGGAGGGTTGCCAAGTATGCACTAAAGTGACAAGTTTGTGCCATAAGAGTGCTGAAAAAATCAACTTACATCTGAATCACTTAAGATTCCAAATCAATTCATAGTATTTTAAAAATCGATTAAAAAAAACAACTTTTTTCAGGTCATCTCCCCGCTTAATCTTACTCGCTGCGTGTAGACGTCAGCCGCCAAGAATCTAAATCAAATGGAATCATGAGTTGTTGTAAGATTCACATACTGTATCTATTGTACCAGTTCACAGACAAACTTTAATTAGTTCATATCGGCTTATACCAAGTTAATCATAGTCATGACAGTATTAAAGGTGATAGAGCTGGGGTTGTGCAATACCTGTTTACAGGCACATTACACTTATGTACCATTTAGAGATGTGCCGATCGATCAGCCACCGAATAGTATCGGCCGATTTTCATGAAAAAATATGAGACTGCTGTTGATGATTAATGTCTTTTAATGCATTACATTACAATACATGAGACAATATGTAGTTTTGGCTCGAGGACTGACAAGTGGCTAGCAGCTAATTATGTGTCTATTAGGTTTGCACGGTATACCGGTACTAATCAAGTATTGTGGTAGTAATGAATTGGAAATATTACGATACCACGTTTAAAAATACCGGTACCGTTTATACTGCTGTGCAGCGGTGATTACAGAACCGAGGCCCATGTTGAGTGTGTCAAAACGCACGCACAAATGGAATTCAATCAATAACGTCGGGGAGAGGGATAATGGCAAAAAAACAGCAATTCTACTGGTTAATAAAGAGGATGTGAAGCGCAATATGGAGGTATTTTTGGGCTTCGAAACTAACAATAAATGTTACGTTTTTAACAAGCAGGCACGCCTCGCCAGATGTGGCGATGAGTATTACCACCTTTGCTTCAAACTTAGATAAACATTTAAATAATAATTCAGATCTGCGCAAGGAGTTATAAAGAGTGACAGGTAATAATGTTGTTAGCTTTCCAGCTGTTCGACTCTCAGACCGTAGTGGAGGAGCACAGGGCAGACGTTCCCTCCAGGGCCGAAGTTTTCTTCGGGGTTAACACCATTCATTTTACTCTGATTTCGGGTCAGAATGACAAGGCTGCCGATTTGTGACAATCTGGTTCATTTATTATTAGTTTGGTGAGGACACAACCAGACCCGTTCATCACTCTACTGTGCAGTGCACACGCTACCTCTCCCTCTCGTTACTCGCCCACTCACTCACTGACATCACTCAGCAAACCCGCTGCCATTCTTGCAATCACATATATGCTACTCTCATTAGTAACCAAGCTCCTCTGTTGTGCACATGTAGATACGTAGACGCGCACACAGCTGCTTGGCTTGATGCCGAATATTAGCGCTGGTAAAACCGCACAATTAGCGTGAAGTGAAATGTCTGAAATTTGTAACACATTTCTACAATTTGTTTTTTATCTTTAACAATGTGTGTTTTGCCTTCTACATGGCTTATCTGTGTACCTGTATCCATAGTTTTGTTTTTAGTATTTACTAATAATTGTATTTTCTTGAAGCACAGACCAGGATTGGCAACCATAAATCATGAAGCATTTAATATGATATTTATAAAGATTTTTATTGGATTCTAACATAATCTTTGATTATGGAAGACTATATGTAAAATGGAAAATTGTAAATAGTTTTTTGAGTGCAACAAAAAAAGACCAATGTGTTTAATGCCTTTTAATTTCTATTTTAACCTTCTAAAATTGTTATTTAAGTGCAATAGGAAACATGTTTATTACATAGTAAAATTTTGTTAAAATAAAGCCAATTCATAAAAAAAATGTTTGTAGTTCCCTTTATTTTAAATTTTTTTTAAAAGTATCGATATACATTTTGGTGTTTGTACCAAATTATTGGTATCGGGACAACCCTGGTCTTTATACAATGTGGAGTCGTCCCCCTTAGATAGTAAGAATCACCTTAATTGCAAATGAACTGTATTTCTTAGTATCTTACGTATCGTTATCACTGGAAAACATGGCTAAACATGTCAGGAGCAAACCAGGAGCAGGCACGCTAATAGCTGAGATAACTGCTGAGCTAACTGTAAACAACGCCAAAAAAAATGCTCAATAAATTGAGTAAATTAACCAATAGATTAGGGGATTAGAGAATAATATAACAACTGTTGGTGTGTTAGTATTGTCACTGCCAGTATATGAGACGTGAAAAGAGGGCGGATCATCCATAAGTTGGGGTCGACACCAAGGGTAGTATTAGTAAAAGGTTCGATACTAAACTAATTAAGTCAACATTTTTATTTTCCCAAAAAGATGTTTTGTTTTTATTAACGTTTATAAACTCAGGGAATAGTTTCCTGGACAAAGGAAGACTTTGGAGGAAAAAATTAAGACGATTTTGTAGATAGTTTTGCTTTTGTTTAATTTTTGTGTACTATTGACTTTCTTTTGCTCAAAAATATGTATGAATCACAAGAACATAATGAACTACTTTTAATATTGTATTGACATTGTTTAATAAACTGACATTTTTACAGTCAATACATGTGATTGGTATCAGCCGATCAACTCATTGATGATCGGTATCGGAATGGTCAACATAAAATTGGAACATCCTTACTACATTAGATGATCAATAGTTGTCTTTGTGTTAGTCCTCAGTGGTACAGCGACATACTGGACTGTATTTTATTAGTACTGTACAACCATGTATGCGACAGCTGAATTTTTCTTTAACCTTAAATATTATCGTTATAATTTCCAGAGAAAAAGTGGGATTGATTCTGCTTGATGAAAAAAGGGATTATTTGAGTTATTGTTTAAAAAGTCTGGCATCACTCATTTTCAAGTTTATCTGCCAAACAAGTAACCCCCATTAGATAATGTTGCTTTTTGCGAAAGAAGGTTGTTTGTGGTTCAGCACTTTCTGAAATTTCTGACTCCATCAAGCAAGCCCCGGCAAGTCAACTGCATCAGCTTTTTTTGTAACAATCTAATGCATGATTCCAACTTCAGCATTTCAACGGCCAAAATTGTCTGAGGACAAATGTGCTTGAAGAAGCACTTTGGACAAGTGTTTCGGCTGGTAAATATACATTCTTGTATTTTATATATCAAAACTGCAAGCCTGTAAGCTTCCAGTCTTCTCACCGTGTCCACTTGTCGGAGCACTGTCCCTTCGCCAAAAAACAACGGCTTCCTGGCGTCCACCAGAATGAGGTCAAAGTAGGACTGCCAGGGTCGGTGGGAAGTACCAGGCTGATGCAGACAAGAACAAACACCCATGATTAAAATTACACACAATCATAGATGCGAATGATAACAATACAAATAACTTAAAACCCTCTTTATAAGATAGATATAAGACTATGTTGGATCATCTTGTTTTAATTCAATACACAAAGCAGTAAGAGAACTGCAAAGTGGCGAGGAAAGAGGTAATGTTTACCTTTGGGCCGTAAGGGAAGTCAAACAGGTAGGTCATGATTTTCTGTTAGAACAAAACACAATCGATAAGTTACTTTCCAGTGCATGATGACTGATGAAAAAAAAATAAAACAGTGGGAAAAAAAATATGTGTTGAATTAATTTGCTGAAGTTAATTGTGACACTTGATGGAGTGTAAAAGTACTACAAGAGCAAGGAGCTGGAGTGGTTTAAGGGTCTTACTTACGTCAGTGTATTTGTAGTCACTGTTGGTAGCCAAAAAAACCTTGGCTACTTCATTCATTCGACTGAGGAGAAGAGGCAATTTTCCCTAGCGGGACACAGAAAACCATTATGGGGGTCGCAAATAAGCCTCCTTACAAATATAAGTTTGTCTTCCTGAAGACAACGCACTTACATCTTTCACAACATACTTCTCCAGATTCTCCACAGTTTTCTCCTTCAGAGTTCCCTGAAACGATAGATGTATACAGTTATTGCTGCTTAACTGTCAATGCTGATGATTTGAGTGACAGATAAATAATGCAAGGACATTGAGCTGTTGGTCATAGAGGATATGAATATAAGACTGCACTTCCTGAGCTTTTTATTATGTTCTTTATATTTTTTATTATGCTGCAACTTGTTTTCTAAGGATGCCATCAAAACACATACATGAAGTTGAGCAAATGCAGTGACAAGTGAGTTATTGGCTGAAGTTTGTCAGTGTCCACTACCATAGGGGTCACCAGCGGTGTCCGCGGGCACCAGGTAGCCCGTAAGGACCAGATGAGTCGCCCGCTGGCCTGTTCTAAAAATAGCTCAAATATCAGCACTTACCGGTGAGCTACCTTTATTTTTTCAATTTTATTTATTTACTAGCAAGCTGGTCTGCTTTGCTCGACATTTTTAATTCTAAGAGAGACAAAACTCAAATAGAATTAGAAAATCCCAAAAAATCTTTTAAAGTATTAGTCTTCACTTGTTTGAATTAAATTAATTAATTTTTTCACTTTGCATCTTATAACTTTCAGAAAGACAATTTTAGATAAAAAATACAACCTTAAAAAGGATTTTAGGATTTTTAAACACATATACCTTTTTACCTTTTAAATTCCTTCCTCTTCTTTCCTGACAATTTAAATCAATGTTCAGGTAAATTTATTGTTTTTATTGTAAAGAAAAATACATACATTTTAATTTAATTCTTCATTTTAGCTTCTGTTTTTTCGACGAAGAATATTTGTGAAATATTTCTTCTAACCTATCATGATTAAAATTCAAAAACATTTTTCTAGCAAATCTAGAAAATCTTTAGAATCAAATTGAAATCTTATTTCAAAGTCTTTTGAGTTTCTTTTAAAATTTTTGTTCTGGAAAATCTAGAAGAAATAATGATTTGTCTTTGTTAAAAATATAGCTTGGTCCAATTTGTTGTATATTCTAACAAAATGCAGATTGGATTTTAACCTATTTAAAACATGTCATCAAAATTCTAAAATTAATTTTAATCAGGAAAAATTACTGATGATGTTCCATGAATTATTTTTTATTTTTTTCAAAAAGATTCGAATTAGCTAGTTTTTCTTTTCTTTTTTTCGGTTGAATTTTGAATTTTAAAGAGTCGAAATTGAAGATAAACTATGTTCCAGAATTTAATTTAAATGTTTTTCCTCTTTTCTCCTCTTTTAAAACGTTCAATTAAGTGTTTTTTTCATCATTTATTCTCTACAAAAAACCTTCCGTAAAAGGAAAAAAAAATGTATGACGGAATGACAGACAGAAATACCCATTTTTTATATATATTTATATATATATTTATTTATTATAGGTAAATTGAGCAAATTGGCTATTTCTGGCAATTTATTTAAGTGTGTATCAAACTAGTAGCCCTTCGCATTAATCAGTACCCAATAAGTAGCTCTTGGTTTCAAAAAGGTTGGTGACCCCTGCACTACCATATTGTCCACTTCGCCCGCCTAGTGTTAAGCTGTTTACTTATTTAAGTAAACAAGATAGCTGATTTTTAGTTCCAGTTCATCACAAAGGTGTTGGATAGGGTTGAGAACAGACCACATAATTTGAGTTGCAAGCATTTTCGTAGCTGGTTAAAGTAATATTCTTAACAAAGTTGTGCCATTTGAGCAATAAATAGTTAATATATTGTTACCCATTTGCTGTTTCTGCTTCGTTTACACAAAAAACAAAACGATTTGAGCAGAAAATAGTTAATACATTGTTACATGTTGTTGTTTCTGCTTCATCCACACAAGAATCAAACATACGTTTTGATCAGAGTTCATGTGCGTGTTTGAGCGTCGCTCAGAGAACGACACAACACTCCCCTCCAGCCGTAAGAATTGAGAAACTGAGTGCGACGGAAGAGAAGCTGACAGCTGAATCAGAGAAATAAACCAATAAAATCATGTCGTAATAGTTAGCAGCCTTCCCTCATGACTCAGCGCCGCGGCAGCATGTCAGTCAGCATCACACAAGCCGTGTCTGCGGCTTGCAGCCAACATGTCCATACAAATATTGACAAGCTGTAGATGCTGTGTTGGACGTGTTTCAGTTTGTTCCGTTTACTGCTGACTCAACAAACTGGGCAGTAGAACATGACCTTTGCTACACAGATATTGAACAAATATAATTTATCAACTCTGAGCTTTCCGGTTGATCACTCAAATACGTCTGTGTGGAACATAATCAAAGACTCAAATACGTCTGTGTGGAACATAATCAAATTTTTGGAACATAATCAAATTTTTTCTAGTTCCTATTGCTACAACATGGAGAAGCAGCTCGTAGGAAACATCTACAAAAGACTGCTCTCCAAGGTAAATTCTGTACAATATTATTACAGTATTTTTTTTATAAAACTACTGTAGTCGTTTGTAGAACATGCGATCATGATGTTTTTAAACTACATCTAAAAGTTTGTTGTTATTTTTAAAATACATGTTACCTGTTAAAATGGGGGTGTTTTAGAAGGACCAAGAAAGGAATAAATTGATTTTAAATTAATTTCAATGGGCATGGGTGATTTAAGTTATGAGTGAGTAGTGCTGTCCCGATACCAATAATTTGGTACCAAAATGATTTCAATATTTATTGGTACTTTCCTAAATAAAAGGGACCACAAAAAATGGCATTATTGGCTTTATTTTAACAAAATCTCTTATTGCAAGTTTGTCCTTAAATAAAATAGTGAACATACAAGACAATTTGTCTTTTATTAGTAAGTAATAAGGAGTGGGGGAGGTTCGGGGTACTATACCGCCTCTATAGTACCGAAAATGATTCATTAGAATCGTTGTGCTATAAACTAATACCGTAACTACAGTACAACCCTGGATATGAGTGTTTTTGAGTTACAATCTTGATCATGAAATGCAATGTGCTTGTAAGTTGAAGTACCACTCTTTAAAATCGGTGATGCACCGAGACAGCAGTAACAGAACTGCAAAGTGGCAAGGAAACAGTAAATTTCCAAAAATCTAATAAAATCCGAACTATTGTCCTCACAGTATAACGTGTCTATTTATTGACAGACACAGCTCTCACAGATGCTGTACCTTGAAATGAACCCAGTCAACAGCATCACGGACATCCTGGAACATGCTCTTGTAGGACATGAAAAGGTCGCCATCCTTGAAACCGGTTTCGCAGCTGAAGGGGAAGAGCAGACACATACGTAAACTGCAGTGGCATAACATTGCACAATATCTTTGCAGTATCTTTTGAAATACATTTGTTTTAGTTCTTGGTTTAAGGTTTTTCTATTTGTTTGTTTTTAAAAGGGATAGCCTTCCCTTGATGGAGGGGTCCCCAGCCAAACAGGAAAGCATTCTCCCCCTAAAAGATCAACAACCAGGATTCAGAGGACAAAGACCATGCAACCATTCCAGATTACATTGTCAAATGTACAGGCCATTGGACACCATTAGCATCAATTGCTAATCTCTGTGTTAAAACATCTGAGTTATCATGGGAAACCATGGTGTTTATCAATTGCTAATCTCTGTGTTAAAACATCTGAGTTATCATGGGAAACCATGGTGTGTATCAATTGCTAATCTCTGTGTTAAAACATCTGAGTTATCATGGGAAACCATGGTGTTTTACGATTATTAGAGATGAACATGGATGACTAGTTAATTGTTCCAGATAAAGAAAATATGCTGCTTGATTTCAATGAAGATCCTCCCATACTGCAGGGATTTGTTTTGCCCCAGGTTGGTTTTGTATCACTCGACATGCCACGCCCATCAGCTTACTGCATGAAAAGCAATATGCGTCTTCTTACCTTGTGTATCTATCACAGTTGGAGAAGAAATCCACTAAGCATGCAAATAGGTAGGTTTCTTTAAAAGAAAAGGACATCTGTCAGTTGCAAGCATCATTCCCACAGTGACAAAACTCCGCCTTTGGTGTGCCAACACCTTACCTGGAAGGTTGAAGAGCGTGTTCAGGATATAAAAGCGCTCTGTATCATCTCTCTGGATGAACTTGTTTGGGTAGCGCTCCCTGATCTCGGGACTGGGGAGAGAGGAGACCTTTTCAGATCAGGTCGTGAGGACGGTGTTGCAGGCACGCATACCATTTGAGGACACAAACCTGACAGTGTTACTAACAATCTTCCTCAGAGACGAGGAGAGATGAATGTTCAGAAGCCTCACCCTCTGAGGAAGTTGAATCCATGGACGCAGACCAGTATATTACCGTAGGCATCAACCTTCAACAGGTTTCCATACATGGTGTCGTACACAAGGCCCCTGTAAGTCAAATTAACATTTTTAAATCAAATAATTGACCTGTTTAATGTCATATTAAAAAAATGTCACATATTGTTTCATGAAAGGCTGCCAAACTAGCTTTAAACTAGTGCTTGTCTCTGCATTAGCTCTATCCAAGCATAAATTAAACAAAAAACTAATTGATCCCGTAGCTGAAGTTGGTGATATGACCATTTAGTGGCAACCGCAGTAGTATAATTGGTTTACCTGGTAGGAAAAGACGGATCATAGACGAAGCTTAACAGTTCCTGTGGGTAACCGATGGAAACCAGCCGCTCCACCGTCAGTTCAAATCCGAGTGACTCATACTCTGGTGATTTGTACACTACAAAGAAAACAAACAAACAAACAAACACATGAACAGGGTTGAGGTTTACCAGAAGGATTTCAAACTTAGGTTTCGTTTCGAATCTATGTTTGGGCATCTCAGTGTGGAGTGTGCAAGCACCGTGTGAGTGGGGGTTTTCTCCGGGTAGTCTGGCTTCTTTCCAGATTCCAAAAACAAGCACACCTTAATTGGAGACTCTAAATTGTTCATGTTTGTCTAGTGTCTTACTATTAACTGGTGACCAATCCTGGACGTGAAACACTTTTTATACTTTTTTTAATCAAATATTTTTTGTACAAAATAATTAATTTAATGTTATTAAAACATAACTTTGCAAATCTTCATAGCGCATCTCCAGTCTGGATTCTATGTAAAAAGTATGACTATATACACTAACCCTGTGTGCCACGTGAAACCAAAATAATATTTGGGGAAATTTGCCGTTATATTTTCATCAGTGACGGAGCAGGAAGGGACTGGGAAACATTTTATACGAAACGCCTTGTCATTCATTAATTTACGATCTACATGCGCTTACTCGTGCAAACGGAGCACTACGCACAACGCTGGATCTATGTATATGGGAGGGTTGCTGATAATACTGTGCCACAGTGGATGCCAAAATGGATGTACAGAGTCGGTCGGAAGTTCACACACATGGGTCACATGATTTTCAGTGTCCTATTTATTGGCCTTTAATTATTGGCCTTTAAGAATTGTGTGAGCAAATTGTAGATGTTTGCTAATTTACGCAGTCTCACACTTGTACATACAGGCTTAAGTATATAGTGTAATTACAGTCACTTAAATTGTACAATAAATGGCACTGAAGGTTCCAAAATGGCTGATCTATTAACATTGTATTAGTGTGATAGTATGTCTTTGGCAGCAGGAAATGATCAATTTGACAGCACACAGACGACAAAGAAAAATGCAAATGTCAAAGGAACTTAGTAAAGATCAAACAAGGAGAGTTCAATTCTCATTTTATACAAGTTGTGCACGTCTTTTGATTACATTTCTCAACAATTGTACATGAGCGCATGTTATCTAGTAATGTATATTATAAACACCATGCAGTTTTGCATTATACAATACATAACATCAGCCCTGACAATATGTCATCAGTGTGTGTATTATCATATCACTTTGGTTTCCCAGCAACAATCACGACTGTCAACACTGTATACGCCCTAAAATCCCATGGAGGCAGAAATGTGCTTTATCAATCAATCAATCAATCAATCAATCAATCAATCAATGATTATTTATATAGCCCTAAATCACTAGTGTCTCAAACCACAACGACATCCTCGGTAGAGCCCACATAAGGGCAAGGAAAACTCACAAATTGTTACAACTATACCTGTGCATAACATTGTACTTTTATTAACATTAAAGGAAACAACATACCGGCCTTTTCTCGTCTCAGTGAAGCCAAGTGCTATATATGCTTCGTCATATTCTGGTTCAAGGGGAGGGGCCATCCCCAAGGTCACACATCGCACAGCGCCGGCCCCCAAGGGATCCCGCCCCACTTTTTGAAAAGGACTGAACTAAAGTAATAGATATTTTTAACTAAACTTGGACAAAATTTAAGTGCAAATATAACTACAGCTGCACCACTTTAGTCATATTTTTTGCGCTTATAAATGTGCTATGACTTTTGTTTCAGACTTCTTCTGTTTGATATTGTCATTACTAGAAGAGAATGCCTTTTATTGTCACTACTATACACAGGTACAATGAGATTAAAAACCACTCCAGTATCAGTGCCACAGTCTACAAAACGTGCAAAAGATAGGAAGAAAAGAAAAAAAAAACTAGTGCAAAAGGAGGTAGTTACACCACTTGTACTACCACAAGTGGTGGAAAAAGTGTATTGCCGTTGATTACCGCAGCGGCCCCAAAAGAGGACAGCTGAGAAGATATAGTACCTTGCAAACATAAGAAGAATAAAATAAGCAGTTGTCAACATAAGTGACACTAGCCATTGCTTGCATAAGAATAGGGGATGATGAAATAGTCTTGAACTTACTGTAGTTTGACACGTTATTTTTCTTCCATCTATATATTTTTATTCAAATTTTTGTGTTATCAATCAATCAATCAATCAATCAATGATTATTTATATAGCCCTAAATCACTAGTGTCTCAAAGGGCTGCACAAACCACAACGACATCCTCGGTAGAGCCCACATAAGGGCAAGGAAAACTCACACCCAGTGGGATGTCGGTGACAATGAGAAACCTTGGAGAGGACCGCATATGTGGGCAACCACCCCTCTAGGGGAACCGAAAGCAATGGGTCTAACATGATACTGTTAAAGTTCAGTCCATAGTGGATCCAACACAACTGTGAGAGTCCAGTCCAAAGTGGATCCAATGAATGCCAAGTGTATATTATTACTAAACCTCCGGGACCATAGCCTTGACTATCTGCTTCTCGTACACTGTAGAACTCGGTGGCTACATTTTTGTAGTTTTATAGCTGATAAAAAATAATATCTTCTCATGTCACTGGTTTGGATACCTCATTTCCTACGGTTGCATCTCACAAGAACAGATAAAGTTTTTGAATGTGCATTAGTTATAGGAGAAAGAGTCACAAGACTGTAGAGGTCGGGAGCAGCATGAAATTATCTGTTTGACAGCACAGATGACAAAGAACGAAGCAAATGTCAAAGGAACTTGGTAAAGATCAAACAAGGACTGTTAATTTATCATTTTATACAAGTTGTGTGCGTCTTGTAATTGCATTTCTCAACAATAGTACATCAGTACATGTTATCCAAATGTATAGTATAAACACCATGCAGTTTTGCATTATATAATACATATCATAAGCCCTGACAATATGTCATCAGTATGTGTATGAATATATCACTTTGGTTTCACAGCAACATACACCACCATCAACACTGTATACCCCCTTAAATGCCATGTAGGCAGAAATGTGCTTTATGAATGCCAAGTGCATATTATTGCAAAACTTCCGGGACCATAGCCTTGACAATCTGCTTCTCATTTACTGTGGAACTAGGTGGCTATAATTTGTATCGTTTTGTAGCTGATAAAAAATAATTTATGATGTGGGTGGTTTGGATGCCTCATTTCCTAGAATTGCATTTCACAAGAACAAATTAAGTTGTGAATATGCAATAGTTATAGGAGGAAGAGTCAAAAGACTGTTGAGGATGGTACGGGTTTATCTTCTGAGGAACATAAACCTCTCTTTGTAAGCTCTAATGTAAATAATACTCAAACCTTGTTCCAAAGGAGATGGTTGACTGACAGATGAACTGTCACAAACCTCTGTACTATCCCATGATCTGATCATCAAGTCCACAGTGAGATGTTATCTGCACTAATATCTTGAATAGTGAATGTAAACGGTACTTGGACAATGATTAATGGACCATACCTGTATCACACTGTTGTTAGAGAACAGCAATGACATGTTAGTGCTTGTGTAAATGATTAAGTTGACTTATGGCACACATAAGCCCTTTGTGACTTTTCAAATGTGATAATAACCACTAAAGATTATGCTGCGTTGATTAAGTATTTTGAGAACATGTCTGCTGTGAAGCCCCCTTCTCTAAATCTCAAACACACAGAACCATTGTACACTCAGTTGGATGTTTTGCACATGAATCAACAAGGACACTTGGTCAAGCATGAAAAAGAGGAATGGCCAAACTTTCAGCGGAAGCTTAGATGAGCCCTTAGCAGACTGGCAGGCCTGACCCTTGCCACTGCCAACAGCCACATATTTACCCAGTGGCCAAACTAGAACTGCGATGACCTCTTAGGATTATAATTGGATCTGACACTGGGACAATAATATGTCAGAGGTTATAAATATAAATTGAAGAATGTGCTTGTGTTGATGGTGCCTCTTTTTTTTTTTTTTTTTACTTTTACTGGGGTTGTGAGAGGCCTTTGAGGGGAAGAAATGTTGCCTGATGCAGATGACAAACAGCTAAATATCTTGCAGTTATTCTCGTTATATGGTGCCAAAAAATGAGCAAAACACAACAAGACAGAAGTAATGTACAGTCAACGTTTTCTTTAAATGAGGCCTTGTCCTGTTTGACATACTCACTAAGCCTTAGTCTGTTTTTGTATTCGAACCACGTAGGCTCTTGAAGCTCAATCCCCCATTCGTCTCTCAGGCCCAGCTGTGGTCCCCCAGTAAACAGAGGCTCTGGGCCCTCTGCCCAGAGCAGAAGCATTCAACAATTACACTGCCTCCTCTTCCCCCTCTCCCATCTACTGCGCCTTCCACCTCGTTCTTAGAATATAGAATATAGAATAGAATAGAATAGAAAGTACTTTATTGATCCCTGGGGATCTCACATCATAATCTTTCCCAAAGCTCTGGTCCGCTACAAAGAAAGCTATTTTAAGAGTTGTTTGCCCTTGGTCACCTCTGCCATTGCCATTCTCACTTTCTCTAGAACACTGGCCAGCTCTGTTTTTACTTGTTGACCTAGCTATGGGCGCACCTCAATTTAGCACGTCCTACCACATCGTAATCTAAGCTGTAAAAACGACAGAACTGTCATTTAAGTAGTGATTTATGTCTAACTGCATAATAATTACAGCAGCCTTTTGCCAGGAAAGATTGAGTAAGCTTTAGAGTTGGTCACTATCAACAAACCAAGAGTATACATCATGATATGCTTGGTAAGAACTATGTGGTGGTTTCAGTCGAAGCCTTGATTGACTTTTATATTGTCTTATATATTCATTTTTATCAAAGAAGCCCAAACTATTTTAGACAAAACAAACAAGCGCTAAGACCGGAAAATAGAAAGACAACCTTTTTTCTTTTCATTTTTAAATTTGACTTTCATATGTAATTTTTTCGCCTACTATTTCTGACAGTGGTCTGTTGAGTTATTGGTAGAGCTGTTGTTGCATTACACCAACACTACAAGGTGATGATTTTTATGAATAAAAAATCTTGGAAAATATTGACAGCAAAATCCACACAGACTGTATTGTTGATTACCATGCCCTTCATTGTCATGCATTTTTGGCTCATGGGTGGTCAACTCTGCTTTGCTTTAAGCCTCTTCTCGTATTTCTCATACTGACATGATGCAAGCGTGCACTAACCACCCACGCACGCACACACGCATCCAAACAAATTCCCTGAAAATGCACTGAAAATGAGGTGAGATACAAGCTTTAATCAGAGCATAGTATGATGACATCATTGTCATAAATATGCACTCCAGGTGCAAAAATGTCTGTAAGTAAGTTTGTTTGCTTGTGAAGGTGCGTACTTGTGTTTTACAAGCGAGGTCACCCCAGGCCTAAATGTAAAATGCACTCCTCTTACACAAAGTAAATAACACCACACATTCTCATAAGAAATGTGTCTCAAGAAAAAACAAGCAGCTATCCAAAACTTATTTACATGTGTGTATGATACACAAATGTAGCTCCAACTCAAATATTTGCTTGTCATGGAAAAGACACCAAATTTCCTGACAATAAAAAAGTTTAAAAGTAAACAAATAAATAAATGTGTCCTCTTCTCCTTTTTCAGCCTTATAGAGCTGTTCTTTAAAGATGGTTGATTGTTTTTTTATGCATTTATTAAACAATCAACTATTCCGCAAATGTGACTGATCATGTCAGAGTAAGATTAGATAGATAGATAGATAGATAGTACTTTATTGATTCCTTCAGGAGAGTTCCTTCAGGAAGATTATCAGACCTGAGAGGTCTAGGTCCATGGATTTTATCAATGGATACACGATAGCCATGCTTTCTGCAAACATTGACACTTGGTTATGAACTCCCCTAAAGAGAGTAATGTCAGCAGCTGAGGTGAGCAGGAATTGAACTGCATGGCCAGAGAGGGACTACAAGTGATTCCCGTTCTCAAAGGAGCCATCACTTGAGAACTTCACAAACAAACGTGACCCGCTTCACAAAGTCACAGGTTATTTTGGGAGCTGCAGATTAAAACCTGGGACTGACTTACAAAACAACGTGCAAGGGTAATTATGGCCCAGTTACTGGTCAGTAGAAGAACGTATGTAAACAATTTTGTGTAGTGGTGGGTCATGATGAAGCTTTTGTTAGGCTGAAGTTTGGTAAATGGAAGAGTTGCAAAGCTCTGATTGTCACTTCAATTATAACAATATCAATTTACAGGCATATTCATTTTAAAACTTTTGGAACCAGAATTATTTATTTCCAGTGGTTGTTTGGTGACGTGTACATACCTGCCAAAGTGTAATCCATATCGAAGCCAAAGCACTTAATCTTCTCCATTGCCAAGCTTCTGTTGACAAAGACTCTAGAGAAGACACACCAAACAAAATGAATTACTTGCAAACCTCAACAATAGCAGTAATTCTCAGGCACAATGGCAAATATTGTTCTGGAATGAAAATGTTTACTTGAGCTGTTTCATTGACTGAATGGACCTTTGACAATCCAGACTGGTGTGCATAATGGCCGTATTGCAAAGCAATGTAAGGCTGATAATGAGAAGATGTAGCTTTCTTCTTCATTAAGAAGACACAGTAACATGCCAGAGTTTCTCTTTGAATAATTCTCATTACGTTGTGTGCTCACATAAATGTTGAGAAAATGCTGATACATTGAAGCAGTCATGTGTTTCACAGCACTTTGTGTATAGCTGACGTCTTATTCATCAGCAGAATTTTAAAGAACAGGAGAAACCTCTAGAAGGAAGTGAGGCTTTTAAGGAAGAAATTTGCTTGTGTACTACTTGCTCTCCAACTTTGCTGAATCCTAGTATTGTTTAAAAAAAATACACTAACTCTGCAATAAATTGGTCAACAATCAGACAAAAAACATGCATTTTTAAAATTGTCCACCAAAATTGGGTCAAATAAAGATCTGCTAATGACAGGAACATTTTTCCGTTAACTTTTATATTTGATAAGATTTTAATCCTAAATTTAAAAAATAAAAAGTTTGTAACATAATTTCCAATAATGGCTAAAAAATGTGTTCTGTCTGGTGATTGGTGGCAGTTCACTACTATTTCTGGCGATTGTTACTTCTCAAGCTTTGTGACAATCAGCCAGGAAACAGCTCTGCTGTCCTGGCTCGTAAATCAGTCAGGGGGTGCACAGTGACCACATTGATAGACAGTGTTTACAAGGTCTGGCTGGCACTGCTAGCTTAACTCTTACTGCTGGGACAAAATGTCTAAGCACATTTTTGCATGTTTTAAGTCAATGTGAAAATTACATATTTCATGTTAAAAAATTGCTTTTATTATTTTACTCCCCTTAATATTAGACTGATGCAGACAATACATCTTTAATTTCCCCGCACATTTTTATAGTTTCGCTCGCCAAAGTTTGCCAGCGTCACATTTTAAGAGATTACAATTTTTTAGATCTATTACACTTTAATTGCTTAATTCTCCTAGAAAAAAAGATGCAGATAGTGCCTAAACCCTACAGTGGATACACACACCTTAAGGAATGGTATAAAAGTCAAACTCAAGACAATATCAAGAAAATACCTTGCAGCAGAACCGTAGTGAACAAGCTCCCATTTCGATGTATGTCCAGAAGTTGAGTGGCGATGCATTCTATGTCAAATTAAACCTCACTTTGACTCTCTGACCTGCCTCAGTGGCCCACCACAGGGCCAACAGACAATGGACCCCCACTCCACCCTCTCTCCCCCACCCCTCTCTCTTTGCTTTCTTGCCATTCAGACGTTTTCTGACTTGTTGCAAAAATGATTGTGGTAATTCTGCGTTATTCTCTATTGTTGTGTTTAGTTGGTCAGAGTTGTTGTTTACTGGCGTGACATTTATGGGCCTTCAAAGACCTCCAGAACAGTCTCAAGTCAGGCAGGACCGAGCTATAGTAACTCAGGTAGTAGAAGAGGTCATAAGGGATGTACTAGAGACCTGAGAACTCTTATGAGTTCTTTTCCTATGTCCTCATAAATCTTAGCTACTAAATATTTCAATGAAACCTAATAAGGAAATAACTCAAGCTACGTCACTGACTATTTCAGGCTTTATGTGTTTGTACATTACATTTGGTATACAGTGGAACCTTCAAGTTGCTCTTCTTGTTTGGTAATAAAAACATTTTCCTATTGGAAAATTCCAACAAAATAACAATATTTTAGGATCAAACTAGCATAATAAGATAATATTTCAAGTAACATTTTGACATGCCTGATTGTCATTTAAGTGCAAAAACTTTAAGGGTCCTGCTTATTTCAATGCCTTATATTATACAGTAGAATTATACAAAAAAATACTTCCTAAATTTTGTGTTGTGCAGGCTAAATCTGCATTCTTCTTCTTTTGACCAACATGCTCATATTCCTAACAAAGCTGTGTAGAGACAAACCCCCCATTCAGTTGAATGCTAAAAGTTATTGGCAAAGCGTAAGAATAACTTGATATTGTATTGAATTTGATCAATAATAGATATTTTGGTGTCAAATTGTGCCTTTTGTTAAAGAAACAGCTGTACGGGAAGTTGCGACAACTGAGGAGCAGTGGGCATGAAGCAAGTTTTCTGCTATTTTCAAGAAAATGCGACCAGTCGTCAAACACTACAGGACAACATACATTTCATCTAGACCAGCATGGCTCTGTGGTGTTTCCAGTCAACAAAGTTGCTTGTGTATAGGACAAGACACTCTCGCTGTGGAACAACTGTATAAAGCCCCTTAAAAGTCCAAAATGATCTCAATAATGACTGTGTGTGCCCTTGCTTTAAAAAAAGCACACAGTAAAAATCCATCCATCCATTTTTTACCGCTTATTCCCTTTTTAGGGTCACGGGGGGCACTGGTGCCTATCTCAGCTACATGCTCTATTGCAGCGGTTCTCAAATGGGGGTACGCGTACCCCTGGGGGTACTTGAAGGTATGCCAAGGGGTACGTGAGATTTTTCAAAAATATTCGAAAAATAGCAACAATTCAAAAATCCTTTGTAAATATATTTATTGAATAATACTTCAACAAAATATGAATGCAAGTTGATAAACTGTGAAAAGAAATGCAACAATGCAATATTCAGTGTTGACAGCTGGATTGTTTGTGGACATGTTCCATAAATATTGATGTTAAAGATTTATTTTTTTTGTGAAGAAATGTTTAGAATGAAGTTCATGAATCCAGATGGATCTCTATTACAATCCCCAAAGAGGGCACTTTAAGTTGATGATTACTTCTATGTGTAGAAATCTTTATTTATAAGTGAATCACTTGTTTATTTCTCAACATTTTTTTTGGTTATTTTTATGTCTTTTTTTCTAAATAGTTCAAGAAAGACCACTACAAATGAGCAATATTTTGCACTGTTATACAATTTAATAAATCAGAAACTGATGACATAGTGCTGTATTTTACTTTTTTATCTCTTTTTTCAACCAAAAATGCTTTGCTCTGATTAGGGGGTACTTGAATTAAAAAACTGTTCACAGGGGGTACATCACTGAAAAAAGGTTGAGAACCACTGCTCTATTGAATTACTGTATAAAGTCATGACCTCAACAGTATGGAGACACACTTTGCCATGAGGCAAATAACTTTGCATAACAGTAAAAAAACACTCAAGTAACATTGACTATAAGATGTAGTCTAGCAAAACCTGTTTAACAAAATCAGACAGGGGGCAGCGAAGGTAGGCGTTTCTTACCTGTGGTACGGCTCTCGTCTGTATTTCTTCATTGACATTCTGTCCATGTTGGCAGGCAGGTCTGCATAGTTCTGCAGTCTGTCACTCCATGAAGTGGTCATCTTTAAAGTCTTAC